>NW_020290776.1:0-317170 GCF_003184695.1 Aspergillus brunneoviolaceus CBS 621.78 | reverse complement strand
ATCCCGTCATCCGCAAACCCCAGCTTTTCCCGCAAAACCCCCATAATAATGGTAACGGCCCAACCCCAAACCCCCCCACCTCCCATCGCGTCACATTCAACTTTCGGGAGTGGATCTTTGTGCAGAACAGGGAGTGGGCTGAAAGTTGTAGCCCGTCAGGGACAGCATGACCGACCCATTTACCCACACCGGCAGAAACCCCCAAGGGTCGCACGTCTTATCTCAATCCCACCGGAATGTAACCATATTTGACTGTGATCGTGGGGGTTCGCTAGGGTTGACCTACCAACTCCAACGCTGCGATTTCTCCTAGTTCTGCACGCTCCCAGGCGGGACCGGCCGATCGTCATGTCTAGATCGATGCATGGGGTCCCACGATTGCTTGTAGCGAATATTTAAGTAGTTTGCATGACCCTGTAGTTTGACCCCCATACCATATTGTTCTTGTTCTTTTGGTGGATGCGCTTCCCGTACGTTCTACCCTTCGACCACCGGTGCAAAGTGGCTTTGATATCTTTATCACAAAAGAGAACAGCTTGTACTACTGCATGAGCCCCTTCCATGGAAACAAATCACGCTCACTGATCCGCCAAAACCGAGCATATACACAATGGACCTCATACCGTCATGGAACATCGTCCACCGCTTCGAGAAGCGCAAGCTCCTCATCGCCATCAACAGCGTGGCCGCCCTCTCCATCCTCTTCTTCGGGTACGACCAGGGGGTGATGGCGGGCGTGAACAACTCCAAGGACTACATCGACCTGATGGGGTTCGGGTACACGAAGATGGAGAACGGGGAGTTGACCGCCGTGGTCACGGACAGTCTGCTGCAGGGGGGCATTGTTTCGGTCTACTACCTGGGCACGCTGTGCGGCGCGCTCCTCGGGGGCTGGGTCGGGGACAAGGTTGGGCGGATTAGGACGATTGCCGTCGGGGCGGCCTGGGCGGTGGTCGGCGCCTGTTTGCAGTGCTCGGCGCAGAATCACGATTGGATGATCTGCGGTGAGTTGGGTCTCTCTGAATTCGGATGCACGCTATCCGATAGCTGATGCAGAGAGGCGGGCTGATGCTAATGGGATTGATGTAGCGCGTTTGGTCAATGGGATCGGGACTGGAATCTTGAATGCAATCGTCCCGGTTTGGGCGACAGAGACGGCGGAGCATACTTCGCGTGGCCAATTCATTGCGATTGAGTTCACGCTGAATATCTTCGGTGTGGTGGTGGCTTATTGGTTGGAGTTGTACGTATCCAATTGTTGGTTTGTTTCAACCTGGTTCAGCAGCACATGCTAAGATCAATTGCAGCGGTCTGTCCTTCATCGACGGCGGCAAGTCCGCGTTCCGCTGGCGGTTCCCCATCGCCTTCCAGATCATCTTCCTCCTCATGTTGTTTGGCGTGGTCTGGTTCTTCCCCGAGTCGCCCCGGTGGCTCGTCAAGGTCGGTCGCGAGCAAGAAGCGCGCTACATTCTCGGCCGGCTGCGCGGCAACACGGGGGATGATGCTGTGCGCGCCGAGGCGGAGTTCCGGGACATCCAGAGTGTGGCCGAGCTGGAGCGGTCGATGAACCACAGTACTTCATACCTAGCGATGCTGTTTGGGTACAAGACGGGGAAACTGCATCTGGGTCGACGGGTGCAGCTGGTCATCTGGCTTCAGATCATGCAAGAATGGGTTGGTATCGCAGGAGTCACAGTTTGTACGTTGACCCTTAACTCTCCCCTCATCTTTCGTCTGCACAGGCTTCTGACGCAAGTGAAACAAAACAGACGCCCCGACAATCTTCAGCATCGCAGGTTTCGACTCGATGAAAAGCCAATGGCTAAGTGGGTTGAACAATATCTTTTACATGGTAAGCCGGGTAATAGGTCACGATTGTGTACGCACATTCTGACGAGCCGAATCCCAGTTCGCCACCCTCGTCTGCGTCTTCACGCTTGATCGCATCGGCCGCCGCTGGACGCTCTATTGGGGATCCACCGCGCAGGGGATCGCCATGTTCCTGGCGGGAGGCTTCTCGCGGCTGGCCATCAATGCTCGGGAGGCGGGCCACAGCGATAAGGCGGCCTCGTTTGGTGCGGCGGCCGCTGCGATGATCTTCATCTTTACCTCTGTGTTTGGCGCGACATGGCTGACTGGTATGTCTTATGATGGGATGCGTTCAGGAGAGAGGCTAACGCTGATATACGTAGTGCCATGGATCTACCCAGCCGAGATCTACCCGCTTGCGGTGCGGGCCCGCGGCAACGCCTGGGGAGTCGTTGGGTGGAGCATCGGAAATGGTTGGCTGGTTAGTGTGCCCCTAGCGAGCCCGTGCTTTTCGTTTCCCTTTCCCCGTTCGAGAACATGGTTTTCGTGGATGACGGAGATTGAAGGAATGACTGGAGTTGATGGAGATGACTTGGAATGGACGGGCTTCCAAAGATTCCCCGTGCGGGAAGCCAGACGAAGCACGAGCGCGGCTACCATGACTGCACACCCGCTAACGGATCTCTCTCCTAGACCCTGCTATGCCCTGTGATGTTCAGTGCCATCGGCGAGAAGACGCTGTATGTGTTTGCAGCGAGCAATGTCATTACGATCCCGATGGTGTGGGCGCTGTACCCGGAGAGTAACCAGCGGACCTTGGAGGATATGGATCTATTGTTCGCGGCGGACTCTCCATGGGTGTGGGATGCCGAGAAGACGTTTGCGAGGTTGAAGGCGGAGAATCCGGGGTATGTTGAGACTACGGCCAGGAAGGGGAGTTTGGTGGTGGAGCATGTGAATGTATAGCACGGCAGGATGGGATGTAGCTAGTAGTTTAGCGCTATTTAGACGAGCCCCTAGCTCGACCGCTGCTAAGTGGCGTGAATTATTGATCTGCCTTAATTTCTACGTACTTCCAGGCTAGCTAACCCGATTAAATGATAAATATGAACCATCTACCTTACTGTACTACGTAGTAAGATACTTGGCAGTGCATACCGGATAACCTTCCGAACCGAAGAGACGACAACCCGCAATGATTGGTCAATTCCACAGCAACCCCGACCTCATCTCCATACCTACCGCTCAATAACAACCTCCTCCTCAAATCATCGTAACTACTTATACCGTCTCCTAGACTAAAAACCACTGCACCCTCAATTACTCAAATTCTTTCACAGTTGCAAGCCTCCAACTCAGCCACTCTCCACACAACCAAGGTAACTCACCACCGTAACTTCCAGCAACACGAACAAGCTGACTAATTCCCACCCTCCCAAGGACTCATCCATCCATCCATCCATCCATCCAAAGCATCACAGACACTGCCTACAAAGCCCAAACAAAAAGACCAAAAGCTAGTCTGCTGCCTCTCAACACACCCCAACCTACAGACCAAAAGACATTCCAAATACCAAACACCAAACCTAGCAATCCCACTCACCCACTCACCCACTCACCACAACATACACACACCTATAACCCAAAATACATAAGTGACTACAACCACACAAAATGCCCACCCCAGAACCCACTACAAAAACCATTAAAGCACCCAGTCCCAAGACCCAAGCCCCATCCCCAACCCCCATCACCACTACCACCACCACCACTTCCACCCCCACCTCCCAAAAACCCCTCCACCGCATCCACACCCACCCAACCCTCCCCCCGCACCGCCGGAACATCTACAAGACCTTACTCACCGTCCCCGCCGGCCGGTGGACGACCTACGCCGCGCTGGCGCGGCACCTGGGCACGAGCCCGCGGGCCGTCGGCGCGGCGATGCGCCTGAACCCCTTCGCGCCGGAGGTGCCCTGCCACCGGGTGCTGGGCGGGGGCGGGCGGCTGCTGGTCGGGTACTCCGGGGGCCCAAGGGCGGGGGCCGGAAGAGCGAGGGACGGGGTGGGGATGAAGCGCCGGTTGCTGGAGGCGGAGGGGGTGGTGTTTGATGGGGAGGGGAGGGCGGGTGGGGTTTGTTTTGTGGATTTCGGGGAGGGGTCTTCGGGATGAGAGGGCAGAGGGTTATGTTTAGGGTTACATGAGATTGTGATTTATGATCGGGTTGGAAGAAGGGTCAAGGTCATATCATGGATGGTATAGGCATATTCGTGTATAGTATCTAATAATATAGGGGACTGGTCAGACTTTCAGTAAAAGATGTAAATGCAAATGCAAAAAGATAAACCAGACAAGAAGCTGCTGATCCATGACACCGAGTCCAATGTACAACCACAATAAACGCCGCCTTGGCCCAGTCCACCTCCCTCACTCTATTGTGAGGTACATTCATGGAGACATAATGTAAAACAACAGAACATGACATAGGAAAGGACATGAGGACATAAGTATGAACATGAACATAAACATAAACATCTGACAAAGGAAAAGGGTATCTCTATTCATAACACAACACACGGAGACAAAAACTAGACAAGACAAGGCAGGCCACACAGACATCCGTCTAAGCTGTCTTGGCCCGCTTGGCTGCCCGCCGCTTGGGCACGTCCCAGTGGTGGAAGGAGCGTAGATGCTCGATCAGATGGTCCCGACGAGGGAACCCATTGCCATCCTTGCGGAGACATTCCTGCACGGGACAGTCCTGGAAGACAGGATTGTGGACGCTGGTCTGGTGACGTTTCAGATCGGCTGGCCGAGTAAACGCCTTGTTGCAGTCCTCGCAGGTGTAGGGCTTGACGGGTCTGCAGGGTCTGCGGGTTAGCTTTGTGGACTAACAACCACCCAGAAAAAAAACCGAAAAAAGAAAATGGGGAACTCACTTGGACGCGTCGAGGGTCTCGTAACTTTCAACGGGAGAGTAAACAACTTCCGGGTTCGGGCTGGATTGGGTGGGGATCCACTCTATATTGGGCACCGGGAACGAAGACGCTGGAATTGGAAGCTGGTGGAACGAGTAGGCTTCGGGCGAATAGACCATGGGCGAGGCCGTGAAGGTGTTGTTGTTGCTGGGGTAGTACATGTCGAAGGTCGACGAGGCCACCGTCTGGGGGGAACTGAAGGGTGTCGAGTCGTATGATGAGGGCTCGTATGTGGGCTGGACGAAAGACATCTCCGTCCCTACCATCCCATACAACGACGGGTGGCCCATGTATCCCAGAGTCGATTGCATGGACTCTTCACTGCTGGTGGAGTACGAGTGTTCCATTGGGGGACATTCAAGCATAGGAGGGCTCTATAAGGGTTCAAGTCAGTCTTGGTATCTTGCGATAGGTAACCCTCACATAGCCTGGGACTCACCATTGCAGACATGGCATACATTGTGGAGTCAAGTAAAGGAAAATAAGAAAGTATATACAACGGTGAGGACGCGATGAAAGAAAGAGTGTGTGTGTGAGAGAGAGAGAGAGAGAGAGAGAGAGAGAGAGAAAGAGTTTCAGTAAATCAATAGTCCGCAAGGGTTCTTTTATCCAAGAGAGACCGTGATACTAGTGAATAACAAGCAAAAGCGTGAACCAGCCAGACTGGGCTTTCCGGGTTTTTATAACCATTGTCTTCTTTGATCAGGTCAGGTCGACTACGTCGCACTTGCATTAGACGCGGCCGGTGCTTCTCCACTGCAAAAACAGCCCAAACGGCCAGCGCCAGAGAAACTAAGCAACACGAACGCACCCACGGCGACATCATCAGGTGAGCGCGCTACGGACTAGTATGATCTTCCACTAAAATGCTAGGGTGGGTGGGTGGGAAGAAGAAGGGAAGAGTGGATTGGGAAGGAGAAATGAGGGGAGGGGGGTTTAGACTCAATACTCAATGCAGCCTGGGAGCCCTGGGAAATGGGAACCGGGAATAATGCAGGAAGAATTGGAGGAGAAAACAACAGCAACCACAGTTTCCCACATTTTACCACAGTTTACCACACAGCCCCCCCCGCCAGCGGGGCACTGCAATTGGCGAGTGGGCAGATTGCAAACCTTTGGAAGTGAAGCGATCCCGGCTAGTGCTGACGCTAGAAGCACCGAAGAACCAAAGAACCTTCTTCCAAGCTTCTAGGGGCGATTATTTCTGGTTGATTGGTGGTTGGCACGGAAAGTAACCAGCGACGGACTCCACTCCGGCCCGAGAAAAAAGAGGAGCCATTCCAATGATTCCAACCAAAACCAGCCAAAAGTCCAAGACACTCTGCGGTGAAGGCTGACACTCGAATCAACCTAATCAACCTAATCATCCTGATATCGTCATAGGGAAGAGCGATCCCCCACATCAACTGATTAAGTGATAAATAATAATTCAAACCAATTCGGTGGACCGTCGGCTGCTACCATCTTAGTCGCAAGTTGGGCCTCGATGAAGGACTGGCCAAGGTTCTGGAAAAAAATGATGCGGGCTAGGATCGATTCCTGACTCGTTCCAACAAGACCGCCATTTCCCTTCGACCTTTTTCTTCATCTCCCTCTCGCCCTTCCCCCAGGCGGGAAAGTTTTCGAAGCGGAGCCTGCCGACGGAGCTTACCAGATGCATTTGGCGAGACGAGACTGAACGGAAAAGCTTCCCGATGATGTCGACCGGAGATACAGAAAGTATCAAAAGTACTGACTGAACTGTATGTCTGTGTAGCTCAGCTGTCACGAGCCGCCCTTGTGCAGGAGTCATCGAACCCCGGGGCCATCGGGCAAAAGAGATGCAGAGAATGCATCTTGGGGAAAGGCGGGAGGAACGTGATCGCAGCGAGCGAATGGGGAAAGATCGAATCGATCGGAATGGATCGTGGGTGGTTGGCGATAAGAGCTGAGAACAGACTGCAATTGACAAGGAAGGGAGGGAGGGTTAGTAGGTAATTTCCCCGGCCGGGAATGGAATACCTCGCAGTTCGGCACGGGCTTCCCGGGGCGTTGCTTTTCCTGTTACTTTTTCTTTTTCGTTGTTCTTTTCTTTTCTTGTTGTCGCTAAATAACGATCGATTTGGCTCTTGTTCAATTCCCGACAGCCTTGTTGGAAGTGCCAAGAAGCGAAGCACGGGTGGTGGGATTCGGTCTGGGGAAACGAAAGTAACAATGACGATGATGATGAGCAAGAAGGCAAGATGCAGGCGAGAAGCAACCGAAGAACTTACAATCACTCACCCACCTCCATCAATACCCGCACAGCCCCTCCCGCGGTCAGAATGAGGTTGAATCTGACACAGCCAGCACTGAAGCTGTTCCTGCTCCTATCCTGCGCGTGTAAAATCGCGCATGACATGAAGCTCTCTATCGTTCCTGCGGTAGAAGGAAGTGAGGCGACTTGCGCGATATTTCCCCAGATCAGCGTGCTTTATTCTTATTGATGCTTCATGACTTACTGGTCACTGGTCACTGGTCACTGGCCACTGGTCAACTTGACGCCTAATACTGTGCAGTACAGCCTGGAGGAGGACCGAGTTATCCGAGCAGGGCTTCCTCGCGAGGTTGTCTGCCGCGGTACGGAGTACGTTTGCTCGATTAACGACCAACTTACTGTAGATATCACGAGCCTCTCAGTAATCCACACCTCACCTGTGATTGATTGACCGGTAATAGAAGAACCACCCGTCATCCGTGCCAGACCACCTGGACCAGCTACTTACCCTTCTCAGTACCAGGACCTACCTACTTGGTAGCTCAGGCAGGGTCTTTTGGTCTCGACTGGTCTTTCCTTAGACGAGTTGATCCAAGCGGCGGCAATTCCATCATCGCAGGACCCATTCTTCCTTATCCTCGAACATCCTTAATTTCCTCTCGGTACCCACGGGTGTGATACCCAATCTACAAATCGATTCTAGCTCCAACGAGCTCGAGAGATGGAGTACGTACGTACGTACGGTGCACCCACCCACTCTGAGGAAAGAGGGTCGTCGCGGCTCAAGCACCACCTCACGGCCGGCAGGCAGGCAACTATTTTCCCTGCAGGTCTTCTCAAGATCCAAACTAATTAATTTCCTTTGTCCATCGAAGTTTCCTACGGACCCTCTTGCTTCCCGCGCGCTCATTGCCGCCGCTAAAAGCATTAATTCGGCTCCCCCAAAAACACAAAAACCAAAACAAACAAACCACTTTTTCCCACTTGTTCTCGGGTCCGTGCTGGGGGAAAATCTTCAATTCTTCCCACTTGGTCGACTATTTTTACACCGACTTTCTACCGTACCATCTGATATACGGTGAGAGAAGAGCGAATCACCAGAGCACGGAGCACACGATGTTCGTCTTCATGGTTCTCGATGACGTCTAAGTTAGTCTCTGTCTCTAAAGGTACCTAGTCTCCAGAAAAAAAAAGAAAAAGAAAAAAAAAAAAACGAAAAAAACTCTGCACTTTCTTTCTTTGTTCTCTCGATTGTGTTTTGACCCCCTCTCCTACTGAATTTTGTCCGTCCTGCATGATTTCCGAGTCTTATCCACCGTTCTCCCCTCTCCCCCCCGGTCTTCCTTGAACCTACCTAGTACGGGAGTCTAGTTTACTCTCCAGGCTGCATACATAAGGTACTAACTATGTATGTACAGTACTATGTATGCATTCAGAGTTGAGGAACTGCTTGCTGCATGTCATGTCGCAGATCTGCCGACTTGCCTTCCAAGAATGCAAAGAGAAGACCCGAATATACTTTCGGTAGATGCAGCTTCCCCCCTCTCCCTGAGTCCGTACTATGAAACCACCACCCAGGACTCCGTTTCAGTTCCATTCAAGTATCCTCTTCCCCCCTTCCCCTTCCCCCTTCCCACTTCCCCCTTCCCCCTCTCTTTCCCCCTCCTACCCCCCCCACCCCTCCCTTCATCAGATCATCACACCTTCCAAGTTGCAACCCACACACAGCAGGGTAAAACCTGGCATTCACAGCCCTCTACCCTCTCTGCCCCCCCGCTGTTCTAGAACCTCAAATGCAGATCTTACCCCGGAAGGTCCGTCCTACACATCTACTCATGACCGAGACTATCCGGCCGAAGAAACGAAGACAAAACCTCGATAGGGGGTGGGAGGGGGATGCTTATGTGTGTCCATTCCAAATGGTGTTCAGTTCAGATCAAGACAAGATCATCTACCAAAGCAACAACAGTAACCCTTTAATGCACCAAGGTCGAGAGAGGGATATCAACAAACAAACATACCGAAAAAAGAAAAGGCTTCTTCTTTCTCCTTTCTTTGCAGTGATTTTATTTGCCCGGCAGCCCCATTCATGTTCAAGGAATAAAACAGCACAGAAACTCCCAATTTGTGTCCCCTTATGTCGTAAGACTTCGTTCCCTTTGCATGCTTTCGAAGAGAGAAAGAAAAACAAGAGCAGACCCAGCAGAAAACAGAAAGAAAAGAAAAAAAATCTCACACAGATCACAGATACGATCAGAAACAAGAGACAGATTTGATCACTTCGAGGCACAGTACAGTACCTCCTGCAACCGGATGGGCGGCTGTCAGAATGAGCAAGGAAATAAAAGTCTTTGTTTTTTGTTCCTTATGATTTCTCTCTGTTTTGTGTTTCTTCATCTACAGTGGTGAAATCATAGAGGGAGCAAATAGAACATTTCAACACATGTACACAAACAACATCTCGTAAGTCTGCCCTCGAATTATTGTGGTTCGCGTGCTGATGGTTGTGGAGGAAGGGGTGGTTTATAGTTCGTCCTCAAGGTACTTGTAGACGAACTTGAAATCCGCTTTACGACGGTTCATCCTGTGGTCCCGAAGTTAGTTTACTCTCGTGTTGGACCGGCTTACTTCCAAGAAAAGTGAGCAAAAGGGAAGAAGCGGGGAAGAAACATACCAGGTGCTCTCGTAGTCGAAGAAACGATACGTTCCCTGTTCGAACTCCTCGGTGATGGTTTTGGGTTCTTCGTGGCGCTGGAACCAGGTCTGGTATTGCTTGTGGAACCGCCAGCTCTGGTTTTTCAGCGCCTTGGCGGCCAGGTACTGCTGGTACGAGCCCTGGCGGTAGTAGAACAGATAGAACAGCGTATCCGTGTCGATGCGACCGGTTTCGTACAGACGCGGGTCGTCGAAGATCGGGAGTGGTTCCTGGGGGTAGTAGAGGGGCGTGTTGTACGGGTTCTGCGGCTTGTAGTGACGGGGTTTCTCCGCGTCGGCCGGCTCGGGGCAATTGGCCAGGGAGGCCGCCAGCAACCGCTGCACCGATGGGGACGGGTTGGTCGCACTGGCCGCGGCACGGCTCTTGGTCACTTCGAATGACTGGATCAGATCCTGCAGGCCCGGCGGGAGGTGATAGATGGATTCCTCGCTCTCGCGCGACGATTCCTCCTTGCCGCTTAACTCGCCGTTGGTGGTGTTCGCCGTCGTCGTGGGTCGGGATTTGTTGCTGGTGGTGGTGGTGATGTTGTTGCTAGTGCTGCTGCCGCTACCCGAGGCCTCAACCTTCTCCATGGCGGGAGTCTGCGGCACGCCTCGCGTCGACGTGCTTGCGCTGGCCACGTGCGGACTCGCAGCAGGGGTCTTGGATCGGCTGCCACTACTCGACTCCTCGCCCGCTATCGTGACTCCTGTCGAGGACTTCACCGCGGGTTGTGCGGGAGCGATGCTGGGGGAGGCGGTTGTGGAGGTGGAGGGTTTGGATGCAGGTACGGCGTGGGGGAAAGCGGGGCTGGCTCCTGGCGGTGGCGGCAGAGGCGCGATGCCCACGCCGTTCTTGTCGCTGGCAGCAGCTGCAGCCGCCGCAGAGGCGTACTTGAGGGTCTCTCCTGGCAGGCGCGTTGGAGGCGGGGCGGGCTTCATGCCCGAGGTGGCACTTGTCGACGTTGCGGGATGGAGGGTGGCCAGCACGGGAAGAGGGGACTTCATCTGCGCGGAAGGTCGTCGGGGTCCCGAGGTATCGGGCTTCGCTTTCGGCTTGACAACCTCCGGTTCCTCTTCTTGCACCGACTGGGTATCTTGCGATGATACACGGTCGTTGTCGCCCGCGATGCCGAACTGCATCTCCGCCTCGTTGTCCATGTTCAGATCATCGTATAGGGTCTCGTCCTCGCCCGAGTAGTCCAAGTTGTGCCCGTCTTCCACATAGTACTTGATACTCTCCTTGAGATCCAGGACTTGTTGCGTCTCGACGTTGCCGTTCTGCAGCGACCGTAATAGCAGTTCCAACTTGTTGACATGCCACTTATGACGCTCCGTGATCCGCGAGATATCCGATAACCGATTCGTCTTGGCCACATCCTTCTTCCCCTTCTTCATCTGCATATGTAACGTCTCCTCTTCTGCCTCCATAGCCTCGATCCGTTGTTGTAGCTCGTCGACCATGCTCGATAGGAAGTCGCATGTCTCCACCTTCTCCTTCTCCTTGGGATCCAATCTCGACGCTGCCGACAGGCCCTCCTTGGAGTATGCTTTCGTCTTCATCTCCTTCTCGACGGCCTTGAACTGCTCCATACACTAGAAGCTCCTATAGTCAGCAAAACAAGCTGCCCTCCTCGCCAAGGCATTGAAGGGCGGAGGGATGCGCACGGTCTCGATGGCTCTGCGCTGCTCGAGCAGCGGACCCTTATCTTTCACCTCATTTCCAGACGCCCACGACTTGATCTGATCTCGATACCGTTGGAGCTTCTTGATCTCGCGCTTCAGGTTTTCCTCGAGCTTATCCCGCTGGGTGTGATTCGTCGTCGAGCGGATCTTCTCGTAGATGCCCTCAAATGTGACGATGCCTTCGGCGACCTTCTTGAAGGTCTTGTCAATCTCCTGCTGCGTTTTTCGGGACGTCATAGCGGCTACCGTTTCCACATGAACAAGAGAGGGGAAGGGACTCGACGAAAATTGACGTGGGTGATGTGAGACTCGGAAGGGCCGAGGAACGGATGGGATGAACGGGAGGGAAGGTCGCAGGGCGGATTGAAGAGAATTTCGGATGGTCTAGCGCGTGGGGGCAAGTTACTGCCGGCGCAGCTCTTTGTTGACAAAAGAACGCGGGGGGCGTGATTGTTTCTAGGGACACAGTGAAGGAGTGTCAATCTCCTGATACTTTGGTCCTGGTCTCTTCGAAGCTGGGATAATGCCCGAAGCAGTAGGCGGTCACGGGGGGATGGGCATTACCGATCCCGGGGGCGGCGAGCGGGCAACTCTTTAACCTTACTGTTCATCATCTTCTCCTCCGTCATACACGATCCATGGTGTGCGTTGGTGAAATCTACAACAACTTCTTTTTTTGTCTTCAGGTTGGCAAGATTTGAGGTAGGAGGCTGAATTTGCCCATTTCCCTTAGTATTGGACCACTGTACAGGAGTGCGCTGACCTAATTTCCAGCATTTTACTTAGCAGTCAATTGTTGTCCAGTGACAGTGAGTAGTAGTATGCGCCGCCGGTTGCAGCTACCCGCTTGCCGCAATAAGGCCGATATTGACAAGCAGTTCCATAAACCCTCGCAGACTTCCCCATCGCTGAACTGCCACGACCATTTCTTGATTACTATTATTTGGCGCATTGCAATATGAAGGGTGCGCAGTCTATGAGAAATGCCTGCGAAATAAAATAGCCCTGACTGATGCCTTGCACAGCGGTACTTCAACGAGTCAAGTCCGCCTCGGTCACCGTCGACGGACAACTTGTGTCGTCGATCGGCCAGGGGCTGCTTGTGCTTGCCGGTGTAGGCAAAGAGGACACGGAAAAAGATGCCGATACGATGGTTGGCCGAATATTGAAAGCCAAGCTTTGGTCCGATGAGAATGAGAAACCGGTGAGACGAGGCTCGCGATCTCTCGGTTGCCTGCAGCACACATCTAACGCGGCGCCTTGCAAATCTAGTGGAAGAAGAACGTCCAAGATATCGATGGAGAAGTGCTTTGCGGTACAGTCATATCCCTCCACCGATCGTCTTTTGGGATGCGCTTCGCTGACACCCCTGCCCTCTCCCATCCAGTGTCACAATTTACCCTCTATGGCGAGTTGAAGAAGGGAAGCAAGCCGGACTTCCACGCCGCAGCCGATGTGGAGACTGCGCGCAAACTCTACGACTACTTTTACCAAAAACTGAGCAACAGCTACAAGCCTGAGCGGGTGAAGAATGGCATCTTCCAGGCGATGATGGAGGTCGAGCTCAAAAATGACGGGCCGGTGGGTGTAGATTACCGCAGTGAAGATGCGGTGGTAAAGCTCTCGCTTCTCTTCCTGCTTCCTTCACTGATGATTCTGGGCTGACGCTTATGGTTTTTTGCGGCTGATATAGGTCACGATCGAGATCAACACCCAACTACCCAAGAAGGAGAAGAAGGAGAAGGAGGCCGAGCCGCAAGAAACGCGGCCTCAGACTTTCGAGTTCAAGATACCCGCGGAGTTATTGGATTGATTGATGGAAGGGCGTCACGATGAATTTACGAAAAAGAATGATCCCTCGAGATTCAGGTCGGTTCAGGTGTATATAAAAAGTTCCTTATAGACATACCCATAAATAGATTTGGGGGGAAGGGGGAAATGGGGTGGGCGGGAAGGGAGGGCGTTTAGATTCCAGAAGCATAGAATTCCCCAGATTGCCTTACTCGGTACGAACAGTAGCAGTAGGAGCGTAGATCCACTCCTATCAGACCGCGATCGATCGCTAAATAGTGTACGTTTTCCCCTCATCTATCCATCAATCAAGACGGAGAAAGGTGGAATGTAACGGGATTGGGGGAGGGGGAAGGGGGAAGCAAAGGAAAAGAACAGAAAAGAGAAGATGAAGTTAACTTACTGTATGTACAGTGCGTCCAGTGGCAGAGATTCCCGGTAGGCGCCAAAGAGAAACGATGGAAGCTTCTTGAAGCATCGCAAGCAGAGGGCCCCGGCCCAGCCCACTTCTTACCTCTTTAGTCCTGGACTTTCTTTCTCCTCTTGACTTTCCTTCCATTTCTCCTCATTTACTGGTACTCTGTCTGTCTGTCTGTCTGTCATTCAGTCATTTTATCCACTTACCCATTGTCTGACTTCTTCTCCTTATACATTCTACTTCTACTTCTTCTTCTTCTTCTTCTCTCTCCTGTGCCAATTCAAAGCCACCTTTTCCGCTTTCCCACCTATCTTCTCCATTCACTCTCCACACATAGCCATCATCCAGCACCATGGCTGAGTCTCAGCGTGTGTTCCGACTTCCCTTCTTCCCCGCCGCGGGGATCCAGCCTCGAAGCTCCGGTAACTGACCCATTGCGCTCCTACAGGCCGCCCCCGTGTCTTCTTTGACATTCAAATCGGTGAACAGAAGGCCGGTCGCATTGCTCTCGAGCTGGTTAGTAGTTCTTTCGTTTAATCAGCGGACATTTCCTATCCTATGCCGAGGTCGCCGATCTTGGAGTGAGAGCCTTGCTAACCTACCCCGCCCGCGCAGTTCAACGATGGTATAGTGTCAATCTAAGCCCCACGACGCTTTTTCGGGGCACACTCTGACTGTACAACAGTTGTTCCCAAGACCGCAGAGAACTTCCGTGCACTCTCCACAGGCGAGAAGGGCGTGGGCAAGCAGGGCAAGCCATTGAGCTTCAAGGGTACGATTTTGACCATTTCCGGTCCCATAATTTTTTTCTCCTTCCCACTTCCCGTCCGCTCCGACATTGGTCCTCGCAAGCCAAAACTAACCACCCATGACTTGACCAGGTTCCATCTTCCACCGTGTGATCAAGCAGTTCATGATCCAGGGTGGTGACTTCACTGCATTCAACGGCACTGGCGGCGAATCCATCTACGGCGAGAAGTTCCCCGACGAGAACTTCGACCTCAAGCATGACCGGCCTTTCCTCCTCTCCATGGCCAACTCCGGCCCCGGCACCAACGGCAGTCAGTTCTTCATCACTACTGTCCCCACTCCTCACCTTGACGGCAAGCACGTCGTCTTCGGCGAGGTAATCAACGGAAAGAGCGTTGTTCGCAAGATCGAGAACATGTCTACCCAGGCAGACAAGCCCACCACGGACGTCACCATTGTCGACTGCGGCGAGCTCACCGGCCAAGACTACGAGGATGCCGACAAGCAGACCCCTGATGCAACTGGCGACCCCTACGAGGATTTCCCCGATGACCACCAGGGCGAGCAGCTGAGTGCTCCGGTGTGCTACAAGATCGCCGCTGAGTTGAAGAACTTCGGAAACGCCGCCTTTAAGAGCGGCAACATCGCCCTTGGTCTCGAAAAGTACCAGAAGGGTTTGCGCTACCTCAACGAGTTCCCCGAGCCCGACGAGCAGGACCCTAAGGAGCTTGGCCCCCAGATGAAGGCTCTCCGCTTCACCCTCCACTCCAACTCTTCCCTCCTGGCGAACAAGCTCGGCCAATTCAAGAACGCTCAGACTTGGGCTACTTACGCCCTCGATGTGGCTGCTGCTGCCGAGGCCAAGGATGCCGATAAGGCCAAGGCGTACTACCGCCGTGCCGTTGCCCTGAGCGGCCTGAAGGAGGAGGACGAGGCCCTGAAGGACCTCCAAGAGGCCGATCGTCTGGCCCCCGGTGATGCTGGTATTACCAACGAAATCGCCAAGGTGAAGAAGGCTCTTAAGGATCGCGTGGCTAAGGAGCGCGTTGCCGCTCAGAAATTCTTCTCGTGAGAGACGAGACGTGCCCGTCCGTCATGATTCATGAATTCATGATTTAGCATCACTCTGCTACTTGCACTTCCAGAAAAAGTGACGCAATCTACCTTCCCATCTCACCCACTTAGTCTAATGGTTCCGTCCCCACTCCCAAATCTCGCAATCGCCGCGTGTGTGCAAACACATTCCTCCTCAATGTCGGCCCCGCGAAGTCAGTAGCTCGTGGCTTTCACGCATAAGCCTCGTTGATGCTTCTATATTTGACTACGGAGCAGCATGGGTATTCAACAGCCCTTGCGTTCCCATCCCGCAGAGACAATTCTATCTTCCAACTAGACATATCCTGATAGTGTAGGAGAGAATGAGGATACTGGTATTTTCAGGCGGAATAGATTATTTGTGCAGTGCATGTTTGTCTTGCATTGAAGGCCAGTGATTCGTTTGTGCCCAATGGACCAAAAACCATAGCGACGGAGCAAGCAAGTAGACGAGGAAACAGGTATAGCAATCATGAATCATAAGAAGAGGATGTACGAGCATGTAGCAAGCTTGCTTGCCGTCCGGAGTCGCCCGGGCTGACAGCTCAATGGAGATCCTTTTCGGCGAGGAACTGCTCATATCGTGGCTTGCACTTGCGGCGCCAACTCTTGCCCCAGATCAGCATCGGCACGCCCATCAGCATGGACAGTACGACCAAAATGCCGTAGAAGGTAAAGGTCCAGCCGTAGTTTGTCCCGTCAATGAAGTCCTGTACCGTGAAGGAAATGACGAAGTTGATGATGGAGGAGCAGCAGGCTAGAATGATGACTAGTTCTCCGGATATCTAGTATATGGTTTGTAGGGTTAGATAGTCCGACCTAAGATACAAGAGGAAGGGAAAGCGGAAGAAGAGCATCGGCAAGAGAAGGAAGGGGTGCAGGGGTTTCAGTATAGCCAGGGGACATGCAACTAACCTGATCGAAGCATTCCATTGCGTACGCAGTCGCGATACTCGTGGCAGAGACCTGCTGTGCGATCATGCAGCAGAGACCGACGGCAATGGTCATCCAGTGGGCACCCTCGGTGGCGCCCCAGCCATAGAGAAAGTAGCCGACGGCGGCGAGGATGATGGGGAGTCCGTAGGCCCAGAGACGCATTTCGGGTTCCTTGTACCCCTTGTTGCGGCGGGCGAGGAAGATGACAAGCCAGTCAGACAGCGAACCGATTCCCATTCTGAAGTTTGTGGTTAGCTTGAATGTTGGATTGCACTGGATAAGGCGCCGTACCCAATAAAGTTGCCGACGAGGGCAGCTAGGAAGATCAGCCCGGCGGGACCAGCGCTCCAGTTGTATGGTGGCTCGGTCATGATCTCGGAGATGGTGTTGAAGGAGACAATCCCGGCGGTGCAGCCTAGGGCAAATTGGATCCCTGCCAGGAGGATGTTGGGAAAAGCGAAGAGGAAGAATGGACGGCGGAAGTACTGGAACCAGGTTGTATGGTCGTCTTTGAAATAGTGCACTAAAGCAATTTTTTGGCGGTAGGTCCGTGGGGGCATTGAGATCTGCCCTGCACCATGGCTGGCTACGACGGATATAGGGGCCTCCAGCTTCTGGTCCTTGTCGTCCGTGGGCAGTGTAGTGGTGGGGTCGACCTTCGAGTCCTCAGACGATGTATCGCCTGAGAATCGGTATCTCGGGAACATGGTGTCATCAAAAGTGAAGATGAAGAGAAGAATCAAGCAAGCCTTCAAACCCGTTTAGCTTCGGCCATGCTCTGTGTTATGAGCACAAGAACTTACGCATGCTCCTGCCACGATGGGCTGGCTCCATCTCCAGCCGATGCCATCGGAGATATAACCACCACAAATCAAGCCAATGATGGAACCAAGCTGCTGGAAGAAAATATAGATAGCGAGCATACGGCCACGTTGATGGGAGAAGAAGACATCAAAGATCTATGATCCATTTAGTAGCCACAGAGAGGGTCTATAGAGGTGACGTACCGTTAGCTGAATTAGGGCTTGGTAGGCTGCGGTACCGATACCATTGACAGTCATCATGATGTAGTACTGTGCAACACCACTGAAAACACCGCCCCAGATTCCACTAGCGAGTACGAAGACCAAGCTGAGGATGTAAACAATCTTTCGTCCAAATTTCATGGCTGTGGGGATCCAGATTATGTTGAAAAAGCCGAGCATGAGATAGTTGAGAGCAGAGCCACCGTTCATATTACTCAAGCTCACACCGGTATCCTCCGAGATTGTTGTCCATGCTGCTCCCCAATTGTTCTCGCCAAAGGAGTTCAAGCATGCGTAGGCAGAAATCAGAAAGAGCGTCCAGTATTTCTTGTACCTGGGCCAGTTCTAACAGGGAACAGTCAGTCTTGAGAATAGAGGCCAGCTAATTAACTTTCTCCACATACCAAAGGATCGGCAACTGACGAAGTCGGCTGGGGAATCAGTATGATATCCTGACTGCCAGCATGGGCAGCGTCGCTCAGGTTTCCCCCTGCGTCGACGAGGTAGACCGTTCCCGGTACGTCTGTTTGTATATCCTCAGAGCGAGTCATGATGTCTTGATGTATGGCAGACAGGACAAAGACAGGAGACCGGGAGGGGGAGTGGCCGCTCTTTTAAATGCATCTCTACAGCACCAGCGCGGTTTGACTTGAACCAAAGAGCATCCTCAGGCCCGGGGAGGCGTCAATATTCCGCTCTATCAAGGTTCATTTGTTCATCCGATTGGACGAGAATAACCGAGCATAATGCCATGGTAGGTGATGATAGGTGATGAACGATAAGGCAAGGCAAGACGATCTTTGGCCTTGGTTTGTCCGCCACTGCAATCACGAAGCCAACGATGGCTAAACTCTAGCGACATCGTGAACGTAGTGCCTCGTGATAAGAGAGGTGGGTGAGACTCTTTCCCTCGAGCCATTGAGGCAGAATAAATGGAAAAAAGATAAGTATACTTGTCGAGGAAGCTCCAAACGACGGGTGTTATCGCAACGGGGTTGAGACTGATGGCATCTGCCAAGAAGGGCAAGGAGACAGAGATGCGGAGAAGCCGTCAGATCCACCGACTAAAGCAGGTCTGGACACTGCACGCGACTGATAACATCCGCCACGAGACAACCTTATCACTGGAGTGGATGTGTGGAGAAGAGGACGGTTAGGAGTGTAAGGTGAATACTGAGTATACTGAGTATACTGAGTAGAAGGGAGTCGTCGATATGCTCAGAAGCGAGGAAGGTCCAACCGGTGGGCTAAACTGCATTGGGAACCCCGCCTTTTGGCTGCTCGATGGCTGATTCCCTGCCATGCTTCTTCCACTTTGCCTCATACTTCATCTCCCTCGGTTCAATTCCGCGATGAACAGATGGACATGGCATGATGAAGCCTTCCCTTCAAATACTCTCGTCTTGGCCGATGCTCTCTTGATCTGTTCCTTTGCGTACCAGAGCAAGTCCTTCTCCACTTGCCCGCTACATCCAGTACACAACTCTCAGCATCATGGTCCCCTCGGATTTAAGTCATGATTCCACCATCCTCATTGTTGGTGCAGGTGTCTGGGGATGCTCAACGGCTTTGCACTTGGTCCGTCGTGGCTACAAGAATGTCACGGTGCTAGATCCCTATACCGTTCCCTCTGCGATTGCAGCTGGGAATGATATCAACAAAATCATGGAACATCGAGAGCCGAAGGGTAAGTATCCTTGAGACTCGACGAACCAAAGAGGAACCGACTGATTAGTGACTAGAGTCTGACACGGATCCCCGCAGCATTGCTTTTGCTACCTGCACCCGTGCTGCCTTGAAAGGCTGGAAAACAGATCCCGTGTTCAAGCCATATTTCCATGAAACCGGCGTGGTTGTATCGGGTCACACCCCTGCGTTGATCGAACACATTCGCGAGACAGAAATTGAATCTTCGATGGGTGACTTTGTGAAGCTGGAAACGGCAGAGGACTTTCGCAAGACAATGCCGGCAGGAGTCTTGACTGGCAAGTTCCCCGGCTGGCAGGGCTGGCTCAACAAATCCAACGCGGGATGGATCCACGCCCAAAAAGCCATGGTATCCGCCTACACGGAAGCCAAGCGCTTGGGAGCCAAGTTTCTTACCGGGTCCCCGCAAGGAAATGTTGTGGCTCTAGTCTTTGAGAATGGCGATGTTGTGGGAGCAAAAACATCCGATGGCGTGGTTCATCGCGCGGACCGCACCATTTTATCGGCTGGTGCGGGCAGTGACCGGCTTCTGGACTTTGAGAAGCAGCTGCGTCCTACAGCCTGGACTTTGTGCCATATCAAGATGACACCCGAAGAGGCCAAACGTTACAAGAATCTACCCGTGCTGTTCAACATTGCTAAGGGCTTCTTCATGGAGCCCGATGAGGATAAGCATGAGTTGAAGATCTGCGATGAGCATCCCGGCTACTGCAACTTTGTTCCGGATCCTAAGCGAAATGGTGACATCAGGAGTATCCCATTTCCAGCACACCAGATTCCGCTAGAAGCCGAGGCTCGTGCTAGGGACTTTCTCCGGGACACAATGCCGCAGCTTGCAGACCGACCGCTTTCCTTTGCTCGTATCTGCTGGGATGCTGATACGCCAGATCGTGCCTTCTTGATTGATCGGCATCCCAAGCATCCTTCGTTGGTCGTTGCTGTAGGAGCATCCGGTAACGGCGCGATGCAGATGCCTTCAATTGGAGGATTTATCGCGGACGCTCTGGAAGGTCATCTCCAGAAGGAATTGAGAGATGTTGTCCGCTGGAGACCAGAGACGGCCGTTGACAGGGACTGGAAAGCGACCCAGAATCGTTTTGGTGGCCCGGATGCAATCATGGACTTCCAGAATGTCAAGGAGAGTGCCTGGACCAAGATTAGCGAGAAAAGCCGGCTGTAGGGAAATCGAAGTGCAACCTGCGTCTTCATCTACCGTCATACTGATGTAGGCAGGGAAATAGTATGATAAGCTGAGTGATAATGAGACATGTGCATTTTCCAACTTCATGTGTAGCATAGTATTTACATTAGGATCGAGCACCGGCCTCTATTCCTTCAATAGGAAAGACTTTGGATTCTACCAAGAGTCAACTCCACAAGCCTACGTATTTCAGCCAAAGAGAAAGAATAATTCATCACAACCACTCAAAACCGTTTGCAGCGCCAATCCTTCGATCATAACGAGCCTGTTCTATTATGCTGAAATTACTTCACCGATTCGCATGGTGCAGGGCCAGAAGGATACAGTCAATATGATGACACTCATGACTCACTGGATGAGGTACCGAAAGGAGGAAGACGAAATGTACACAGTATAATCCAACCCTGCTCATTCTTCCTAGAGCTTCCCTAACCAACAAATAACCTCAATTATTGCACACCTACGGAGTTCTACCAGTATGTTGCGAGGAGTGGATTCTGCAGAGAAAGAAGACAGGAGAGGTATGCGTACTTGCCTCCCCACTCTCTCACTCTCTTGATTTCTCGGTCTAGAGAGGTCGCATCTGCTAACTCTTTACTAGCCATATCATTGGCAGGTGGACCTCAGGTAGTGCCAGTCACCGCACACGAACTCAGCTACGCGTCAGGATTCTTCCTGTCCTTGTCCGGCCAGCGCATCCGGGTCAGATGAAACAACCGGTCATCCAGAGATGAGAGCCCCAACACGACCTCAGACAACCACCGTATCGAAGAAGATCTCCGCGTGGGCGTCCCATCGTTGTTTGAACCAGACTATTACCGCAATCTGATCAGCCCAGACCATCCTCTCCATACAAGGAACCTCGACTTGGCACTAAAGGCTTTGGAAATCTGCAAAGAAAATGACCTGGGCATGATCGACAATGTACACTTTTGGAAGCAGCGCGGTCTATTCGAACAAGACAAGCCGAGCGTACCAACCATGAAGATCACAGTGAAAAGGAAGCCCCACGACCCCGGCTGGCCTGCACGAGCGACTCGGGCGGCCTGGGCAGTGTACCACTACCTCCCAGAATTAGAAGGATCCGCCACCAATGAGTATAACATCGCGGTCGAGATCTGTGATATCTTGTTCTGCGCAAAGTACCGCCTCCGGTTGCAGTCGTGCACCGTAAAGGATGCCGTCTTTTCGCAGTGGGAGGCTGTGTTAGAAGCAATTCTCCGGACGATCCCTCTGGCGGGAGTCCTTTATATTAGCTGCTGTCGCACTGGGGCGACGTCCTCGACTTCGGGCTCTGCACCCACTGTCTTGCTGGGGGTGGATCCGACGGCATCCGTGGATTGGAAAGTGGTTCGGGAACAGATTGTTACCGTTCTGGAATCATTTGGTCTTGATTCAGTTGGGGTGCTTATCCGCCAGGACCCGGCAAGCCGACCACCTTTGGACCTGCATGGCCTTCCTAAGTCCCTTACACACGGCTTCGAAGAGGATAAACCCTGTGAGATGGGGGATAGTCTAGCCTCAGGCCACTCACCCGAAGCGCAGGGGAGGGACCCTGGGCTGCTGGGTGGAGCTCCAGGATCCGGATACAGATGAGTGGATGCCGTACGCGCTGACATCCGCGCGCTGTGTCCTGCCTACCGATGCACATGTCGAGTCCTGTGCTCAGAAGGGAGAGAACACCCCGGCTTTTGACGAGTGGAAGACATATGGCGTACCGTTCCGAGACGCCACAGCGGCTAGACTCCTCCTGGATGATAGCCCAGGCTTGTATGAAATCATAATGAACATGGACAACCTCGATGATCTCGCACGAGATTATGAGGATGAAATGCGCTGCGAACGTTTTCAAGCCGCGCAAGCGCAGAACGAGCCTGTGTCCGCCCCCGGGGATCTAAAATTCTGGACATATCCAAACAACACCCTTACTAAGATTAGAGCAGAACGCGCCCAAATCCAGAAGGATCAAGATAACAAGAACTACGAGTTCGGCACTGTGGTCGCCGCGTCCGGCCTGAAAGCACGACAACAGGAACCCTCCTCCTCAGAAGTCAGTTCACCGTCGGTCTTCCTGGACTGGCAACTTGTCCGCATGCGCGCAGACCGACGTCTGGGCGAGAACAAGGTAAACTACCATCCCATCATAGCCCCTGATAATCGCATCTCTGCTAAGCACTTTCGCCTCTTTTTTGCAGTCTCCATGTTCCTCGGAGGACTTTCTGGACCCAGTATCCGAAGTTGTGGGAGTTTGGTATTTGGAGGAGCGGCTCCAACCCGGGAAGTCTCTATGGAAGATAGGGCATTCCACGGCCAAAACGGAAGGGAGATACAACGGACTGCGCACAGCGTGGATTACCCATACTACTGCCACTATCTTTGAAGCAAGAGGAGAACCATTGGTTCAGTATGTACATTCTATATACAACTCGTACAACTCGTACAACGGTGTGATGCTTTGGGGGGACTCAGGATCGATGGTGTTCGACCGGGACGGGTATGTGGTTGGAATGTGTTTTGAGGGCAATGCGCATGGGGACACAGCCTACTTCATGCGGTGGGAGGATCTGTGGGAAGATATTCTGCGAAAATCCGGGGCCAAGAATATTCGGTTTCTGGGAGATGAATATTCCTATCGGGGCATCCCGTTGGAGATGGAGTGGCTTTCCTTGCGAATGATTTCTCGTGTGTCGGAATGAAAAGCAGCAAGTTACCTTTTGAATGGAATCGACTCTCTTTTCACCCGTAGCTCTTCTTCCGACCAATTCCCCATGAACTATGGCCTTCAAACATAGCCACGGGAAGATTTAACCCCTGATGTTATCCAATAACTCATATGCGTTCGAGAATGTAAGGTAGTACCGTTTGGCGTTGTGAAAAGTGGAAGAACGCATGTCCGCATATATGCATCGAGAAGCAGGGACTCCATTTCTTTCTCTTTTTTTCCGAGAGACTTGGGTCAATATTGCGGTCACATCGCCATGCGCCTCTTTAGTATACTTCATATAGAGCAATAGACTCTATCTGATTACTGCGAACGAGGGGACCATGCCGCGCTGCAGTTTCTTTAAAATCTTGATCGAGACTACCTTTAAATCGGAATCGCCTTATGCAAACGTTGTAATTTCCGAGCCCAGTCATATGTAATTCCCCTTGTAAGCTTGAGGTCGTTGGAGGCCACATAGCTGGGTGGAGCTCCACAGCCATAAACCAGTTGAACTCCGCGCGCTGATTTGCGCTTCATACATACACGCATATAATTTCCCCAACCATGAATAGATATTCAGTGGGCAAGTCCAGCTATGTCCGGCCACACTGATATTTCGGTTTGTGCCTGTAGCCGCGCTCAGAGGGTCAATTTGAAATTGAACTTCGGCGCTACCTTCGTCTTGTACTTCGCCACATTACGTCTCTGAGAATACAGCAACGCAAACACTGGCAGGCTCGAGCTCTCGTACTCCGAGATCCATGCAGCATCGATGATCGAATTACCTCCCATGTAGATGGTAAATGAAACGAGAGGTCCCACGACGGGGATAGCATCCGCTGCGACGGCCAGGATCTGAACCATGAAAAGCGCAAGTTGTTTCTCCCATGGGGTCGACTCGGTGATATTGTAGTTCATGACCAAGCCGTACTCGCGCTTAATGATATCAGGGAAATTCTTGCCATTGTAAGTGATAACTCCATGATCTGGTGTCATGTCCTTTGTCGCAGAGCTCGTCTTCACCTCCCTAGCGGGAAAGGCGAGAACAAGGTCACGACTGTAAAAGTCAATTGGTCGTCCTTGCTCGCCTTTTGCAGAGACATTTTGGTACCCAACTTCTTTTTCCCCTTGACGGGTGTATACCTCCCCTGGCATAGGCAGAATGCACATCAATTCAGTAACGTCCAGTCGGTGCGTCACGTCCGCATGGGCAAGACCCAGGCCAAAGGTAGGGTTCGTGGTGAAGTCAATGTGGCCGGTCACAATACTATCAGGCTAACCGCCAGGAGAGGAGAGCAATGTCCGTCGCTGATACCAAGGCCATGGGGTGTACTTTGGCAGACCAACCAACTCGTCGTCTTTGGGCTGCACCGGGCAGTCTGGGTTTATCCATTTACCAAAATGATTCCAGTCTGCCATTTTCAGCACCCATTTTCCCAGGTTGAATTCGAAGACGTCCCCAAAGTTAAGTTTCAAGAAAGCCCCCATCTCCGTGATGGCAGCACCGAAAGAATCCACAGGACCGAGTTTGGGCTTGAGAATGACCTTCCATCCCGTGGGCCCGGCATTGATCGCGTCGAAGAGCGCCTTGACTAATCTCTCACGTTCTCCAGTGTCTCTTTGTTCCAAAAGACTTTGAATAGTAAGATTTTTGAACTCAGGCTTTTCAGCTATCTCCTGAGACCATTTCTCTGCGACTAGCGCGGCGGAGGCTGCATGTTTCTGATTTCCAAAGAGATGTGGCCGATTTTCAGCCCAGAAATCCAACATCCATTTTTTCACAGATTCCTGGAATGTGCCGCTGGGGCTTTTGCTGAGATCTTCTTGGTCGACCTCCGCACGATAGTATTTGGGATTGCGATCAACATTGTACTTCTTGGCTAATGCATCGAGGTCTCTGGCCTTGGCCAATTGATCTTGTGGACCCTTGCCTTTGCAGCTATCCAGCCATTTGCGGGGATCGTCCTTGGCTCGTTTTGTTTCTGCGTCTGAGCCTTGGAAAAGAGCCTCGTGAGAAGGCTCCCCATCCGAATTAGTCGCCTTCTCACCAAGTATCTTCTTCGTGAACCGGGTCGTAGTTTGCAAGATCGGATGCAGTACGTTGTCCACGATGGTCTTTTCCGGCATGATCTCGAGCCCAGCTCTGTCAATTTGCTCCGGCAAAAGATCTCTTTCCGGCTGGGAATAAAGCTTTGGGTTGTACGGGATGGCGAACGGAATCTGAACAAATCGATGTTTGAAATCCAGTCGGATCAGCTGGACCAAATCTTCGTACGGCCACGGGCAGTTCCAACACTGTGGGAGGTATACCCCACGAATTGCATAGGCGATCCAGCCACAGGAATCGCTCCTCGGGAGTCGGCATGGGAAAGTGTACCAAATATGCCTGTTCCGGCTGCGCGAACAGATTTCCATCTTGATGCAAGGTCACAATTCGAGTCGGGTTGCTAGCATCCCTGCCATACAGAGCTGAGATTTTGTCGTAGCTTGCCGTCGCCCCTCCGACAGCAAATTCAGTGCGCGGGTGCTTCTTCTTTGGCTTGTCTTTGTCTTCGGCTTTCGCGTTGACTGTGATGTCAATCCAAAGAAACCTATAAAAGTCCTCCCCTTCTCGCTTGAGCTCTTTCTTACGATCCTCATCGCTAATATGTAGCTTTGAGTCCCACCAACGGAGAAAAGCTTTTTGGGAAACCAGACCACTCCTTCTGGTGGGCCAGACATTGTAATAAGTGGTTGAGCGTTGTTTGAACTGTCAGAATTCTAAGCAGAAGATGGACGATGAGGGGCTAAAAGCAAGAAATGTGATCCGGGGGGGCACTATATATGCACCCTAAAAAAAAGACGATGTTTGTACTATGAAGTCAGAACTGCAAAGGCTGGATGAGACTGCAGCTGAACATCTTGCCACCAAAAGCAAAATTGCTATGCTGTGCAAGAGCGGCTAAACCAGCTAATACAATTTGCTGAACTCTATATCCATCTTTGGCGGGCTGAAGATGAGCGGAAGCTGAGCTTCGTGACTATGAAGACCAGGTCATAAGGAATGTCTCGAATAGTTCAAGAGGGCATTGTGCGGCGTGCATGTGGCTGGAGTTGGCCCCTGCTAGCCATGATTTTTCACATACTGACTGCAATGGCTCTCGACTGTAGGTAGGAGTACGGATCATATGCGGGGTTTCTTTGCGTGAATGATTGGCTGCCAGAAATGCCTCATACGCTTGTTGCGAAAGAAGCGATAAAGCAGTCTCTTGCTGACTCGTATTAGTACCAAGAGTGATAGGCTTGATGAGTGACAAAGATGAGTGTAGGTGAAATTGATGGATAAAGAAGGTAGACTGAATGCAGGCATCGACGAGTATGAGAAGGACTGATGTAACTACGGAGTATAGCTGGGGAAACCACCCCGCACCTAGCTAGTAGCCCTGACCGCCTGCTCAATATGGCTATATTGATTCGACGCGGTCGATCTCCAATTGCCTTTTTCTACGCGTTCTCCTCATCAATTCCAACGATGTTGTGTTTCCACTTTCGCCTGCTTCAATGCGTCCTGTAGCTGTATGTACTGCTTCCGTCGAACTCTAGCAGCCTTTTAAACAGCTGACGTACCACTAGACACCCTTTCGCGCATCCTCGCGATCGAGTGGAGGGCCACAGTTCGCCTCGACCCCTCGATTCTTCGTCTCACAGAGAACCCCCGCATCGCAGCAGGCAACTCAGGATGCATTCTCCACCGAAGACGACGGACCCCAGAGCACTCCGGTCCCAACTGCCGGCTTTTTGAGGCGCGATAGGGGTGCGATTTACACGCCTCGCCGGAAAGAAATCATCGAAGATTCAGACGATGCGGAAGACCACCAGCAAGATGATACGCCACACATACGTTCGGGAGAAATCATCTTCGATGACGGGCAAACGCAGAGCAGCTCCCCTGTGCCACCAGTAGAGGAAGATTCTGAATTTGAAGATCTCTTCGCAGCCATTCAAGAGCGGAAGAAGCGGCGTCGAATCTCAGTGAACGACGATGCTCCCTCATCCCAACCAGTAGCCACACGATCAGACACAGATCAGATCGTGTCATCGTCACAAGATCATCCCGCGTCCCCAACGCCTCAATCCCAGTCCCCAACTCCAGTTGCCCCCAAACAGTCTTCGATGCAGACGCAAGCCACTCCAGCTCCTTCACATCGTACCCCGGCAGCCACAGCTACACCTCGACCCACAGCGCCGGCAAGCATCAACCCTCCATCCACAACCAATCCCCGACGTTTCCTCTTTCCAACATCTCACCTCCCTCCAAGCACCCAACCCCAATCAAGTAGCAAACCATGGGTCTCTGCATCGACGCAAGAGCCACCACCATCGTCTCAACGACGTAAACCACCAGCCTTCGTGCTACCTCGCTCACCGTCCCCATCGCACATGGACGACGAGCTCGCTGCCCTCCCGACCCCGTTCTCGCCATCTTCGCGTGCGATGCGTCGACGCGGACGTGCTCGCGGTTCCGCCCACGCTTATCTCCCTGACGGGATGGCTGCTGAAGTGCGCAGCTGGGTTCTGGAAACGGGCACACGACACGACCAGCAGCGACAGACGGGTGTGGCCTGGCGCACAGGAGCGGATACCCCTGGGAGGGAACCGCGGTACAATTCGACCGTGGTTCGGATCGAGAGTGTGCATCAGTCTGCTCTTCCGAGCTGCGGTCCTCTTGCGTTTGTGTGCGGGCATGAGACCGATGCTCTTGGTGATGAGGCAGGGACAGAAATAGATCCACGGCTCAGGAAACTGCTTCTCATTGGGGCGCCCCGGTCACAATCTGAGACGGAGATACAGTCCCGGCGACGTGTCACCTCAACAATGCCTGAGCTTCGCCCAGGAATTGCCATCGGGATTTCTCGAGGGTTGACCTGGGATATCGATCTGGGGGGGAGTGACATAGGAGAGGAAATCGGAGATAACCCCTCTGGAAATACTGCTTTGCAAGCATCAGGGAAGTGGACCGTGGTGCTGGAATGGGAGCTGGTCTCCGATGTAGGCGGTCAAGATAGTGCATAAATTAGATACCCTACATGTATGAGCATGAGATAATAACAACCACCTCATCGCAACGATGATGTCTGAAATAACATGTCTATATACACTTGCTTTTGGCCCTATCCCAACAAAACGCCACACCTTGCAACGCCAGATGCAACCAAAATCCAGCTAAAAACTCATGCATAGCCGTTGACTTAATCGGCACCGGTATCTTTTACCACAATTTTGAGCGCATCGACCGCAACGGTGCACCCCCACTTTACCAACTTCAAATCCTTGCTCGAGGGCACGATATCCGTCTTCGCGACGACCTTGCGTAGGAAGAAGATCAGCCCCTTGGCGATCTGCGGCGTCTCCTTGACACGCAAGAAGATCTCCATGAGGGCCTTTTCATCGCGCTCCTCATCGCCGTCCTCCTCGCCTTTCTTGCTCTTCTTGCTCCCTCGCTTCTTCTTCCTGTTCTGTTGCTGCGACTGCTGCATCACGCTGATGAGCAGCAGCTCCACAAACGTCTTGCTCTTGGGCTGCAGGTAGGCGAAGTTCAGGATCTTCAAGATCCCCAAGTTCAAGGTCCCGTCCACCACCAGGGAGGCGTACATCTTGGCCAGGTTGACGATGGACTTCATCCCGAGCTTGTTGCTCTCGTCCTCGTCGTCGCCGAAGCCGCCGTCGGAGTCGGAGTCGTCGTGCAGGTCGCCGTTCTCGCCCATACGCTTGAAGATGTTCCACAGGGTGTACATGAAGGAGACCTTGATGCGGCGGCCCATCTCGCCGCACAGCCGGCGGGCGATCAGCGTGTAGTAGGGGTTGTGCGCGGCCTCCTCCATGGCGCAGTGGGTCAGCACGCGGGGGATCTCGAACTCCTGGGCGCGCTTGAGCCGGAGTTTGAGCAAGCGCACGTGGGCGTCCTGGTAGTCCGTGGCGGACATGATGGCCACGAAGATCGAGCGGCGCACGTCCGTGTTCATCCGGTGGGCTTTGGCGATGTTGACCCAGTCGGGTTCTTTGTCGCTGTCGTCGTCGTCGTCGGGTAGGGTGTGCTGCTGGTCCGCGCCGGCGGGCAGGCTCGAGAGTTCCTGGCGCGCGGACTCAAGCGGGTCCTCGCGCCAGCTGGCGCCCACGAGCCACCATTTCCCCTTCTTGGCCGAGTTGTGGATGTCCTCCCGCGAGATGCTGATGGGTTCCGAGGCGCGGATGACCCGCGTGTTGTTGAGCGCGCCGAGGATCTTGCGCATCTTCGTGAGGTGTTCGGACGAGATGGTCGAGCCGGCGCCGGCTTTCAGGCGGTTGTTCTTCAGGTCGGTGATCGTGTCGATCATGAATTTGGTGCGGACGGAGAGGGACGCCTCGCCGGCTTTCGCTACGGCGGGTTGAATGAGGAGCACAATATCCTTGAGGGAGGAGGGGTCATCTTGGCGGAGCTGAGGACCAGAGTCTGTGGTTCGTCGTTAGTACTTTGTATGGTGTGTGAATGAGCTTGCAGCAGGCGGTTAGATACGTACTTCGGATGATCTTGAGGAGAAGCTCGGTGTTTTCCTCTGTAATGTTCTGGAGGAAGATCCGGATGTAGTCAAACATTAACGTGCTTGAGATGACGTGGAAATTGTACAGCTGGGAAAGAAGGGAGATCAGGTTGATTGTCTCCTTCCCTGAGAACGACCCTCTTTCGTCTCCACGAGCATCGAAGGTTTCGACAATCTTTTGCACAATCTCCGCGCCAAAGTCCATACCCATCACCTTGTAGACGGCAGCAATGAAACCCGCATGCAGGATGATGAAGGTATCCGACAGAGCGGATCGTTCGCAAATCAGTCCGAACAAGAGTGTGATGAGGGTCGAGGTGACTTCTCCACGGGGATAATCACGGTATAGCTTCTCGAACTCCGCCAGGATTGAGATCATGTTGGCTTCGGACAGCTTGTTCAGGTGTCCTTGCGCTTGTCTCCGAAGACGTACAAGACTCTCGGACTCCGAGGAAGCCTTAGCGCGAAGCGAGGGAGGAATGTACTTTTGTGGTTGATTCCCACTGGGCTCTTGAACCGGAGCAACGTATGGGTTTTCCTTCTTCTTAGGAACGGGTTCCTCTTCCTCTTCATCCTCGTCGAGATCCATGCCATCCATATCCTCATCTTCCTCATCCTCATCCTCCTCCAAGTCCTCATCCTCATCAAAGTCTCCAAGGGAGTCGTCTTCTTCGTGAAAACCCTCCAATCCATCCAACCCATCCTCACTACCCATCTCGCTGTCATCGTCATCCGACTCAACGTCGTCATCAACCGGCAAACCCTGGGCCTTTCTCCGCTTGTTGCGCAACCAGTCGTCGGCCTCTCGCTTGCGCTTGCGATTCTCATCATCGGAGCCCTCATCCAGATCGCCGAGGAGATCACCCAAACCATCTTCCTCAAAAGCCTTGGGAAGCTTCTTGCCCTTCTTGAGACCCAACTTCTTCTCCAACGCAGCAATTTCCGCATCATCCTCGTCCAACTTCGCTTTGACTGTCTTCGAGATCGGACGCGAGGCAGCCACCGCCTCAGCATCGTTGTCGGTCGTCTGCAAATTTTTCTTCGGCTTCTCGGGCGCAGCAGCCTTAGCAGCCTCCTTCTTCTGCTTCAACTTGGCCATGGTCGCCGCAACATCGTCGTTGTCGTCCGAATCTCCCGCATCATTGTCGTCATCAAATCCACCAAATCCATCCTCGTTGTCGTCGTCATCGTCATCATTACCCCCGTAAGACCGCTGAGGACCCCTCTTCTGCCCTCCCCGCTGTTTCTTCGACTGCCGTTCCTCTTTCCGACGATCTTTCCTCGCGCCAGGGCCGTTGCGCTTCCGCTCACCGTAGGTATCGCGGATCCCCAGCTCCTCTCGGAGATTGCGAGGTAATGAAGTTGTATTATGCCTAGGACGTGGCATTTTGTTTTTCTGGGGGTGGAAAATGTTGATGCAGTGAACTTTTTTTTGGTCTTCTGCGAAAATAATGCCGTTCCAAAAAAGTCCGCGGAGGCGGAAACCATGAAAGGCGGTGGGATGAGGTTGCGGAGCTCCTCTCCTCTCCCCACTCAACTCGCTGAGTCGAGATCGTCTGGCCATAGGATTCATTGATTAGAGCATAGCTTCAAAAGTGGATTGAGCCGCTGCTTCCCTATATCCCAATACTTCAACTTGCAGCCCACTCAAGACAACTTACAAGGTGTTCAATACCACCATATCCTCCAAACCAATCACTCAAGTTACACCATCAACATTCCCCATTACTGGGCACGCATCCATTCAAAATGCCCGCACACCTTAACCATGAGGAGGTCTGTCCAGCCCGAACCCCCAATCCCCCAATCTCTCTCTCAGAACCTAAACCCCTCCCCCCCCATCCCTTTACATTCTATACATCTAAATTAACCCAAAAATAGTTCTTCACCTCCCTAACCACCCTCCTAACGACCACCTCCCAAAAAGCCCGCGGCTCCGTCTACCTCACCCAAAAGCCTTGGATCAACGCCGATAACTCCCAAGACCAACAACAACAACAGCCAGCAATCCTCATCCGCGCGACAGACGGCAACACCGGCGCCCCGAACCCAAAGAAAGCGAAGACCGACAAGAAGACGGCGGCCGGCGCGGCCGCCAAGAAAGTCAAGCTGTCGACGGTGGTGAGCCCGGAGGAGCTGGAGGCGTTCTACGCCCGGTACGCGGAGGTGTGTAAGGCGGGGATGACGGGGTTGAAGAAGCGGGATCGCAGTAAGAAGAAGACTGCCAAGGGGAAGGCTGGGGGGAAGGTGCAGAAGGCTTGATTTCTAGTTGTTAGGTGTGAAGTCGAGGTCCTATTGAGGTAGGATTATGGACTGTGGCTTTGGGGTTGGTTGGGTGCGAATGGGAAGGTTTGAGGGGTTGGAGGATATGATGAATGATCTGTGGTTGCTTATTCATTGTATGGTTGATTTGATTGCATTTATCGGCGTTTCATGGGTCTATCTCTTTTGTTGTTCTTTCATTTATCAACTGATATTCATGCAACTGGGTATGGAGTAACCGAGTTCTCGAGCCATCAGTTGTAAAGTATTTGAACATGCTCTATGGGTTTCTCAAGGACGAAGCATGACAGCATGGTCCCCTTGCTAGAAGATACCGATGGATATCAAGGGTCATCCAAATCTCTACATGCACCAAAGAAGAACCCAGAATTGCACATCTCCTCGACAATCAAACCGTTGCCCTTCCCTGGTCACGGATCCGTCCCTCATCACACTCTAGGACAACTTGTCTCTCTTCCCTGTGAAGCCAATCATCAGCCTCCATTATCAAGCAAAAGACAACCTCCCAAGAGCCGCAGTATAAGGTACCCAGGAATCCAGCCTAGACACATTTCAACCCAATAGAGACCGAGAAAATAAGTAAGGTTGGAAGGAAATACGCGCTGAATGGGCCGTCCTCTACACTACCACCCACCCACCGACTCCTTATCAATGCCGCAGTCCCCACCAGATAGTCAACCACCACCACCCAGGAGCCAACCCTCCAACGAGATAACCAGAAGTCCCCGCCGTGTCGATCATCAATGTCCAATCTCTCACCACTTCTCCAATTCGAAAGCCCGACAAATAGCCAAACCCACAAGCCATCTTCAAGCTTAAGGACCCCACCCCCCAGTGTAAATGCCATAGTGTTTCCCCCGCAAACCCCGAAACCCTCTACCCCAGACAAACCACATAGAGAAACCGCGTGATGATCGAGACGATAACCCCCCCGGTTTGTCATCGTTACGCCAAACGACAAACGACCCCGTGATTTGATTATTTGGAGACCGGCAGGCGAGGGAAGGCGGGCAAGCCCGGGGCCGGTAAGCGGTAGTAGCCGTTCTCGCGCTGGCGGATGGGCGGGACGGTGAAGAGGATCAGGCTGGCCAGGAAGAGGACCCGTTTTTGCTGGAACTTCAGGGGCACTTTCCACCAGGCGTGGAGGGCCGTGAGCCAGACCCGGCTTTGTTGGCGGAGGCGCATGGGGACTTTCCGCCACATGGTTGTTGTGGTGGTGTGGCGTGCATAGAGGGGGGGAAGGGGAAATCGGGGGATGGAGTTGGGGGTGGGGGTGAGAAGGAGGAAATGAGAAAGGAGGAGGTGAAGATGGACGTAGTAGCGAGTAACTACTACGCGCTGCAATTCGAGGAGGGGAGGTGGTTTGGTGGTAATAACTAACTTAGCGTTTAAGTATGGGGAACGGGGGACCTTAGGTTGTTGCCGTGGGCGGGCGCTTACCTACTAGTATTGTTGATTCCACCTCCCGGCCCTCCCCCTCACGCTAATGTGACCTATCAACCTTCTTTGTCCCCAATCTAGATCATGCCATTCGTTCAGGTCTCAACCCCGAAGGTCCGTGTTGCGTCTCTAAGGTAGTACCCTACTTATTAAATCACAACGGGCAGAAAGTTGATTGGCAGGTTGATGATTTCAGATTTCTACTGTGTAGAAAAGAAATGTCTCACAAATTAAGTATAATTGATGGTACACGCTAGAATACAATAAAGACATTAGGGTACATTTCCAATGCAGATTGGCCAACCCACAAATCAAATGTGTCCCGGACCATGCATGGGACTGGATAACGAAAATTCATGTAGACAGATCATCACAGAATGAAGGCGTGTGTGGGAATAAAACAAGAATATCATGACTGACGGATGTGAGTGAAGGAAATGGGCCAAAGAGTGGTATGTTGAACTGGGAAAGAATAGTATGGTGAGCCAGCGAAGCTGTTATCTCCGCCCACATATCATGAGTCTTTGTCAGTAGACTCCTCGGACCTTCTAAAGCAATCAGGAAGAGGAAGGTCGAAATCATCCACAATATCCTGACCTTCAGCTAATTGGTCCTCGATGTTGCGCTTGAGCTCCCCCGTAGTCGAGTTCAGAGCAGGCCCGATAACAATCCGGGCAGCAATATGGATGAGCACGACCAGGAGCTGAATGGGAGGGACCAAGACGAGTGAGGCGGTCTTGTGAATCAAAGAAGCTGCATCGTGCTTCTCAGGTCTGGCAAGCGTCAAAGTAGATGGTGGTGGCATGGGAGAGACCTCCCGCTGGCGGGATGCCTTGGAGCGACGGCGAAATTCTGCGCTCATGCTGGAAAGATTAGAATTAGAGTCGGTGCTTGAAGCAAGCCCGGTAGGTTCTGGGGCGGGCGAAGGAGAGTTAGAGGTGATGGTAACTGGTTGGGGCTCTTGCTCGGAAAGGTCTCTTGCTAGATCGTCTGCCGGCGACATATGATCCCAGCAGTCGACGTATACAGAGACCCTATTGTCAGAGCGCTTCGACTTGAGGAGATGTGAGTCTTCCGAAGACGAGTGAACATCACCACTTTCATTGTCATAGTGGTCGTCACTCTCGCTTGACGCAGGAGTAGAGCAGGTGTCCAAATCCGGGATAGCTGTAAAAGAAGGGCCAAGTGAGTGAAATGATTCCACACTAGAGGAAAATGATAGTTCAGGATCAACCTGATCTTCAGCACTATCTTCGAACCTTGCCAGCAAGGTCTGAAAGTTCTGCTGTGTTTCGGCCACGAACTGGCCCGAACGCTGAGTTGGACCTGTGATCTGAATGGGCTCAGACGACTCATTGTCGTCTGCGATGGTCTCTAAAACGGTGCTGTTGCTGCCTCTGGTCGTAAAGCCACTATCGTCCGTCGCATCTCCGTCCGTGTCTTCGCCAGCGCTAGGCGAGTCAGTCGCCAAGTCATCCTTTGGTTGAAGTCGGTCGTGCTTGTATATGGAAGAGACGGGGGCGCTTTCTCTGCGCCCTTTGGGACGCCATGCCCTCTTCCTTCTAGGCGCCTTGGCTTCCTCGGGGATTTCAACGGTGAAGCCCCTCTTGAAGGGACAGGGCGTAACTTCATATCGGAGAATCTTCGGCAACACATTCTTCATTTCCGCGACCAACGTTCTATCGTCCTCCACTTCGTTGGGCAGTTCGATGCGATAATAGGTGAGAGGTCGGATGCGCAGGACGAAAGTCGACTCGCCATCAACGCACCAACATTGTGAGTTCTTGAGGATGGCGTGGACGACATTGCCGCATTTCAAGAAGACAGTCAAGCCGTGAACATTTTCTAGACGAAGAGGCGCGAGCGCGACCGTGCGTTCGGTAGGCGATCTCCAAGGAAGTGTCTCGACGGTGTCAACCGGGTAATCAAAGTCCGCGGGCGCGGTGCTCGAGGGGATAGGCGCGAGGGCTCTAGGGGCAAAATGGACGACTTTGGCGGAGGGATGGTAGAAGAGATCGTTCTCGGACGGTTTCACAGATTCTGAGTGACGACGTGTACGCGGGTTTAATTTGGTGGGGAGAGTAGCAGACCGACGGATGGACAAGGTCTGAGGGAGCGGCGCATCGGAGGAATTAGACATCCTCAATCATGGGGATCTTGGATGATGGGAATATAAGGAAAAAAAGAAAGGGACCGAAACAGAAGATTACATTGAATAGAAGTGTAGGGTGATTGAAAAGTGCAGGCGATGTGAAATATGGAAGTGTCAAAAATGGAAAAGGAGAGACGATCAGCAGGGATATTGAGGAGGGGGGGGGAATAGAAAAGAATGATGGTGGTGGTGGTGAGATAATCGAGCCCGAATGACCCCGGAAGATGGATGGATGAACTCAAACTGGAATAATCATGGCAAAAACCAATCTGGACTAGTCGCGGATCTCCCCTGCGCTCTGCACGCTGCAAGCTTGTTGGGGCTGGTGTGGAGTATGATGTAGATAGCCTCAGGCAGTAAGGCACCACATACAATCACGTGAAGTGTGGCGTCGTGGGGCTGGGCGGGTAGTCCGGCTGCTGGCTCCGGCGCTTAGCGGATGTTGCACCAATCCACAATCACAGCCATACTTGGACATTTCCGTTATGTGGTTGCCTGTGGCTGTTCCCCCTCGAGCCAACGCACCACTATAAATAGCTCTACATGTCTCAATTCTTTCTCTTTCACTATCCCTGAGCTCACATCTGCTTTCTTCCTGGGTATAGTCGAGCATCATGCCGAACTTCGAGCCGAACGCCGTTATTCGCGGCTGTCAGCTCACCATTGTTGGAAGTGAGTGAGATTCTTCCCCTCTTTTACCTCTCCACCCGCCGCGTGGAGCTTGCTTGTGGCTCCATGAAATCCACCATGTGAAGCAGAAAAGGGGTCTTTGAGATGGCTTCTCTTGCTTTGTCATGCCTGGCTTTCTCAATTCTTGATCGTCAGACCTGCTGTCGCGCAGAATGATCGATGGGCGGCATTGAGCAAAACACCTACGTCATCGGAGCATGAGAGTTGGATCGCTGACCATCGCTTCATAGCTGTGCGCGCGCTGGGGAATCCCGACTTATTTAAATACAACCACTTTCGACAGGCTGTCTTTGCAGTCGCTGTTGGAATTGCTATCCAACTTATCATTCAAATTCCGGTATGAGCGGTGCCAATTACCAGCCTCGAGATATCTGGCCCCCAAGCTAACAGATCACGTCTAGATCATTGGGGTCAAATTCGTTCTCTGGATCCTCTCATGGGTTCTTGATCTAGAAAATGCCACCTGGGATGACTCTCTCGTCGAGGGTCTCGACTTCATCTCCAACTCGGTGCTCCAGGTGCCCTTCTTGCTCATGACACTAATGCGTTATATCACACCCACCCTGGACGAGATGTAAGTCAAATATTATGATTGATATTCAGTCGGATTGGGTATGTTGACTAGTTAGTTTCATGGAATCCCTCAAATGGGTTGACGCGACCTACGTGCACAAGCACAAGCATGAAGACCCCAAGAACCTGCGCGAGATGTATTACCCCAACCTTTCCATGTACACCACCGCAGACGGCAAGGTCAGAACTCCCAAGGGCGCCGGCCTTGCAGCATTCTTCATGTTCCTCAGACGGTACGGCAAGCGGGCTGGATTGCTCCTCGGCACTTACCTCTTCTCTTTGGTCCCCGTCATCGGCCCTTTCGTGATGCCGGCTGCTTCGTTCTTCGCCTTCCAAAGCGCCGTGGGAACGACCCCTGCGGCTGTCATTTTCGGGGCCGGCTTTATCCTCCCCAAGAGCTACGTGGTCTCGTTCTTGCACAGTTACTATGCCTCCCGCAGTCTTATGCGTGAACTTGTAGGTTATTTTCTTGCCTCCCTTCTCGTGCTCATTTGTCTAACAGCAGGAACAGTTGGAGCCCTACTTCAGCCGTGTGCCCTTCACCCATGAGCAGAAGAAGCGTTGGTTCGCTGATCGTGAAGGGGTCTTGTTCGGCTTCGCATTCGCTTTCACCCACGTTATGAAGGCGCCCTTCATTGGAGTCCTCCTTTACGGCGTGGCTCAGGCATCGACTGCCTATCTGGTCACCAAGATCACGGATCCCCCACCGAGCCCTGCGCTGAAGGAGGGATTCGCTGAGACTCAGACGACCTGGAAGAACAAGCACGATTTCCTGAGTCTTCCCTTGGATAAACTCGACAAGATTAACATGGAAGAAGAGGAGGAAAAGCCCAAGGCATCTGATGCCCCAAGCCGGCAATTGTCCTAGATGGTGGTGGATTGAAGGAGGAAGGCCCCGGGGTTTGAATGAGCGGCGGAGTAGACAAGCCGGGATCTGTATAGATTTGGGGCGGAGTTTTGGGGAAATTCGTAAAGGGCTTTTATAAGAGCCGTATGGGTGTAACAATTCCGATATCGTTATCAGAAATAGTTGAATGCAAAATAGATGGGAAGAGGTGGGAGAAGCTTCCCCGCAGATAAGCGTCATTGACCCTCCGATAAGATAACCTTGTCCCACTTTCTCTCCCTCCCCCTCATCATCCTCCCCGTTCATTTCCGATTTGACCTGCTGATAACCATGGGTCTGAGCGAGACTTTCTTTGAACTGCTGCAGCGGGGAATGTTTTTCTTAGCTGCAGGGGAGGATCGTGCAGCTACGAATACTTAATTGGCGACTGTCAGCCCGGGGGAGGGGCGTTTCCTGCAGAGCTAAACTCATTCTTCCCTTCTGCTGTACATCTGCAAAGACCTTCACCAGACACCAGACAGAAGTATCACATCACATCGTACTCACCATGGGCCACAAGAAGATCCGCACGGCGCTCACGGTTGATCTTGACAAGCCCGCCTGGGAGCAGCCTGGCTTACACGTGCGTGTCATCTGATCTGATACAGTTCCTGTCTCCGCATCGATACTGATATTCTGCAGAACCGATGGCATCCAGATGGTACCGCCACGGTCTCTATTGATCTGACATAATCCCCAAGCGCCATGCTAATCATAACCTCATTGAAACGAAACCAGTCCCCGCATGCGGCAAAATCGCCAACAATGAAGTCGTCAAGATCGAATGTCTCGACTGGACCGGCGGCCAGATCAAGAACAACGATTCCGCCGACGACGTCAAGAATGTCGACCTCACCCAGATCCACTACCTATCCGGTCCCTTTGAGATCGAAACCGCCGAGCCCGGGGACGTCTTGCTGGTGGAGATCCAAGACGTTCAGCCCTTCGAGGATCACCCCTGGGGGTTTACGGGGATCTTCCACAAGAATAATGGAGGCGGGTTTCTGGATGAGCTTTATCCTAAAGCGTGAGCCAGACCCTTACCTTACGCAATCTGATTTGGGAGGAGAGGCGAGGCCCTAGAACTGACTGACTGTATACCGCAGAGCAAAGGCCATCTGGGACTTTGAGGGGATCTTCTGCTCGTCGCGACACATTCCCCACGTCCGCTTCGCAGGACTGATACACCCCGGAATCCTGGGTTGCGCGCCGTCCGCCGAGATCCTGGCGGAGTGGAATCGTCGGGAGGGGGAGTTGATCGCGGCGAGCGCGGATCTCCAGCGCGATGTGGCGAAGCCCCCCGAGCCGAAGAATGCGCATGCAGGGAGTGCCGATGAGAGTCTGAAGGAGAAGATCGCTAAGGAGGGGGCGAGGACGATTCCGGTATGCTTCCCTCACTTCATCATGCGTTCCCGTGAAACGAGGTGAAGTTGGAAGCTGGGCTCGAGCTAACACAATCTTGATTTCTGCCCTAGGGCCGCCCCGAACACGGCGGCAACTGCGACATCAAGAACCTCTCCCGCGGCTCCAAGGTCTATCTCCCCGTGCACGTCCCCGGCGCGAAGTTCTCCGTCGGCGATCTGCACTTCTCGCAGGGCGACGGGGAGATCTCCTTCTGCGGCGCCATCGAGATGGCCGGCGTCATCACGCTCAAGTTCACCGTGCTCAAGGGCGGGATGGCCAAGATGGGCATGAAGTCCCCGATCTTCCACCCGGGCCCCGTGGAGCCGCAATTCGGACCGGGTCGATACCTGACCTTTGAGGGGTTCTCGGTCGATGAGAATGGGAAGCAGCATTACCTGGATGCCACGGTGGCTTACCGCCAGACCTGCCTGCGGGTCATCGAGTATTTGCGTCGGTATGGGTATGATGATTACCAGATCTATCTGCTGCTGAGCTGCGCGCCGGTGCAGGGACATATCGCCGGGCTGGTGGATATCCCCAACGCGTGCACGACGCTGGGGGTGCCCATGGATATCTTTGACTTTGACATTCGGCCGGAGGGGGATGTGGTGCAGTTGGATATGGGGAGCTGTGCGTTTACAAGTGAGTAGGGTAGATGCAGTGGTTTATCTGTCAAGAATTGAGGAATGCTGTTGCCTTTCAATCCTACGTGGTCTCTTCCAGCTTGGTATGATTATTCCTTACGAACCAGCATCAGTTAGTCAATGCCTGGATGCTCCGCAGCCGTAAGTTCAGTTGCATACTAAACGAAAGCAAGGCGATTGTGTAGACTATCGATGCGTAAGGGCACGGCTTTTGCCATAAAACTAATAATCCAGGCTTTCATTGATGAAAGTCAGAGTTGCATTTGGGTTTAACATACCAACAAGCGAAGCCAAAAAGGGGGGCATAGCACAGAATGACTGGCGACTCGGATCCCAGAGCCAAAGAGACCTGCAAGGAAAAGTGACCCCAGCAACAACCACATGGCATCTCTCATGGGGTATCATATGTCCGGGATATGCATTGCAAGGAGCCCTTCACCATGCCAGAAACCGAAGAATGATTCGCAGCAGCGAACAAGAGGATCTATAGATTATGACCGGCATATGCGTAGCATAAACCCTTCGTGATGTTCGGGGATATCATAATGGTCATTCTGTTGGTTCCCGATGAGATGGAAGATCCTGTACTGCTACCAGATGTCACGGAACACCGCCATGGGCGAGGAAACGTAAGTATCAAGATGAATTGTGTTGAGTTGTTGAGGAAAGGAAGTTCGCGGGAGCGAGGCGGGCTAATGGCCGAATATCGACTACCACAAGTTCCGCTACAGATGCCGCAGTTCTAAGAACTGCTGGTGTCCTCGACTGCTAGCTATATCAAGATCGTCATAGATCCGGTGACGGTGGCGTAAGGTCGAGATAGTCGATAAACATAGCGTCTAGAGACGATGAATGAATCATTTTAGAATGTAAGAAATAGACTGAATATGCAGTCTGGAATGCATCGACACGAATAGACGTTCGTACTGAGGACTCCGATATGAGGAGGGAGGAAGGTAGAACAATTCATCAAATCAAGCAATCTGATTGATGATATTTTCATTAGCTAAGAGACAGGCAGATTGAGGCTAAATAATAAAAAAGAAGAGAGACTATTGACTAATAAGCAATAACTAAGCTACCGGGCTACTATCAGCCGGGATGTTGCTTCAAATAAAGGATAAACCTCAACAAGCATTAGAATAAAGGAAACAAGCTGTTGTACGCGCTTGACGCGGTTGCGTGCAGTGACATAGAGGAAAAGCACCGCTGAACGACAGGAGTAATCTCTTGATTGTCGGGCTCAACCGAAGATCCAGGAGCAAAAAGATCAACGTCTTAGAGACGTGATAGGACATGCTACCATTGTAGGCGCAGTACGTGATCTCTTTGATATGGTGCATCTGATTGTTGACTAGACTAAGCTCCGGTAAGGCCTTGCCCCAATGCGCCGGCATCAAAATGGCCCGAGAATGGTACTGAACGTGGTCTAATATGTATGTTCAGCAGCAAGAGGAACTGCCCAGTAACCGTCGGCTGCATCCGCCTTGAAGAAGACATGGAGTTTTGCTAACGCCATGCTGTTGAGGATAGGTTCGATTCTTCGCATCAGGTAAGCCATTTTAACAATTGCATCATTCAACGCAAGATATTGATGGACCATTCTCAACTTGCCATTTGACTTCCGAGGAAATGTGGTTTTCGACGACCACGGAGACACGCACCGTTCAATGATGCCGGCGACCACCATCGTTGGGAGATTATCCTGTTGCTATCGTATCTCATCAGGAGTATACATCTTCAGCTTCGCGACCTTCGGTTGAGCCCAAGGATACATCGGAACGCGGTGAATGATGAAATTGGTAACCGGAATGTCCCTCACATCAGCATGACATACGGTGTAAATTGCCGATTCTAGCGGATCCTGCATCCGCCTCAACTTAATAAGGTGACTATCGGCATTGATTTTATGAAGGTTGCACACTAGCTGTGTGGATTTCTAGTTATTTATAACAGACAGGCGAGGGGTAGGTAGGACCATCGGCTATCCACTGGGACTCTGGGAATGTTCCAATTTGGTTTTGATGCCTTGACATGAGCATGGTATATGCATCACGATGAGCAATTATTTTGCCCATATTCTCGAATGCATACATAACATATCTCTGAAACCTGCATCAATCGCGCTGAGATTCCTCATCGAGTCCCCTGAGACACAAGGTACGGAGATACACACGGTCATTCCGTCCGCTAGTTCTGCGTTTCCAGTTTTGGCAGAGTCGAAGAGAGCAAATCGCTCTCAGCTTTGTGGAACCTCGAAGCGAAAGAGATTGCTGCTTGGAAGTTTAGATGACTGAGACTGAGCAAAGGCAAGTATCTCTCAGTTAGTTTTATGGTCAGCAAGCCACCGGAGGATGATAAGTGGTGAGTTTGTGTTATCGGTCTTTGTGGGAGGCTTTTCCTTTCTCTCAAGTTTGGCCCCTTGGATACCTGGGTCAAAAGCAACGTAGGAATTGTGAGAATGATACGTTAGTAGAAATGCGCTTGCTGAGATGTCTGTTTCTAAGCTTCTGATATATCAAGTTGAAAATCGTATAGGAGATATGTTTTATGATAGCGTACGAGCTGAGAGCAATCAACGTCTGGAATGGTTTCAATAGGAGTACCTGTCACCACGAAGTAAATCTTAAGTAAATGGCTTTCTAGTGGAAGTCGACCTGCTTCTCGGTAGCCACTAGATCAGTAATTGGGTATAATGCCCCTAATTCTCAGCCAGTCTGAGGGAGTATTAAGATTTGATACAGCCATGGCAGGTTTGTCCAGGTCTCTGGTAGATGGGAAGGATCAGAATATTGATAGAGTGGCAGAGTTGCAGTGTAGAAGAGTAGAGTGGAAGTGTCGAAATGTGGAGATGTGGAAAAGTTGCAGAATGGAAGTGTGGAAGAGGAGAGGAGCGGAAAGCTAAGGTAGGAGACGAGACACGGTGAACAGCTTTCAGCCTACTGAAAATGAGACAAAAAGCTTCCTAATGTGAATGATTGTAAGATTGAATGGTCTTCTCCGTTGAACCATGCATGTAGTAAAGAAACAAGCTTGTTCACTATACTGAGTAGACAGGGGTGAACAGAACAATGGCTAGAGTAAGTGAATAGAGACAGTCCTTACTATTAGTAGTTCATTACTATTAATCCTTCCTCTCATACCCTTCCTCTACACTCTTTATCCAAGAACTTCACCTGATCTACCCATTGATTTACCTATCAATCACATTCACAACCCCTAGACCACAACACAAGGCCAATCAACCCGACTCCAGTTGATTGCCTTTTCTAACCTATACACGATACAACTAAAAAGACCTCGGTCCAACTATCATGAATCATCTCCTACTCCTCAGTGTATTTCCGGACCTGGAAATAGCTCCACGTCCCACTATAGTTACTTGATACACTCAAGTGCGTAGTCTAGGTGTGAACTTTCACCAAAATTTACTCCTGCCAAGACACAGCAAATCAGTAATTATGGTAGAATCTTCACCCTGTTAATTACCCAGAGAACCTAGAATAAACCCCAGCCTCCTTTCCCGTTAGACCCTTGCACTTGCACAACCAACCACCTGGTATGCCTCAGGCTCTATCTGCAGGTCCCGCGCACGCAATCTGTCTGTCTTACTCTGTATGTAGTACTTATCCATGCACCAACTGCTTGCCTTGTCACGTTTCCTCGACGTCTGCTTCTGCCCTGGAATTCGCACCACCCTAAATCCCCCACCAGTCCAGACAACCACACCCATGAGCATCATCTGTATACATTTCGAATCCGCCGTCTCGAGTAGTAGGTACTCATGATAACTCAAAGCTGCAAGCACAGGTTCTTCCACCCGCTCATGACGCCAATTAGAAATCCCAGGGCAGATTCAGCGCAGCTCTACCCCGCACGAGAGGACCTCCATCCTATACTATACCGCAAGTACTGTACATCGAGCCAAGCACAGACATCCAGCGTCAAGCAAAAAATAGAAAATCGGAATTTCTGCTCTCGCCAATCAGAAAGGCGAAAGGGATGCAAATAGCCACCTTTTTAAACGATCTACGGAGTATGCTGCACTGCATTATGCCCCCGTACTCCGTATCCTCTAAGAGGTTGATACGTCCATACGAGTACGTGTACATGAAGGGCTCGAGCGTAGCGGACGGGATCTCATCACATCACACTTCTCGTCCTGCATGCATGCTTTGGGTTGGGGAACTATCTCTCCAACTGCACTACAGCGCTACAGTACTAGGTACTACACTACGACTACGGTGACTACAGTGACCACGAGACTCGTCGAATCGATGGATGAATACGTTCCTACCGGAGTTCTATGCTGTATGGCACTACCTAGGTAAGTTACCGTACCCTAGGTCCATAGTAGGTACCTTAAACCGTGGATTGAGTCAGGTTCTCACGGGGGTGATGTTCAGTAATCCAGTGTGATTGGGTCGTGGCCGGCGCTTAATCTGGCGTATCAGGTTTGGGCCCCGGGGTTTTTGGTGGGGATGACGGCCCGGCGGGATGCCACCCCCACCAACGAAATGGATGTATCGGAGTCAAGTTGTGCTGTACCTGCTAATCTATTACAGCGAGAAAGAGGGTGATGTACTGCACTTGCCCAGTGTTTTCTTGTCTCTGTACTCCGTACGTCGCTCATCTGTTGATTCTCTGAATGACGGTTATTGGGACAGATTAGATTTTCGCTGGGCACAGAGGCAATGAATGTACTGTATGTACTGCGGTGTGGACCGTGTGGTGCTGTAAATGATAACTAGGTAGTCGTTTGAGAGGGGTGAACACCGAAAGCTCGCCGGCTTCATGTGCTACAGTGGAAGGTTGGCAATGTAACCTCCCAAATTGCGCGCTGCATCCGGATGGCTAAACAGACCAATCCCCCTTTCTCGGGTGCTTGGCTGTTCGGAGACATACACAGTGAGTTAACTGCTACTCGTAAACCAAGAGTTTTTCCAATTCCTAATTCTTGGTATTAGGCTATCCCGCAATATTAGCTACCTACAGTGTCTCCCGTGTAAACGGATGTGTGTATATGCAAAACATGACCCCCGCTGAACGAACACCAACAGTGCCCCGTACTTCCAACAATTTAGTGCTCGTACATGCAAAATTCAAACAGGAATATAGAAATAATGACATCTCGTGGGGTATATCATATGGGTTGGGTGGGTATTGCCGGCCCGCGACAGTACTTTCTTGTCGTTATCTCGTTATAAAGAAAAACATAGCAGAATTTGCGGTCCAGTGGCTAGATAGAATACACGGGTGGTTAGATCGAATATCGTTGGGGGGAGTTGCGAGTTAGGTTAAATGAAGTTGCCCTCAGGGCGCACCTCATAACCTTCATCACGGCCCTTTTTGAGGGCCTTGGCAAGCATCATATCTCGCATCCAGTCGATGCGCTCATCGCGAGTTTTGACCGCAAAGTGGTGTGGCTTGACATCTTTGCTGCCAAAGAGCATCTTCCTCTGGCCTTCCTTTGACGCGGGAACAAGAGAAAAGTTGAACGCTGCGTCTTCGCCCTTGAGGTTGTGTCCGCTGCGCAGGATTGATTTCTTGAGCGCAGCGGTAAGCTTGGAGCTCGAGGCCAGCGACGAGCAGGCGACGGCGTACTCGTCAACATCAATCTCTTCCAAGGCTTTGGAGTGTCGAAGGGCAGCAAGCTCATCTCGGTGCATCTCCAGATTGGTTCCCCGAAGAGTGAAGTGTGCCTCATGCCAGTCGTGTCGGAGAAAGCGGGCTGGCATCCGCTTCTTCATATAGCCGCTGCGGGTCACATCAGGGTCAACCGAAGCGACCATTGTATTATTACCCAGCTTGTGGCCAATGCGTGGGCTGCGTCTCAGATCGGACGGGTCCTCAATTGGAGTCAACGGCTTGTTCTCCTTGACACGGCGCAAGGACATGCTGGCCTGGCGATGCACCGCAGGAGAGCGCGTGGCTGAGCGGTAGCGCTGCTGTTGCATGAGATTTCCGTAGCGCATATCTGGAGGGACAGACTGGGACGTCTCGCGAGCAATAGGTCCCACAGGCTCGGCTGTGACGGGAACGTCCACCTCAGTGAACGGGGTTCCTCGTCGCAAGCACTCGACAGACTGCATCTGCCGTGCGTTGCTGAACGGTCCATATTGCTGAACCGCCGTCGGTGAACCATATGCTCCCTTCGCCATGGACGGGGTGATCGTCCGTTGAGTAGTAACGGCAGTTGTAATGTCGTCAGAGTCGTAGTCTGTCGGAATTTGAAGTTTGGGAAGATTGCGGAGGTTGGCGGTCATATTGTTTGTCCGTGGGGGAGGTGGCGGCATGACGGGTGCCGCTTCAACTGGTGTATCCTCCTCGGGGTACATTTCTGGCTCCGAATCAGATCCAGATGGGGGATCGATGTGCTGATAGCTGAAGTATTGACGCATCTTCTCATGAGGGTCAAGTTTCTGCACCCCACTGAGGGCTTCCTCAGACAATCGTGGAGTAGGCTGAGGCCCGAGAACATCTGACGAGGCAACCACAGAAGGCTCCGCGTCAGACCTGGGTCGCAGCATATTTGCTGCAGTCTCGGGGTTGCCAGGGTTGCCGGTAACAATCCGTCCCCCGGGAACAAGCATAGCGCCTGGATATTCCGCACTAAGCTTCTCCATTTGACGCATGTACCTGCGGTACTTCGGGCAGTTCTCCCCCTTGGAGCAGTTATGCGGCTTGGGTAGGACCTGTTCAATGCCCACAATCGAGACGGCTTCCGCCTCCGTGAGCTGATTTCCGTTGGGAGGTCCGTGGGTGACCACTTCACCGGTAGGGGAGACAGTCATTGCATACGAACGGCGGTCGGGTGATTGCCGGCCTCCCGAGGCAGGTCTCCTCAGCATTGTGTCACGTAGATGATTGATTGAAGCCATGAGTTGATGACGTTTTCCAAATGACTGAATATCTAGTTCCTTCAGATCATCTATCTGAAGATTGAGAAGCACGTTTCCGGAGATGTCATTAATCATGAATTTCTCGATCACACTGCCGTCGTAACCACCGATGTGCATCCAGTGTGCGACTTGACTAGGCGACCAATTCCGAATTTCGTACTCATCAACCTGTGATACATCGGGATGCACAGTCATAAAACCTTGAGGCGTACAAGGCGAGAACGGGATCTTGTTAGAAGTTGGCACATTAGATGGAGCAAATTGTGTACTCTCTGTGCTCATAGAGGTATGTTGTGCGGAGTTGACATATCGCTCGGAGGTTGTGTATTGCTCGGAAGAGACATACTGCTCGGAAGAGACATATTGCTCCGAGGGAGCATATCTCGCTGATGGCATAGACTGCTCAGAGGGGGCAAACCTCGATGAAGGCAGAGAATCTTCTGTCGAGGCAAATTTCGACGAGGCCAAAGATTGCTCTGATGGAGGATACCTTGCTGAAGGCATGGATTGTTCAGAAGGGGCGAGTCTCGACGAAGGCAAACACTGCTCTGAGGGTGCAAATCTTGACGAAGGCAGGGATTGCTCTGATGGAGGGTACCTTGCTGAAGGCAGAGATTGCTCGGAAGGTGGAAACCTAGCCGAAACCGCCGCTTGCTCCGATGCAGGGTAATTAGGGGTCGGAATAGCCGACACGGCGATGTGCGGTGTGGCAGCTGTAGACAAAGGAAATTGTGGGGTTTCGACATCGGACTGAAAGTGAGATTGATTGGGTGATCTCTCGAAATAGAGGTCAATCTCGGTGGATGGCACGGAAGTAGCTGAAGCCATCGATGTCCTGAAGAGGTGGGGACCTGATGGGCCCTTGGTAGAGTCACGCCGGAATGAGAATGGCTGTCTGTCATCATTCTCAGGAGTAGGCAATTCCGGCGTGGACGCAGACGAGACACTGTCGTAACCGAACTATGAAGCCGAGAGTTAGCAGTTTGATCACCTTTGTGGGGATCAAGAGTGGATGCCTTACAGATCCCATGCTCCTGCGGGGTGACTCCTCGTCTGTGTCGCTATATTCAAAGTCTGTGTCATAGAAGTCGGTAGTGGCAGATTGACGTTCTTTCACGACTGAGATCGCGGGCTGAAATAGCTTTGTGCCCGACATGTCCAACGATGCCGGCGGCGCTTTACGGCGACCCCGTGCGGATTCCTACTATCAGTCAGTTCCTGCTGACCTTTTCCCCGTCGCATGAAAGATTCCTCTTACCATTATTGCTGGGCTGTGTTGCTGCACCGATAAAAAGAGAAACTGAAGATCGAAGTTACTTGGCAGAGTGACCTTTAGCTGTGTTCATCCAACGCCAGGCGGATGTAAGGTACGAGAGAGAATTTGTTGTGGGAGACAACGAGACGATCAACGTAGCCGTAGTCAAGAGAGAATGGAGTCGGCGAACCGCTTTCGGGGGCCTCGGCGGTTTATGTATATGAAGAAGCGAGTCTAGAGGGCTTGACCGACAGGTCAACGAGGGGGGAGTGAAACATGCTTGTGCGAGAGAAAGGCAGCCTGATCGAATCGGGTTTCAAGACCTTGAGGAACTCAGACCTCGACATGCATGGTTAATGAAACGTAGCGGAAATCTCCAGACCAGTGAGTGCAGAGAGTGTCGGCGCAAAGGCCAGCCGATACAGGGAAAAAGTGATGTAGAGTGATCACCTTGCAGTAGCCTAGCGGTCAGCACAGTGGTTTCCTGGGGGAGTTAACCAATCGATTGGCGCTGTGGTCGAATTCCCGCAGCAACGAGCGACTGGACGGCTGGGCAACGGATGTGAGAGGCAGCGCAAGAGCCGTTGGTGAGTCTTTACGCGCCGGGGCTGGAGATGAAGGCATGTGGGTTTGTAGGCATCGGGCACGGTGACTGGCGGAGAGTAAGTTCTGTTAGCGCCGTGCCCGCAGCGGCGCTTTCCCCTCCTCCCTCTCTTCCCTTCATCTGCAGATGCACCTGCAGAACCGGAACACTGTGACTGCCGCATTCAAGAGGCCTCGTGCAACTAAAAAGCGCGGTCTTTCCACCACCTCGCCCTCTTTTTCTATCTCTGCCTTGCAATCCAATCACTCTATTCGGTGGCTGGTAGTGCTATCTGGTAGCGACTCTATATATGGTAACTGTTGGGACCTGATCGGGTTCGATTCGCTTGCTCGTTACGCCTGGGCGTCAAGGTTAGCATTTCTATGGCCGGGGTAGACCTACAAAGAAGCAGGTATCCCCTCATCTTGCGTCCTATCTATCTCAGCTACCCGTCGTGCTCTGCGTACCATCCCCCTGCTCGGAACTTTCTCTTTACGCCTCGGTCGAGGCAGGAAACAATCAAACATGCCATACAACTGACATCCCTCAGAGAGCATAGGTTTCTTCCGCCAGCGTTCTATCAGGCTTTACTTGACCGCCTGACAAATCATCACTTTCTTCTTCAGCTGGCAGTCAGATGGTCCGGGTCCAACTCTGCCTGAGTGGTAGGCGTAAGTCTTGTAGGCCAGGACAGACAACAGTCTCCGTGGCGTGATTAGTCTGAATCACCTGCATTGCTGATATAATGTCTTCCTTTCCCAGTCACCTCATAGGTAGTTGACAGGTCAGTCGAAACACTCAAGCAACCACAGCAGGATGCTAGAACCCGTAAGCACGTACAGTCGTTGATGGAAGATGTGATTAGTTCGAGTCTAAAGCTTATTGAGCACAGCCTATACGGAGTGAATGCCGACGGAATCTGTTCAAAGTAATAGGTGACATAAACCAGGTCGAATTCGAGTCTGCCTCCTATGAATGCCTACTCGAACGGCCAATGCTGACTCGCATACCATAGAGGAATTCTTTTTAAGAATCATGCCCATCAAGGGATTCTTCCATGCTCGCGTGAACAGTCAAAGCGTTGTTCAAATGAGATGAGGATAAGGTATGGAAGCGGGGATCCAAAAACTGGTCGGTGTGATTGTGACAGCCGGCATGAGGTACATTAGCTGCTGCCGCCCGCATTGAGTTACGTCATGGATTGCTTTCTGTTCATAGCACCACATTATTATGTGATGATGTACTGCAGGTACTAACCAGTATGTAGATAACCTGCGAACATGACTAATTATGCCTCTACGCAAGATACGCTATGCGCTCCAATAATTAAGTTGTTACAGTCGCATTCCCTTTCCGTTCCCACTCGTGGGGTTTACTGTTGCCCAAAAAACATAGAAATGCCGGTATGCTCGGGAGGTCAATATTGTCCCACAACTTCAGGGAAGAACCAACGGCGTATCGTTTCAGGGTAGAATCAGGGTCGTTACTTGCGCATAATGGTAGCGTCACCACGCCGCAGCGGTTTGCATCATGGAGAAGGCTCTATCAAGATCTCAATCAGATATCGCTCGCGTGTCGGTCATAGTTCTTGCCATGCATGTTCTATTTTGGGGGACACCTGAAACTGTCAACTTTGATACAAGCTATTAAAAGAACATCGTGGATGACACCTGCAGCGTGGGAACTGAAACAGTAGTGAAGAACTTTAATTAGAATTGACGATGGTTCAGTCTGATCTTTCTTGCGAGATGCTTGATAGTATACTTGGGTATACTGGTTAGCGGGTACAGGGCTGCATAGCAAGACTCTAAAATTAATGCATGGAGAGGGGAGTTAGCTCAGTCCTAATTTTCTGTTCTATTCTTGTCTCAATTTTCCTTCTTCGATCAGGCTCATCCGTAAAAGCTTCCGGACCTGGTGATTGGCGGATGTTATGACCATATTGCCCAGCGGTTAAGTGGCCGCCAAATGGGAGAGGTTTGGAAAGATGGAAAGCATGGAGAGCATGGAAAGCATGGGAAAAACAATGGCGGGCGCTTGGGGTAGGAAACCCCGCGCTGCAGAGAGTTGCTAATTATGACAGCTTCAGGAAACCTATTCTTAGCTATTGAGATCGCATGAAGGTCATTTAGCTAAATATAAACATAGTCTAAATGCCTAAATGATAACAAACCAATGGGATGGGCCTGTCAGGCGCGATAAATTACTTAGTACCTAGGTAGTTTCTTCGGAGTATGCAGGCTGGGCGGTTAAACTTAACGGGGAGGAAGTTGCTAATTAAGGCTTTCCCCCTCTCTTATGAGTCTTATCGCCGGCTTCGATCCGCCCCGCTTCTGCACGGGCCGACTCCCCCAGCACAGTCCCTTCCCGCCTATTGGTCGCAATATCATCTTTTTCTTGACTGTAGACGCTCATCTATCGCCCTTCTCACCACTCGGCGACTAAATCTCGAGCATCTTGATCACCATGTCAAAAATCGAGGAAAAATCGCAAAAATCTCGAAAGAGTGCGAGCACCAAGAGACAGCTTCAGTTAGGCAGTGTTGGTGATGAGAGCTGGATAGCGACAAAATTGAGCGTGGGAGGAGCCGGAATAACAGTGCGCGGTTAGGAGACCTTCGAAAAGCAACGAAAATGTTGTTGCGGCGCTGCCAATCAGCAGAGAAAGCCGCCAGCCAAACAGTACGCGCTAACTAAGAATCTCTAGACCCTGACAGGAACCTCACACCATCCGCCCGACTGACATCCCTGCAGCCATCATCTCCTTGAGTGCGCGTCTAACGGCATGACCCAGCCGAAGAAACAACACCCTTGATCAGCATGTGCACCCCAGGAACCATCCTGTTCACTACCACCACCACCACCACCACCACCATCTTTCATCCACCATATATCATTTTAGCGCACAAACTGAACTACTCAATCTCATCCGACGATAATGATTTGTTGTCTGGCTTCAGGTCTCCACCTTGAGTTCGCATGTCAACTATCTTTTGAAACATCATCCTCGTCTATCTAACGCCAAGGGTGAAAAAATAGAAGCATCTAATCGATGGTTCCTGATCAAGACTCATTGGTCTGTTCCATCATCTTGCGATATACCAAGATGCATTTGAATTGATAAAGACCCGTTTCATCCTCATCATCAAATCTCCTCCTGCACCGTCGATGTTTCAGTCCATCCGACAAGAACGGTCTTCCTCTTCTCATACCTTCACTCTTGCCTTGTATACGACAACTTGTATACAACAACATATCTACCCCAAGATAGCCTACTTCATATCACGTTGACCCCACTCGCTTTTGACCTCTCGTCGGTCAATTGCCCCTTGCTACCGCACGGAAGGTCTCTTCTTTCGCCGAGGAACAACCCATCCAATTCGACATCATGTCATTGTCCGGCCACTCGTCACCGAAGGAGGATGTCCCCGAGCATCTGGCTGCGGTGGAGCCTGACGATATGGATGACTTGGCGGACCGACCCGCCGGTCCAAGGGCGTACCGCAGGTCTCGCTCAGGTATGCTGCATGCAATGCTAGACCCGACGGCCTGGTTCCCGTTGCGCTGTGCCGAAGAACGGCGCTTGTGTCTGGGCTGAGACTTGATTCGGCGTGTGACTAACTTAGGCGTATAGGGTGCTTCACTTGTCGTTTGAGGCGGAAAAAATGTGACGAGACCAGACCAACCTGCAAATCATGCGCGAAGCTCAGCCTCAAATGTGATTATAAGACCCCCCAGTGGTGGGCTACTCCCGAGCTGCGCCAGAAACAAATGGACAGAATCAAGACAAGGATCCGGCAAACTAAAGTGATGCAAAAAGAGGGCTCCTTGGAAGGTAGGTCTGATGCTTCTCATGCCAAAAGCGTGTTATAGTAACGAAAGCGCTACAGAGTACATGAATCGGATTCGAGCTCTTGTGCAAAAGGCTCCAACAATGTCAGAGCATGAATCCAATCGCCCAATGCTCGCAGATGGATACAATCCGTACGCAGTGTCTCTTCCTACTCCGGTCACGCCGTTCGATGTCAATGTGACAATGGAAAGTCAGGCTTTTGTTCTTCCTTCGCAAGTCGACTTCGGTTATTCTGCGCAGCTTCCGACTCCTGTCCAAGGGTCCATTTCAGGTCCCGCTATGGCACCCCCAGCTCCCGACACTTACATTCCCGTATGCTCTACTGCTAACACGTCTCTGACCGGATTGGCCATGCCCTCTGCTTCGATGCCTGTATCTCCTTCAGCTTCAACCTTGCTAACCATGAACCCGCCAGCCCCTTCATTCACATCTCAGGTCCAGTTGGTGACCCCAGAATTGACCAACAACGAATGGTACAACATGAACAGCAACAGCAACATGGCCGCTCCCACCGCCACCACCACTTCCCCATCCACTTACAGCACCAGCGGCATCAATGACTTGGGCATCAACAACAGCAGCACCTGCATCCCATGTACTGCTGGCTGCTGCAGTGGTGCCGGTGGGCAATCACAGAACTATAGCCACACAGACATAGGATCCACATACACCAGGAGTCTGACAGGCTATCTGCACGCTCTGATCCCGCTGAGCGAAACTGAGAGGCCGCTTCTGGATAACTTCATTGATCATGTTGTACGCTTGGTCCTGCCCATCCCAGAAATCTATCCGGGACACAATGTCCATGTGAGAGAGATTGTGAACTCGATGATGACCAACCGCTCTTATCTGCACTGCTGCCTGAGTGTGTCTGCGATTCATCTGAAAACCAGCATGGGTATGGAGGATCAGATGGATCATGACATCATGCAGCATCGATATGCAGCGATCTCTCAGCTCTCGAGGGCCCTAAATCGCCCAAACAGCTCAGTCCAAGTCATGGATGCTACCCTTGCAATGATCTTCTATCCTTGCATGATCAGCACGCCCGAGAACTACCTTCCGGATATCCCTTGGAGTCAGCACTTCCAGGCAGTCACAAACCTGGTCAAGAAGCTCCAGTACCCTCCGTCGCCCTTCAATGTGTCTCTTATCACATGGATCGACATATTGGGCGCCACCATGACGGGGAGGTCACCTGAATTCTCTCACACATACCGCACAAAGCACTTGAGGGGTATTGCCTCTGGCCTTCAGCAGCTAATGGGCTGCGACGATCGCGTGATGTATCTCATCTCCGAGATCTCTTGCCTTGAGTCGCTAAGGATTGAGGGTACTTTGGACGACCTGACCATTAGCCATCATGTCTCAGCTTTGAACACTCAGATTCACTGGACCGAGCCGTCTGAGCCAACTTTTGAGGGTATCTACACATCAACCGGCAGTATCAGGCCAGAACAAGTGACAAAGGTGCTGAGCTCTATGTTTCGCATTGCTGCGCGCATTTATCTCTACACCATTATCCCCAGCTTTGACCACCAAGAGGATTCTGTCGTGCAGATGGTATCTTCCATGGCCAATACTCTGCTGCTGCTTCCTGCAGGGCCTATGGGCTTTGACCGTGCTCTAGTCTGGCCGCTCTTTATGGCAGGGGTTTATTCATTGCCTTCCAGCTCGTTCCGAAAGATCCTAACCGAGAGAGTCGCGGCCCTAGGCTACCTTGGCAACTTCGGAAGCTTTGGTAAAATGTACCGCGTGCTGAAAGAAGTCTGGAAAAGCACTCTCACGGCGACCTCTTCTGCCACCAGCTCCCAGCAAGACGTGCTTAATTCGCCTACCCCCACTGCTACGTTTCAGCAGCAAAGCACTGTGCAGCAGACCAAGCCACACCGCGTTCATTGGCGTGAAGTCATGGCACGCAAGAAGTGGAACTTTCTCCTCATGTAGGAGGACGGCGAGTCTCAAATGGCTTCGCCCTGGCACTGATCCATGAAAAATCAGTGCCAACAAAATATTGGTGCGAAGACAGTGTATGCATTCCATGCATGTACATATGGAGAGGACTTTTGCTGCTCTTATCAATGACAGCAATTCCACGCCGCCCCTGCAAAGTCCTCAATGACAAGATGCCATGCGCTGTGGCGTGGAGTTTCTGCTTGTCCGCTCTCAGCTTTTCTTTTTCTTCTCTCTATTGATTCATCTTCCGCCCTGTTTGCTATTTGACGTTTCAGTTGAACTGGTTTCTTCAATGTCTTTGCTTACCCTATACGCTCGCTGGCTAGCTGGTCTGTGAACGGTGCTGCTGTTACAACGCCGGGTCGCACGTTCTCGAGTTTATAACTTTTTTTACCTTCCATTCTTCCTTGGACGAAGTCGTTGGAGGCTTTCATTGTTCTCTTCTCACCTTCATTTTTTTGATACCACTTTGTCTATGCGATTCTTATGGCCTTTATTTCCATTATATATGATTTTTATGACACTTTCGGATTCATTCTTTTGCGACCTGAACCCAGCATAGATCACTAGCTGTTAGGCAATTTGTGGGCCAGAATCTCTACTCATTGAATTTGATTGCCAATTTGTTAGCAGATTCACGCAGGCCCTAGAGCTGAACCCCGCTGTCTGTCCCCTAGGACAAGACATAAGCTCCTTACATTTATAGCTCTAGCTTGAGCATGCTAGGAAACCATGCATCTTCGAAGATCAAATGTAAGCAACCTACAAGCCGTAGATATAATCTCCGTTTACTGAAAGCAATTCCAAAAAGAGAAGTAATCAATCCACAATATACCAAGACCAGCAAGGTCCCACACACAGATCCGTCCGCATACTCATCTTCAAGTTCCTATTCTTCCCACGACAAACTCCTTACTTCCTCCCATCATCAGAATCAAGCCGTCAGTCTACGAAGCCAGCAAAGAACGAACCTGACACTCACCCCGACGACTGACCATGTGACTCATCAAAATTAAACAAGTCAACTAGCCGTCAAGTCAGTCAGCCAAGTTAGCTACCTACCTGTCAACTGCCTACACCTCCGACCCTCACGCCCGAATTCCGTCAGCTCCTACCTTCAACAACCGACTTAGCGCCCCTCTCCCAGCCCAGGAACCCAACTTAACACGTATCATACAATACCACAACCACAACAGCCCCAGACAGAGTACAGTACACACAATCCTTCCCCAACAAAGAACCCAAACAACGCAATAAAGAACCATGGAAGCACACGCGCCAGCTTCCCGGGCGCCGTCCCCCAAGTAGTCCGAGCCCACCAATCCTCTGTCGAACGTAGGGAGCGGTATACTCCGTAGTGCCTAGTAACTTATGGATCTGACTCGGTACTGGGCAGGTAGCCGCGCGGACCCCCGGCGGGCGGGCCTTGGGGGGCCCCCGAATCCTGGGCCGCCGCACCGCCCGCACCGCCTCCGCGGTCCCCACCCAATGCGCGATCTCCACGCGCGTTGACAGGCGTTGGAAGGATCCTTTACGGTCTGTTTGTCCCCTTCGCAATTGCATTCTGGAGGCTTAAAACTTGGCAGGATACTACTTTCAGGTGGTGTATGTCATGGGCTGCGTGTTCAAGTGGTGTCACTCTTTGCTCATGGGGTTGTTCGCTTAGGTCCCATTGTTTGTTTGGGGGTTTGCGGTGGTCTGGAAAGAAGTGTGATTGGGCGGTTTGAGGGGGGGGGTTCGGGTAAGGGAACTTAAGCTTCCGCCTGGAGTCATGATGGATTACGGTGTGGTTCCTTGGGGTGGGTTCGTTGGCCATGTAGGAGGGTTTCCTTCGGATGGCTGGCGTTTGGAGTAGAATCCCTTACTATCGTAAGTTTCGTCCTTGTCAAGGTACTGGGGCATTACATGGGATTATCTTGGAGATGACGCTGGAGGACCTTGCTGCTGTTGAAGGATGTCGTTATAGGAGTTCTGATGGTAGTGTTAGGTAGCAGGTAGCAGGTAAGAAGCACAGATACATGAGAACCACAAGATCAGAATTGCATTGCAAGCAAAAACAAGACAACCACACACGCAAGCCAAACCCCTCACATATTCTTTACAAATGCAGTTAAAACTCCCTCGCCCACCCAAAACGCCGCCGCCTTGCAGTACCAGACTCAACAATGAAAACCCGGGACTATACAGCTTTAAGGAAAAGAGACAAGAAGTCTTTCGCAGAAGAAAAAGATGAACTTGGGCCCACGTAGCGTTTCTGAGCCCCCACTTGGAAAGCCTGAGTATGCAGGTATAAATGATAACCGCTGTGCCTGACAGAGAACGAAACGGTTGAAGCCAGATCAATGATCTCTACACATTCCGGTGGTTGCCGTTTCTTCTTCGCTTGCCTTGAGGAGGGGGTTCAAGCTGAGGTGCCCGCTTATACGTGACTGTAGTTGTCACCACATGTCGGACGCTGAACGAGTTCCCAGAATCACTCGCAGGTGAGTCCAGAGGGCGGATGCGCCAGCAGTCTGAGGGGGAATAGGGTGAGCGGAGCGGATGTGCGCTGCGCGGGGACTCAGATACAGGTGTGTAGACGTATGGCGGTGGTAGACGCATGCGTTGGATTTGAATTGGACTTTTGGCGCTATATGGAGGTGTGGGAGCTTGGGGAGGGACGGTCAGGGAGCTTCCTCTGGAGGGGTAGCTGCTTGGGAAGGTGGTCGAGGTGGTGCTGGAGGGAGGTGACACCGGCGATGGACGAGGCTTGTCCATCATATACTTGGAAAAGTTTGCGCGGGAGGAAGTAGGACTGGAGAAGATGGGGTTGAAGGTGTTGAGAAACTCGGTATAGGCTGGTGGAGGCGTAATGGCAATGTCATTCTCCTCGTCGTCCCGCTTCTCAACGCTGCATGACCCGTCCATGTCCAGGCATGTGGTGAAAGTCTGCTCCCGCAGCTCGGAAGGGAAGTTCATAGTCTTTGGGGTGGTAAGTGGGTATAAGATAGGCTTCGTAGGTCCCATCTTGACTGATAATGAGGAAGAATGTACGCAGGTAGAAGTAGTCGGAGGTAGGCAACGACAACGGTGTAAAGTAGCTGGCCAGCAGGCTAATTCGGGGAAGACAGCGGGTATGGGACGAAATTATGCTGAGTGCAAGCCAAGGGAGGAAGCAGCCTTATCTAGCCAGCAGCAACGATGGAGAGGATTTGGTTTGTGGCTTGATGGCGACGACAGCATCTGGGGATCACAGTCAGAAGTCTATAACTACCCGTAAGATATCAGGCGTAAACTTACCAAGTTCCGTACAATACAGTATCGATACGTTATTATGGTACGTATCAACTAGACCCCGCATGGTTAGCCTCGCTCAGCTCTCGAAAATAGCAACAACAGTCAACCACCACTTACCAACACACCATACGGAAGCACTGATGGAGATCTAATGGCTTTGGAAGGTGGGGTGATAATACACAGCCTGAAACTTGGCTTTCTTGCACGATCCTAGGATCCTCGTGGCGGAATGCTCGTTTCGAAGGTAATAGACGCCGTCGGCCTAGCGACTAGCGGAGGTGCACAGTCCGGCTGGAACCCCACGATTATGAAGATAGAGAATGGTAGAGGGGAAGCAGAAAGACTAACTTTTGGAGTTCGTTGCGAGATACAACAGCCAACAGAAAGGACTGTAGCTTTATAGGCTTTCCAAGGTGACTTGTTCCCATCGACAACGTCGAGAGACGCAAATCTAGCATTGTCGCGCGCCATCTGATTCAGAAATTGTCTCTGTAGGCGACCTTCTCCAGACATCTTGACGGTTATCTCGCGGTTTAATCTGGAATCATTCATGCACAGCAGTTCGCAATGACGCGCGCGGTTCTACAGCCACTGTCGAATCTCTATTACCGGCCTCTGGGGATGGCAAAACACGGGGAACAGCCGTCCCTGCAGGACTAAGGACGTAGAAGGTATAGCCTGCAGAAGATTATCCAGGATAGACAGCGTCGAGAACGCTATCCGTTGGCTCATTCCCAATCATGGAGCGGGATAGGAGCCTGTCTGTCGAGATATCGTTTCAGACCGCGGCCCCTGACATCAAAGACCCAAAGGCGCGGCGCTTTAGAGATATGGTACCGGACCCTGGAGGATGGCTTTCAGCGCCTATTATACACTTTGACAATATTTTCCAGCAGCGAAAGATATCTATCAATACTGGGCTCGAGATCTAAACATTAACTTATGCGCCATACTAGTAGGCTTTGGCGGTAGTTTCTGGTGTTCGAGAGGGGTTCCCTCCAGTGTCGGTTTTAGCGCCGAGGGGATCAACCCAGCGAATATCTAGGCGCCCGTCTACGCCCTTCGCAACCATGCACTATCAACTGAAACTGTGCAGTCATTTACTAGTCGGTCTGTTGCAATGGTTCAGTAGCTTCAAGAGTATCAATCGTATCCGAAATGATTGCTGTATTCGATGACCCTGTAATGAGAGGCCTCCCTTACATGATTATGACAGTCAATGGAACCCCGCTTCGGCTCGCTCCCGCCTAACGCTTTCCGTTCCTCTCTCCGAGAGACATCATCAATTTACGACTGACAATTAACCACTAGGTACAGAGAAGTCACCACCTTAACTACAACCGATAGTCTCACAATCTTGACTCAAATACTGTCTGGCGCTTAATTAACATAGCATCCACCAAAGCGAGAGTCGTTGATGGCGAGTTCGGTCTATAAACAGAATAAGTTACTCAAAAGACGTTAATCAAGAACGCGAGTTAATGGAACCGTGCTTGCATCATTTAACCGCCGGGTATTGAAGGCTCCATGGTGTCAAGATGTGGTTTGAATGCTCGATATCTGACGGTGCATGCTCACAGACAATAGTCATCCAATGAGGCCCATGGCTTGTCGCCTGGGGCAGGCCAGTGGGTTCTAAGATTAGATTGCCAAGGAGACAGCCAGCTACACCCTGTGCTAAGAATAACCATCCCTGCAGATCAACTGCTCGCTATTTTTGGCACCCAGGCACGCTAGCAGAACTTCTTAACCTCACGTCGAGTACTTGTTGCGCAAATGGACCATGTGAAATCATGAGTATCTCTGCTCAAATCCTGCTTCTATGTTCTTATAGATGCATTCATAGGTCTTTATCCTCGGACTTGCAAGCCAGTGCCACGCATATTTTCTTGCCACTCGCCTGCAGTGGTTCAGTTCAAAATGCCGCCTGATGACCCGAAATCGCATATCAGACCGGCATACGCTTCGTCTATTGAGCCAAGTTATCTCATTTACTCTGCAGCCAATCCCGGTGAAGCATTGGGAAAGGTCGCGCTGATCTAAACCTCTCTCGTTCCCACTAATCTACCGGCTACAGAACTGACCCTACAAGTTAAAGCGGTAGCATCCGTATGCCCCTCCTCGCAGTCTACCTTGGTAAGCCCACTGATCAATAGGAACCGACCTACTCCCCTCCCTATCCTCCCGTTCCTGTCTCAAGAGCCACTTAGTGAGTCGTATTCTGCTCATCAAACTAGCCTACCTATGTTAAGACTCTCTTGTTCTATTATTATCCCCCCATGTGGTTCTATCTCGCGCTTATTCGAACTCTACACCCACCTTGTTCATCGAATTAGACCAGTCACCTTCAAGCTTCTCTGTGTCAGGGCTCCCCGAACTCGACTTTCCATGCATTCATCCCTACCTCTCTGTTCGTCTTGTCATCATTTTCTATCATTCTATCTCATCTCATCACATCATTCTCTTCCTGTCTCCACTCTTCGACATAAGCTACGCCTATCAACCCATGGTCTCAACCATGTAGGTGTTAATTATAGACTATAGTATGTGACCAGCGCTTGCAAAGCTCTTTCTCCCCGTTTTCCTTTCATCTAGAGGCGCCATCACATACTGCATGCGCAAGCTGTGATGTCTATCAGTGCTGTATTGCCATGCTTTGCCCATATACACCTCGTCTGTACCATACTGTATGATACATTCAGGGGGAGTGTGTCGGCTATCATGCACCTCAATCATCTCATGGCCTCTCTCGGTTTCTAATTTTAATTTATTTACCGCGCCCTCCATGAGGTTTCCTTTTTGTTTTTTTGCGGCCCTCGATCTTCTAGTAGTCACGAACATATGCTGAAGCCTACGGTGTCTTGGTTTACCAGCAATTGCCTCTGTCTTGCGCCTCCCCCCTCGACAAAACTCCATCTCCTTCCACTTCATTTATCGACAACATGCCTCAGCAGGCTTGCAATCAAGCAGGCCTGACAAACCACTGTAAGAATTGTCTCCTTTCCTCTATCCAGCAACAAATTGCGTTGGTGCATAAAGAGCACAGTAACCTGGCTGCTCGGTCCTTTCTCATTTGTGAACCGCCCAAGCCAATCGGACCCTTACTTAAATTTCGCTTGTAGGAGGGTAGAAGGTCATCCTATCGTCAGTGAGAAGGTACCCTGAAAACAAGGACGATCATGTCCGAGAACAAGCATTTTACCCCGGCCACTGCATGCTTTCTCGCTTCTTTACTCGTCGTTCCTTCTTGACATGCCGCCTCCGATTATACCCCGCTCTACATCATCCCAGCCTTTTGTGTCGGGAACTCTGTCTGTTTCAAGCAATCATCCCGGGACACTCCAAATTGATAATTACGAGATCTGCTTTGACTTTACTCTGAAGCAGATGATCTCAGGCCTTCTTACCCTAAGCTCTTAAGTACCGGCTTCTGGTCGCCCAAAGCAATCCACTGCCAACCCTCAGTAGTCATTTCCGACGGAGGCCACGAAAACCCCGCTCCTCTGCAGCCCTATGACAGGGAAGGCTCTGGTAACCCACTAAGTTCCCTGACAGAATAGTGTGCTATCAGGGACTCAAAGGAGAATAGAGACTGATCAGGAGGATTTGAGAAGGAAATCCGATTGACTCTAAGAGCTGAGAATATGTAACCGTGCTTGTGGCCTCCTTCGGATGATTAATCAACAATTCTGCTCCGGTCTTACCTTTCTAAATCTGTACTCACTTATAAAGATCTCAAAAATTATCTTAATGTGTACTTCGGTCTAGCGGAGAGTTATCTGTGTTAGAAGTCTGGGATGGTCTTGGCTACTAAGTTATGAGAAATGAATTGTTGTATCTGCATAGCTCTTCCATCATCTTCTCTTTGTACTGAGTAGACAGCTTAGCTTCAGAAGCTTGCAGAGCTTTTAAGGGCTACTTTGAAATTAGTTAAGGAGGGGATCGGATGCAACACTATCTCTGTTCTGGGTTCAAAACATATTTCTCATCGAAGAACTTGTATGGAAGATAGACTTCATTGTGTGGTGCAGGGACTGATAGTCACATCGTATCCTCCCTAGCTTGAAGTAGTACACAGAGAATCATTTCTTTTGAGGAGAGCTTCTGCTCATTCATCATTTGATTAAGAACACTCTTGAAATTGACTCTTCACAGCTTATCTTCGTCGGGGAGAGCAGGATGTTATGCATGTTTTAACGTCTCCTTAGTCAGCATATGCACGGGCACTTCATCGTATCACCTGACCGCCGGCTGGCGATGATGGATTACACCAATCATTGAATGGGATGGGACTTCCCTCTCCCCAGCTTAAAACCACAACCATCAGCCATCATCTATTCTGCTAAAGAGCAGTGCATGCGACCGCATCTAGATCAAACCGAGATGGCGCCCGACAGAACAGAAGAGGCGCATTCGTCTACTTCACCCGACACCACAGTGGCTCCAGACCCGCCGCCCATCCATCCTTCATTCATTCAGGTCGCCAAGCCGTACATCTTCGAGCAGACCATCCAGCAATGTATTGCCGCCATGGGAGTCAACCCCCTGCGCGAGGAATCCCTCCGTCTACAGGGAGTAACATGGATTGACAGTGTACGACGCAACCTGTTTCTGTATGTCTATCCCTCGACCATATTTCAATACAGAAAATCAAGAAAGTTAACATGTCATGCATAGCCCAATCCGCACCTTCAACACGGCGGTGGTGTACTACCACAAGTTCCGACTCGTTCACCCTGATAACGAGTACAATTACACAGTAAGTCCTCATTCTTCTGTCACAGCATTATTACAGAACTAACGAATGTCCCCAGGATGCCGCTACAGCCGCTCTCTTCACGGCCTGCAAGGTCGAAGACACGCTCAAGCGATCCCGTGAGATCGTGTGTGCAGCGTATAACCTCAAGCTGCCACCCCATGAGCACGTGGCTCCCGACAACCAGGTAGCATGCCCCTCTGTCTTGCCAAATCCATATCCTTCTCAACCCCTCTCCACTCCTACTTTACTACACAAGTCTTGCATTCCAGGCTGACCAACTCAACTACAGGCCTTCGACATCCCCGCCCGGGGTATAATCGGCCTCGAGCGCCTGATGCTCGAATCCTCCGGCTTCGACTTCCGCACGCGCCACCCGCAGAAGACGCTCGTCAAGCTGGCGCGCAAGTACGGGCTGACCTCGCAGTCGGAGGTCTCGACCGTCGCCTACCGCATCGCGCAGGATCTGTATCGGACCTACGCGCCCATCAAGCAGACCACCTCAACCATGGCGTTCAGCGCCCTGGAGCTGGCGGGCCGGCTGCTGGACCAGCGCATCCCCGAAGTTGAACAGGGGGTGGACTACGAGGATTGGCAGACGAGTCGGGAAGAGGTTATGGGTTCGTGATTCTTCTCCCTCCCTCATTCCGATCTGAAATCAATCGGAGGGGATGTCTCGCCTTCATTGATGGAAAATGCATTGACTAACCCAAAACCGGTAGAAACCCTCCTCGACGTCCTAGAACTCTACACCCACAACCGCGCCTCCACCACCGTGGGCCCGCACTTCCCCGCGGACCGCTTCCTGACCGTCCGCATCCCGCTCAACTCCGAGGCAGAGGAGAAGAAACTCCCCCGGTACACGCACTGGGTCGACGCAAAGCCCAAAGCGCCTCCACGCGGTCCCAAGGGCAGCAAGGCCTACACGAATGGCACGAGTGGTGGTCACCCAAATAACAGTCACAATGGCAGCGCCGCCAACAACAACAACGTCAACGCCAACACCGCAGTCAAACCCGCCCACCCGCTTACCCCTGTCGCCGCGAACGGGGACCGGCCCCGCGCCGGCGAAAAGTACGCGGTGCGGTTCATGTTGGAGCCCGACCGCGCGGAAGGGGAGAGGTCCCGCGTCGAGGAATATTTTCGGGTGGAGGTCGAGGAGTATGAAGTTGAGGAGTGAACAGGCCCCCGGACATTTTCTTCTAAAACTATTCATGCAAGGCTTTTTTTGGATGGGTTGGATTTATTTTGGATCTCTGGATGACGGAAGGGCTGTTGTGTTGATATATGGCATGGCGGGGGGTTATGGGTGCAGGAGAGATCAGCAGGGACAGATTCAGATGCGGCTGGGATTGGCGTAAAGATTGGGAGTCTATGGCTAGCTGCTATCGCTGCTGCTCCTGATTGCCGATGATCTTCATTGCAGTGTCAAGCCATGGGGCACCCCAACCGTCATCCAATGATGCAGTCCGGTCGTCCCTGGGTGTATGCGCTGGAACCTGCTATGCTAGTGACTACGCTTCGAAGAGCCCATGCTCTACTCATATCTCTCATAGAGAGATCAGGTGCGGGGTGACTTGAGCCCGGGCGGGCCATGCTACATTCCATATCATGAGAGGACGAAGACCGGGCCTGCGTCATCCCACGAGTCGTCGCGGTCCAAGCAACCGAGAATTTCTGAGTATCGATAGGGCAAGTGGAGGAGTTATAAGGAGTCGGTCAGACGGGAGTGAAGGCGAAGGCATGACAGCAGAAACCGACCCGGCCGATCTAGGCTCATACTGCAGTTGCCCCAGGCGCGGCATACACCACAAGCACCTCATCACGATTGTTATGATAGACACAAGCGAAAGAAGATTGTTTTGAATGGCATGTTGTATATACCTTGATTACCCTCATGTTTCTCTTCCATGAGTCCGGATATCATGTTGCAAAGCAACGATGGCACGACCATTTTGTTCCTCAGACAGAAAAAATCACTTAGTAATCAGATGTGGAAGCCATAGTTAACCACAAGTACAGCCCAAGAACAGAAGTACCGAGCAAAAATTTGCTATATATCCACATTTTTACAATATAAAAAGACGTCTACCTACTGAGACATGCTCTATCCCGTTGCCGCCACGACTCAGAAGAAGGGAATTGGAAGATAAAAGAACGACAAAGCCCACCCATTGATACGGTAAGGTGCTAAACGACAATTCGTCTGTCACACCTCCTTCCCTCGCTTCCGGCCGATTCATCTCATCGTGTCCTTCTCATTCATCCGAGAGGTGTCCCGGGCCTTTTCGATGGTATGGTAATGCTGCAAGAGCGAGAGGTATATGCACATGTCAAAGAGAGCCCGAATGTTGTAGACGAGCCTAGCGATTCCAATCCAGTGAGTCCGTCGGACGGTTGCGCTCGGGAGGATGAGAAAAAAGGGTAGATTATAAAAAGCATATTTTGATCGTGAGTTGTAGGAGGGTAACCCTCCGATACGTCGGAAGGAAAGAAGAAAAGAGGACTTCATCACGGAGAAAGGTCTCGGAACAAGAATAGGTCATCATAGAATTTTGTGCCGCTCTAGCGGCGCTTGAGCTCGGTGTTCAGGCACTCCAAGATCTGCAAACATATTAGCACACTGGTATTCAAGGTAAAAGGCGCATAACATACCGTTTCAGAAACAGTTCCTTGGTTGTACAAATACTTGCCAAGGCCACGGACAACCTCGAGCTGCTCCTCGACAGTGAGGCCGGTGATGGCGGCCTCGATAATGTCCCCAACACTGGCCTTGTAAACGGCAATGAAGCTGTGGTAGTACATGTAGGAGAAGAATCCCATGATGAACTGGCAATCCATCCGATCGGTGATGCCGCCGTGGCCGGGGATCGATTCACCAAAGTCCTTGATTTTGAACGTCCGCTTCAGCCCAGAGGCGAAGAAACCGCCGAACGGGGCAATGAGAGAAGCGAAGGTCGCAAATACCATGAGGTGGAACTGCATAGGCTCGATGTAGAACGTCTTCTCGACACCGGTCCACTCCGGGAACGAATACGGCTCAGGGACAAAGACCGGGTTGGGAGTGCACTCGAGGCCGGTCAACACGTTCGATCCGAGATCATTGACGGGGCAGATGAAGTACTTGTAGCGCATGAGAATGTTGGTGATGAAGAAACCGAAGATGATGGTGCAGATCCATGCGCCGATAAAACCTTCGACAGTCTTCTTGGGCGACAGCTGGATTAGCTGAGTCCGACCAAACGTGATACCGCAGACATAAGCGAAGATGTCGTTAACAATGACCAAAGAGGCAGGAAGGAAGAACCAGATCATTCCCTCCAGAACGTTGTTCATGACGAAGTGGGCTTGAACAACAATGAGGTACAAGGCCATATGTGTCCATGCGAACTGAGTGAACTGGAACCGATAGTGTCCCTTTTTCAGGGATGCGACGAAGAAAACAAATCCTGACCAATCAGTAAAGATACCATCAGAATCCCAAACATAAACTTACCCATGACATAGAGCATGAAGCTGATGAATCGGTGGTGATTCGCCAAAGGGAGCAGGACCTTGTCGACCAATAGGATATGTTTAAAATAGTAGATAACGCTCTCTCCATACAAGAAGTACATCGTAGTCGCCAGAAAATACCAGTTCAGCGACTTTGTGAAGCGAAGGTTCTTCTCTTTACTGGGCACGTTGGCGATCGCAATAACTTCCTTGAACGAAACGATCTGAACGGCGGTGACGATACCGAGAATGTAAATGTGGCCGGAGAATAGGACGACGAAGAAACCGAAGATCATGACAAAGGTCCATATTGTGCGCGTAATGAAGGTCTGCTTCTTCTTTTCATAGTCGGATAACTGGGACTTTTCGGATTTCTGATTGCGCGGAGTCAGCAAGTCTGTTTGGTTGTGCAGATGGTGGTGCGCTGCTCACCTCTTCCGGAATTGTGGCCGGCTTCGCAACGGTGCCGTCTTTGGACGGACTTCCCGGGTCAGACAGGATGTCGCTGGCCTCCGAGATACTGGACCGACGACCTTCCGAGGCATTCGACATCCTGTGTGGAAATCTGACGTTTCGACGGGTCTTAGACATGGCGGAAGAGTATGTATGTACAGACGAGGGGAAACCGGAACTGAGCGGCTGCTTGGGTTGAGGAGCGCGCGGGGTCGGAAGGAGAAGCTGGCGAGAGCTTGGGAGCTGAGAAAAAGGTTCGGAAGGGGCCGAACCAAGCAAGGGTGGAACTGATCAAAAGAGAAAAGCTGATGAGAAAAGGGGGGTAGGGTAGCAGAGATGCCAGAGCACAAAAGAAAAAGGGTGAAGCAGCAATGATCGTCGTTCTTAGGGAAAATTCATGTGAACTGGCGACCGAGGAATGAAGACAACAGGTAGACGTGAGCCTCAAGCAATTAGGATCAAGGTGGCTTGTGGTCTGGCCTGATTGCAAATCACTTGGGTGACTGACTGTTCCACAAAAAGAGTTGACAAAACAAAAAAAGTCGAGGCGATGGCAGGGAAGTTTTTTTGGTCAGCAAGAGGTGGAGATAACTAGAGGAGGTGGAGGTGGAGGAGAAAGATCGAGAGAGGGAGGGAGAGAAGGAGTTGAGCCGGCGGGAATTCTTGATTACGCGCCTAAACCCCCGTCGACGTCAGTCAACTACCACTCTAACTTGTGTACCGCACTTACTAACTACTGCTAACCAAGTTACCTTTTTTTTTTTTTTTCTCTCCCGCATTCATCGTCTCCTTATTCGTTAATTGATCGTCTATCATACACTCAACGCATCTACTTAATTGCCTCCCCTCTCGCAACCAGGACGTGCATCTCATGGCGATCGTCCATCGCTGGGCATGGAAGAAAACGACGATGATTTCTTCTCCGACGATGGCTTCGACGACCTGCCACCGGGCACCCTCTACCAACTCGAACAAAATGCCTACCGTGCGACTCAAGCCCCAGCTACCCAACAACAACAGCAACAACAGCCCCTGCCTGAGTTGACGGTCTCTACTCGCCCTTATGTCCGCTCCGATCATCAAACTATCTCCGGAGATAATCTCAAGCCTTCCAATGCGACTTTACAACCCCCTCCGCGTTTACACTCTGGTTTGACCAACGATTATGACGACTGGGACATAGGCGAGCTCGACGCGGAAGTCCTGGACAATGGTGTTGCCATCCAACCGGACGATGCGCTCCAGCAAGCCTCTGTCTTTGCTACACCTGCCCATCACAATGAGCCGCATCCTCACGTCGAACATGGTAACATACGAGCCGAGGCGGAGGACGAGTATGGATACCTGCCCGATCCAATGGAGATTGAGGGGGTAGGAGGGTCCTCTCAATACGCTGAGCTGCACAGGACTCATGCGGAACTGAGCGAGAAGGTAATGCTAGGGAGAGGTGATCTGAGACTGCACGCCTACAGAACTAATCGTTGAAATAGCTGGCGATGGAGAATGAACGTTATAAGCAGGTATTAGAAGAGCTGACGGCCGCCAAATCGATCGCGGAAACGAAGACCGGTGAGATCGCCATCATTCGAGCCAACCAGGCCAAGGTCACCCAGGACTATGATCGACAGATGACGGCACTGCGCAAGGCCATGGCCGAGCAGGCCGCCAGGCACAGAGAAGAGGTTGAGGCTGCGCGTGCAGAGGGCAAGATGCTCGCCACGGAGAACGCCTTTCTCAAACAGGATTTGGCCGAGGAAGCGATGCGCATCAACCAATTGAAGGCAAAGCCTCGGACGGAGGAAAAAGCACCGCCGGTGACCCCGAAGAAGACCAGGGTCCTGCCTTTCCGAGACGGGTTTGACGATGATGAGATCCTCGCTATTTCGCCTACTAAGTCGGTGAAGTCGAAGCGCACTACACCAACTGTGCCTGGGAAGAGAAAGAGGAAGCTCAGTCAGGACAGTCCCACGCCATTGCAGTTAAGTCCGCAGGCAGAGCCCCTGCCGGACGAAGCAGCGGAAGACTTGTCCGACGATGCAATGGTGGATGTCCTTCCCGAACAATCTGTTCCTTTTGTCAGGAGCTACGACAGCAGCATCGTGAAGCGTATCTTGAATCATCGGACAGTTGCGGATGGAAAGCCTGACATTGAAGTTATGGCTGGGCTGGCTTTCCCCTCCGATCCCCAGCAGATGTTATCTACGATCTTGCTGGGTGAGACGGCCAAGCTTGACTTTGGCAACTACATGGTGGAATATGGGCGGGCCATCATCTCATTATGGGGCCGCGCATTGAGCGAGAAGTACTACCTCCCCATCCCAATGTTCATGTCAATCATGGGGTTCCTGATCTCGATCGACATGCCGTCACATGATCCGGACTTGATTGAGCACTTGATACCCATCCTACAGGAGTCCGGGGACGTCAACGGTGTGCCCCGCTTCAAACATTCTCCTGTGTCTCGACAGAACCTTGGCCAGGTACGGAAAACTCCGTTGTCGCAGTTGGAACCATTAGTAGATTCGACCGAAGCATTAAGTCTTCTGTTCCAACTGGCCTGCCGACGCATGCATGTGGAGCGGGAGATGACGACTTTCTGGCGTTGCATGCGGTACGACTTTGTTTTGATGATGTTGAACTGCTCGCAGCCGCTAAGAGATATCAGCTTGATGCTTAGCCTGCTGTCGACGAGCATTCGAGAAGGCTCGTTCGGGTCCATCCAAAATACCGAGCAGGACCAGATCGCCAACGAAAACTACATTGTTGACCGCGTTGCGAACCTGCTAAGTGAGACTCCACAGCTGGATGAAGGGCAAGATCCGTATCTGCCATATGAGATTTGCGATATGCGGCGGGAGGCTCTGTCCTTCCTCACGTCGGTGGCGTTCAACTCCCAGGCGCTGCAGAGCACTCACGGTAGCTTGATCCTGGCGTCTCATCCCACTGTGCTCGCACGACTGATCCGGGCAATGCACGATGAGGTGCACGCGTTATATACCCTACCGCCCGAAAAGGATCTCCACGCGTCCATGATCAATGGGTTGATGAGGCTTGTGTACGGGGTGATGCAGCGGCACCGCGAGCAGGTGGACCTGCAGGCCAAGTTGTGTCGCGTGGCAGGCGGAAAGCAAAAGTTCCTGGTTGTCTTGACCCGGCTGGCGTTCAGTGAAGGGTTGGTACTGGAAGCGGGGATAACGGATGACACGGTGGAGATGGCACATGAGATCCTCGATGATGCGGTCAATCCGCAGGAAGCCGAGGCGCTGCTGGAGGCCTTTCCCAACGCCAATCGGGATGGGGAGTGATGTGATGTACGTACAAGGCCGATCTTAAAGCATAACGTGTGACAAATACTGAAAGCGGGTATATCACAAAGTACACTAGACAGGGGTACTCATTACGCTGCGTAGCTGCGTAGGGAACCATTCGATCTGGAGCGAGAACATGGTGAAAGAACAGCATTCCAGGATGCGTAGAGGCGGATGAGTCGCTCACGGAAATCTAGCTAGCCTAAGTGTACGAGCATCTCTTCTCCATAACCCCGCACAAGGCGAAGCGATGATGAAAAGAAAGATATCCCGAAGGAAGAGTGCCAAAGAATACGCCTGTCAATGACCCGAAGGCCGTTGAACGGATTGTTCCTCCGCGCTGTGCAATGCAGGGACCAATCCGTGGTGGACCGCCTTCTTGATCGCAGCCACCCAAACAAGGTAAGTATGAAGAAAAGAAAGAAGAAAAAAGTTTAAAAGGGCGACGGGGGAGGGCGGATTATATACTCGTCAGCGGGGCGGTGAGTCCGCGCTACTCGCAAGCGAGCTTGCTTCTAGCCAATCATAATGCTTGCCCGCCGGGAGACTATGTATGCCTCAGTGCTCAGGCCATAACTAGGCAGTAATTACTACTAGGTAATCATGTGCTTACCCGTCACGTGCTCTCGCGGCAGCGAAGTTTTGGCCGCCGGCGATAGTTCCGGGGGAGAAAGACAGCAGCAGAGTAGGAGCAAGCAACCCACGCACCACCCACCCCTCTCTCCAGAAGCTCGCCGCCGCCATCATGAGGAACAGGGCTACTACACCCTTGAAGACACCGGTATGCTCTTCAATCGATACTTCTTATTACTTTCCTCTCTCCCCCCCCCCTAAGTCCTCCTCTAATATCTTCTTCCCGTTCAGAAAATCCGGCAATCATGGAGCAAATATAACCTGTATAACCTCAGTCGGCTGAGGGACGTCTACCGCCCAAACGCCACCTTCTTCCAGCAGAAATGGAAGGCCAAGGCCGCCGCTCGCGCCTACCACGGGGAACAGGTCTCCGAGAAGCAATGGCAGCGCATGTTCTCCCCCCGCTTGCGCAGCGTCGTGCCCATGGCCCCCAGCAATTTGGCCCGAGATGACGGTTCCGCCATGTCGGCCGGCCGTGGGTCCGGTCTGACGAAGGCCCCGCAACCGGAAGAGATGGAGGATTTTGAGGTGTATGAGGAGGATGCCGGGGCTGACAAGCCTAGGGAGAAGTTTCGGGGGTCTCGGGCGTCTTACACGGGTGAGAGAACAACGCCTTACGTTCAAATGACGTTCGCCCCGTTGGAGCGTCGCCTCGACACGGCTATCTTCCGTGCCATGTTTGCGAGCAGCGCGAGACAGGCCCGGCAGTTTGTGGTGCACGGTGCCGTCAAGGTCAATGGCAAGCCGGTAGGTTTCTTTCTCGTGCTCGTTTTCTGATCTCCCTGGGGGGCTCTATCTGGGTCATCGCATTGGACGAATATTAATAAGGCTTCGCGCAATGGTAGATGAGATTCCCCGGCTACCTACTCAATCCCGGCGATATGTTCCAGGTTGAACCTGAGCGCGTCATGTATGCCACCGGTGCGCCCAAAGACAAGGTGGAACGACGACAAACCCGAGTGGCCCGCAAGAAGGCGGCCGAGGAGGCCAAGAAGGCCGAGGAGGCTGCGGAGGAAGCCGCGGAGGAGGCTGAGGAGGCTGCGGAGGCTACCAAGGCGGAATCGGCGCCGTTGGAGGCCCCCCGCAAGACCCTCAGGGCGCTCATGTCTAAGGCTAAGGCCATCATGAATAGCAGCAAGGACGTGCTCCCGGCCAAGCGCAAGCAGGATCTGCGTGGATTCCAGAGAGCCGTTCGTCGGGTATTGTCCCGCTCGGGAAACAGCTCGGTTTTGACTGCCAACCTCGAGGAGCAGTTCTCCGAGCTGACGACTCTTCTCAAGGTCAAGCGCGCCGAGAAGAAGCCCGTGAAGGCGAAGGAGGAGGAGTCCGAAACGAAGGAGGGCGAGGAGGAGAAGCAGAAGGCAGAAAAGACGGAGGTGGAGGCTAAGGCTGAGGGGTCTGCTACCGAGAAGTCCGAGTCCGAGGCTGCTACCACGAAGGCAGGCGAGAACGGCCCCATCACTACTCAGCTGTCTGAGGCGTTCCGTCAGGCCATCCAGAACCCGGAGAAAGAGGTGGACACATCGGAACTCTCAGACGAGGAGTTCGAGGTGCTGCGCCGGGCGCTCGTCCAGATGCGCGACAACCCGGTGGATAGCACCAAGCCCTATGCCACCCCCTGGAGGCCGCGTGACTACATGAGTGCGTTTGCCACGATCCCCCGTTACTTGGAGGTCAATCACAACATATGCGCTGCTGTGTATCTGCGCCACCCCGTGGCTCGTCCTGGCTTCGGTGAGGTGCCGACGCCATTCGGCGAGATGGTCAACAATCCGGCGTTTGTGTGGTACTTGAGACGGCGGTAGGTGCATTTCACGTGGGTTTTTATCCAATCATCTGTATTCTCTCTTCTCTGTTTTCTCTCCGTTCTGCGGGCCTGTTCCACAGTCTTCATGTATTACTGGGTGTCTGATTATTCGATGTGTCGGATTGGTTTCTTTTTTTTCTCTTTGGTTCCCCTGCATCTTGGGTGCTTATCTACAGTGTATTCCTTTTTTTTTCTTTCTTTTTTATGGTTTGTTGTTTCCCCTTGATCACCAGGGGAGAGGGCAAAAGTCAATGAAGTAGCCAGGGTATTCGGAGCTAGAGGATCCCACTGTACTGTACATCATCAATACGAATATACTCTTGAGTATCTATACTTTAGCTTCTTGTAGACATGGCGAATCGCTTGTGCCTATTGAATGCGATGAAGCGAGACGCCGTCTGACAATCACTCCGGAAGAACTATGAGGTAGCCCAGATACCAACATACCAACAGCCCCTGAAAAATACCGAGTGTGATAGTTAGATAACATGCTAAATGACCACCTCCACCGCGGGGCTCTAGACCAACCCAACCGGCTGCCATGACTTAAAATTGCAGACATTTGGGTCGAATTTTTCAGAGGGGCGTAACGAGACCAAGGGTTTTTTGGGTTTTTGGCTTGGCGACTCTCTCAATAATGGCATTATTAACTTATTGAATTAATTACTATTAGTACTATTAGCTTAAAGTTCTCCGCCCGCCGCAGTTGCTGTCCACGGTTCACCATCAATCTCACTCTCATTCTCACTCTCACTCTCACTCCCTCTTCCACTCCTTCTCCCTCTCCCTCTCCCTCTCCCTCTTTCCTTCTTTCTCCGCCTCTCACCACTTTTGGGAGACTTGGAAAGCTCACTAAAACCATGTCCATGTATTCCTGGCATGGTTCAACTGCCACCACCAGTACTGGTCATCGAACGCATCCTCATCCTCAGCAGCAGCAGCAGCAGCAGCAGCAGCAGCACCGACACCAACGCCAACACCTCCCACATCTTCCCCATCACACCGCGAACGCCGCCGCCCCAGCCGCCGCCGCCGCCGCCGCCGCCTCAAATCCGCGCATTGACTCGACCTCGACCACCATAAAACCCACTGCTGCTCCCCCAAGTACCTCTGCCGCGGCCCTTCAGATGCCCCAAATGCCATGGCTTCCCTCGATGATTTCCGCGCGAGCCAACCAACAGCATACAACGCTCCCTAACTTGTCCACGAATTTGCGCTTACGACCACAGCCGACGCCGCAGCCTACTGCACTTGATACACAGCAGCAGCATCAGCACCATTCGCACCCCCACTCACTTTCTCGGCATTCTCAACAGCAACAGCAACAACAACAGCCTGTTCCTATGGTCATTGATGCACGTCAACAGCAACAGCAGCAACAACAAAAACAAAAACAGCGACAGCAAAAACAACAGCAAGCTGTCTCCATATCGAGCGAAGAGAGTGATTTCGATACCTCTGATTGCAGCGTACGACATATCACCACCGCGGACGCGTTGGGAGACCAGGATTACGTTTCTTCCGATGGGATGGGCGCGAACACAATCGCACGTGCGCGCTCACATGCTCGCGCACAGCAGCAGCAGCAGCAGCAGCGTCGCCATGGTCATCATCCTGTAGGTGGGGGTAATGGCGGAACCGCCAACAGCACCGCTACCACTACTCCTTCCAATAGTCAGCGAGATGGACCCATCCCCAACGGTAATGCGACAACAACCCGATCTGGCACTACAGCTACTACCATTCTCATTGATGATCGCGATGACCTCGACCTCGATGCTACCGCCGCAGGCAACGACAGTGCCGACAACTCCCTAAACATCACCGGCGACCGTGAAGGGCCCCGCAAACACGGGAAGCGCCTGACCACCCTCGAGGAAGTCTCACTCTTCGACATCTGCAATCGCCATGCTCACGAATTCGGTCAGCGCAGTAACCTGTGCAAGTGGTGGATGACGGTCACGGAGGAGTTCACGCGCGACCAGGGACATCCGTACTCGTGGCACTCGGTCCGTCGCAAGGTGGAACTCGTGACCAAACAACGCATGAAGTTTCTGGACGAGCAGCGCGAGAGACGGGGCAGTGAGAGCGATGATCGGTCGAATCTCAGATGGAGGGCTGCTGTGGATGCGTGGATTCCCACGTGGCAGAGGTGGGAGGAGGCTGAGGCGAGGCGGATCGAGAAGAGGGACTCGAGGAGGCCGAGGAAGAGAAAGGACAGAGAGTGGGAAGTGTGGGTGAACGGCAACAATGACGGGGTCAGTCCTAGCTTAGGGGCTTGGAGAGCGACGCGGAGTGTGAGTGGCAGCGGAAGTCCACTGGTGAACGTTGGTGGCGCTGCTGCGCAGCTCCCAACACCGTCGCAGCAAGCGCTCTCAACGCCGCCCGCCTCCACGCCCCAGCACACCAAAGTCCGTCTACCCCCCGGATTCGATAATATGTTCGCCAGTCAGCCGCAGTCCCATTACCACACCCCGACTCCAGCCCCAGCGACTATGCTAGGCGGCGCATCCGGAGGCCGACCGTCTCTGGACGGGTCCCTCGCTCTACAACAACTAAACAGCACCCCTTCAGGAGGCGAGGCGGGTAACGCAGAGTCGTCGTCGATGATGAGTGCCGTTCTAGAGACATTGGGCAAACTCAACCGTCACCTCGACGCTGCCAATCCCACCACCACCCTACAAACCTCTTTCAAACCCCTCGAAACAACCGACAGCCGCTCACGCGCTGCCACCGCCACAGCGCAGCAGCAACAACCACAACCATCCCAATCGCAATCCGACACTAGCTCGAACCCCGACGACCCCCCCTCGCCCACCCAAGCCCCGAAGATGTCCCAAGTCTCCTTCCTCCCGATCCCAACTCACCTCATCGCCAAGCTCAAAACCGAACTCCGCGAGGAGATGCGTGAGGAGATGCGGTCCGAGCTGGCCAAGGACCGCGCGAGTCTCGAGGAGAAGCTGGACTCGGTGCAACGAACGCAAGAGATGATCTTGGAGATGTTGAGACAGGAGCCGTCTTGACTTGCTTTGTCTTTCCTTTTCTTTCCCCATTTATCACGTCATACTTATACCCCATATATTCCCTTGATTTGTCTTCTTCTATATCGTGATATATTTGCATATGATACCCACTGGTCTAGAGCAGTGTTGTCTGTTTGATTGTGCTCGGCCAGCCTTTTTATTTGTCACTTCAGTTTCCTTGCTTCTGCTTCCTTTCCTCCTATATACATACACCTATATATTACCTTACCCTTCAAGATACCTGAAATATACATTTAATCCCGTTGGATGGTTCACCAAAGAACCATCCACTCAGAAGTCCTATATCTCGTCATGAGCCTCACTCACCAAACCAAGATCAAAGTACGAAACATCGCAGTCTATATTGCCTCCAAAAACCTAGAACACGGTAGTAGGTATAGTATAGCACGCAGGAAAGGAAGGCAGGCCCCCAGCGAAGCACGAATGAAGTCAAAAAGAAACAATAAAAAAAATAATGATAATTCCCGGCTAAATTACATAGTTTGATAACAACCATTCCATGAGAGCTTTGTGTATGAGTGAGATTGTGTGGGAGGGTTTAAGATGCTTTGTGTCAAAAAGAAAGAAAAAAAACAAGAATCGTTTCTGTTTTTTCTGGGTCATTCCCCCATCACGCAACACCATCATCCTTGAAGTGTTTCCTTCATCACCAGCGGATATCTCTCTCTCTCTCTCTCTCCCCTCTTAACTTTCTGTCCTCTTCCCCTCGTTCCTTTTGCCTGCACAATGGCTAAACTGAAGACGGAGAAAAAAGAACTTTCTAGTAGTAGAAAGTCTCGTCGACAGTGCGGCCTCTCATCCAGCGGGGCTCGCTGCCACGGACGTAGATATCCTCGAAGAGGATGCGGGAGTTGCTGTCGGGGACGGGCATCTTCTCGGCGATGGCGACCTCAGAGTCGACGTGGGTGCGGGCGGCCTTGTCGAGGGCCTTGAGCTCCTCCTCGGTGCAGACGCTCCAGTCGAGGATCTTCTGCTTGAGACCGGCGATGGGGTCGTGGGTGCTGCGCATGCGCTGGATCTCCTCACGGCTGCGGTAGGTGGTACCGGGGTCGGACATGGAGTGACCACCGTAGCGGTAGGTGACGTACTCGAAGACGAGGGGTCCGTTGCCGGAGGTGGCGTACTCCTTACCGTACTTGACGGCGGCCTTGGTGGCCAGGACGTCCATGCCGTTGACCTTGATACCGGGGATGTACTGACCGCGCTTGTAGTACTCGGTCAGGGCGGAGGAGCGGGCGGCGGATGTACCCATGCCGTACTTGTTGTCTAGGGACGAATTGTTAACAGTAGTTCCTCTGGGAAGGGAAGGCAAAACGTACTCTCACAACCGAACAGGGCGGGCAAGTTCCACAGCTTGGCCATGTTGAAGGCCTCGAAGACCTGACCCTGGTTGGAGGCACCATCACCGTACAGGATGATACTGGTGGCCTTCTGGTTGTTGTACTGCTGGGCGAACGCCAGACCGGCACCGACGGGGACCTGGGCACCGACGATACCGTTACCGCCGTAGAAGTTGGGGGCGAACATGTGCATGGAACCACCCTTGCCGTAGGCGATACCCTCACGGCGACCGAGCAGCTCACCAATGATGGAGCGGACGGTACCGCCGCGCATCATGGCGAAACCGTGGCAACGGTAGGCGGTGATGATCTTGTCGTCGCGGGAGATAGCGTGCTCGATACCGGTGGCGACGGCTTCCTGACCGGTGGACAAGTGGCAGAAACCTCTAATCTTCTTCTCCTTGTACAGACGGTCGGCGGCCATTTCCATGCGTCTGTTCCAAAACTCGTTAATAAGGGAGTTGATGCGAGACAGAGGGCACCCGTAGCAGCATACCTCATGGCAACCATGTCGTAGTACATCTGCTTCAGCTCCTTCTTGGTGATCTCCAGGGTGTAGGGAGGGGGATCGATCTCGTAGGTCTCGAAGCTCTCGTCGGAGAGACGGACGGTGAAGGGCTTGTCATCCTCCTACAGAAACAGTTAGCTGGATGGAAAAAAAATCGGGATTGAGGACGAAGCATTGAGGTCCCATCGGTTCACTGGGAGGCGCGTCTTACCTGAGGGACGTTCTCAGCATGCGCCGAGGCAGCGTCGGTGGTGACGGAGCGACGGGCAACGGGGGCAAAAGCCTGACGCCTCAAGGGGGCGGCTTGACGGGCCGCAGCACGGAACAACATGATGGATGAGAGGCAGCGGAGGACAGCGAGATGCTGATGAAGGTGAATGAACAGAGGGAGAGCAGTGCTGCTGTTATCTTTCAACAAGCCGGATATGTTGGGAACAAACTTTCCCCTGCGACTAGGCGGAATTCGGCAGGCACGGATTAGATAAGCATCCCTTAGAGGCCGTCCGGTGTAGCAGTTGCAAACCGAGCAAACTGCTCCGAGCGACTCGGGCGATTGATTATTGTAGAGTGTTGAGGTGCTACAACTATAGTTGTACTATACCGGCAACTACTTGTTTTCCCTCTGAACCCAAATGCATAGTGATGACTTCAGGAGTCATATTCTAATAGAATCTTAGCAGCTATTCAGTCATGCCCGCCGTCACCTTTTCCCATGACTTGTCGCGGTCAACTCCATCACTCCGGGCGTCACCGCCGGAGCCTTGGCAGCATCGGACTATGTTAGCCCCGAACTCCTCCCTTGTCCGGTTAAACATTGAAGCTAAAGTGACTTAGGCTGACGGTGTCGAAACCACAGAACTGTTTCTGGGCGATGATAAACCTTTGGAATATGAGGTGAAGCCAAAGGAAATCTGTGGCCGTGGCTCAGGATCTGTCACCAGATCGACCGCTCGTGACTCCGTAACTCAGCCTCGATACTATATAAAATTTTACCATCCGGGGACACACCGTCTGTGCATGGGACTACAGAACACCTTGATCACCATCCAAATACTTCACCTCTGGCTGCTTAAGTGGTCAGTGATCTAGACTTCATCTGTGCCACTGTTCGCAAGATAAAAAGTATAGCTACTCTAGAGCTATTGCAACATGCATACCTTCTGTTGAATAGGTGCTGAGCGTTGTACCCTTGCCAGCATGATCCCAGTCGTCTTCGACCATATACTCGAATGACAAGGTATGCTTACCTATGAAAAAAAACCTTTTCCATGCTCCAACTTCCTCCGACATCATTTTCTGTTGGCACCGTCGAGGCAGATCCCACCTTGACATTTTGGCCCCCGTGACGGGAGCATGGAAAAAAGCAAGAAGACAGAATCTCACCACGACATGCATACCACAAAATAATATTGGGTCGTGGCGGTGCAACTGTCGCCGATTGGCCATAGGTTCAGTAGGACCGTGGAATGAAGTTCTTGCTTTTTCTGAGTCTTCATACCCCATTGAAGTCTAGCTGGGAGCGCCACGCGAAACCGTAAGCGACAAGCTGGGCAGGTCAGCAATGGTGTGCATGGGGTGCACGTTGGACTATGCTGACATGCGTCCGGGTCCCAACAGATGAATTGTTTGCTTGTACGTTAATCGGAATTTGAGACAAGGGTATTGTTCCTTCGAGCGTTGAAAGATGATAGGTAGTGATGCTAAGGCCATCCTGGCTGTGTACCTGGGCTAGCATAGCTGTGGGTGTCTTAATTCCTGTCGCGCGATAACCGATACCTCGATTTCCCTGGGGCAAATAGAGGCCAGAGATTTGACACCTGCGTCACCTGTCTGCTTTTTCTGACGTTGCATGGCAGCAACGCACACCAAGATGTCAAGAACGGGGACAGGTAGGTATAAATCTGATGCTTCGAATGCTTCATCGTCCGTCCTGGTGGGTCCTGGGGCTCCAGATCAGCTTACTCCATGCGGATATTTAAGCGACCACAACCACTGCATCGGCACGAACATCAGCCAGAAATTCGGGCAGATCCCGAATGATCGCTCAGGGTGGGCTGCACCTTAGCAGTACCTAATCTGGAAGCGCAGGACACATTGAACACCGTCCTCAGACTTGCCTCGATACGGTAATTGTGTTCAGAGCTCTTGAGGTCGTTGATCAGTTGGTGATCGCAATACAAAAAGGGGCGAGATCTAGAGTAATCATGTCAGCCTAATGCGACTCCTTGCTATTGAGGCATTTGCCAAACTATTCAATGCTTTTTATTATGCGCCGACGTGCTGCTGTTGACTCGCGCAGCTCGACTGCGCCTGTTCTCGTATCGTATGTGTAAATAGGCAGTGGGTGGACCATCGCTCGTCCGCAAGTCCCCATAGTTCGTTGTTATTAATATCTAGCCCACGTTTGAATTCTCGTTTCCCTTCGAAACGTGGCAGCGGGGTGGATAAGCCCAAGACTGGTATCAGTGATACTGTTCGTGACAGTCACAGAGGGGGGGCTTCTTGCATGGGGCCTGACAATTGGAAACAGTAATCAACACTCGAAAAGGCATAGTCCTGGAAGACCTTGTTCTAGCTATTTTTGCGCAGCTTCTGGAGCGTTTCCTGACAAGCAATTGAATGGAGCTCTTGAGCAGGGATAAGTCCTGTTGGCTGTTCGGGGCTGCGCTTGCCAAAACCTCCTAGTTTTCGGGTCAGTGATGTGCGTAAGTATTTTGTGGTTGTAGATCTTATTACAGAGACACAAAGACACGGCACATCGCAGTACAAATCCTCTTTTCAGCTGTGAACAGAATCGCACTGTTGATTCGGAAGATCGAGGTCGAGTCGGACCTCTGCTAGAGTGTAGTGTAGCAGCTAAGTGCATGACTCTCTCACGGTTCGATTTCGCGGGACTAAAGAGACCTGCCTCTTCTGGACCATGTCCGACGATAGTTCATCGACTACTGTCTCAAGGTTCGGTAGATCGCGAGAAGTTTCAGACCGGGGGAATTCTAGAAGAAAGCAGAAGAGTGCGATTTGTTGTGTTCTGAAGCCGGAAAACTTTCATGACTCTGGTGGGGAATCGTAATCGCATTGCTTCAGTTAAAGTTTGCTTAGTTGGTTAGTCCTCGCTAGTTCGGGTGGAAATGGTCACAATTAGCCTGCTCGGGTTGTATCGAGCGGTATGGTATGGCCGCGGGTTATTGAGGGAGATTCTGGATGCAAAATTCGAAGAGAGGAGGTACGGAGTATTCGATTGTTCCTCTGAGAGTCTTCGAGACCATCGTAAAATGCGGATTGTGGATGACATCACGCATAGCATTGATCCGATGAATGTCTGCTGGGAGATAGGTGTATCGCAACTAAATCTCAATGGGAAAGCACCGGGTAATTCCAAGTTCGGATTTATTGTAACGAGTATAGTTTAGATCGATGATACTGCGAAACGGAGCACTACCCCAAGAAGTGCAATCCTCCCCCGGAGTTCCGAGGAACCGTTCCCTGCTAAATTAATTAGTCTGACCTTCAGAGTATCAGGCTATCAGCAATTCAGTAGTGAAGGGTGTATGAGTGCCTAGTCATCGCATTGACCACTACAAACCCATACCTCAGAATTAATTATAGTACTATCGATAAGGGGCGTGATCGAGGCCTTCCACTGCCTGTGGACATACGCACAGTATGCGCACTCAGAACCAGTCAGTCGGGACCGAGGTATAGACTGAAATAAGGCACCTTGAATCACAATCGCGTCAATAGATTGGCAAGGCACATAGAGGCGATCCGATGATGAACCGATGCTCAAATCCCGCAGCGAGGCGACTTACTCAAGTATCTACACAGCGACCTGCGGAAGATCGTCGTTGCAAACCCACTGATCGATGGAGTCACCTTGCGTGAGGCTCAGACTATGCGATTTATTGGTTCCTCGACAGCCTTTCTGGGAAGGTGAATTGGCCGAAGACGCGGAGGGCAGCAGACAGACGGACGGAAATTCCGCCTTATCCTGCGATGCTCAAGCTCTCTGCAGATACTCCATCGATCCATCTGCAGTAACTACATGACGGCCTCTGTAAATTGGCCATAGCGGGCGGATGGGGAGTGATCGGTTCCACACATCATAATTACTCAAGTACCTTCTTTGCAGCCCTCGTCCATGACAGGTCGCATTTGAGGAAACGACCTGACAACACGATCGTGTTCAAACCAGGCATATCTGGCTCGTACACTACTCTTGTTGCGTGATACACCTGATCGCCGGTCGGAATGTATCGCAGTTCATTGTCCGGGGCCGTGCTACCCGGACGGTCGAGATTGACTCCCAAAAAGTGGTTATTAGGCGGGTTTCACGATTGTTTCAACCCCCTTTGGAAGACAAGGATATCTACTTCACTCTGCGCCATATTGTCAACGGTAATTCCAGGGGCCGCTTACATGAACCTGTCGGAGATCATGGTTGGCTTAAGCGGTAATTATGGGTTGTTGGCCATATTGGCAGCGCGACGGACTTGCTCTATTCAAGGATGGTCGCTCCGGTAGTTTCTCCCTCACAAGTGGAGTGGAGATGGTCTGCACGGAATGTCCGAGACTGCCGTTGCTTCAGGTGGTTAATTCCAGTCAATCGTACTTCTGTTAAGCACCTCCGACTGCGCTCAATTGTCGGGTCGATGAGCTGGGCGAGGCGACATCTGACCAGTCCAACGCCTTTGACAGTGGAGATGAAAGGAGACAGTAAGTTAGTGGTGGTGGTGGTGGCTACTGTCCCGACCACTTCCGTCCAGTTACCCCCCCCTCTCAGCTCGTGCATGACTAGTCACTCAATGAATTCTGGCGTCTGTGCATATTGTTGAAATCCGGGTTCTGGGGGAGCAGAGATCTGAATCGTGGGGCTCCAGATGAGATACGGGAGAGACGATCCATCCTCGATACAGTACGAAGTACGGAGTACTGAATGAATAGACGGGCGGTCGGCATCTGGCAGAGCAAGAGTCAGCCGAGTCGGCCGGCTGGTTCTCGAAGGAACCGACCGAGGAAGAGTTATGGAAATCGGTTGGAGTAGGCTGGCAATAGATGAACGATGCCGTCAAGTGATCCTTGACAGCGTTCCAACCTTCCATCGAAGCCAAACGTTATCGCTGGCCCTACCGTTGTCGAACAAGCACGCGTGCTTTGCCACTGGCGACCCACGGTTGACCATAATGGTGCAAAGATTTGGGCACAACGGCAACGTGATACATCGGCAAGACCCCGATGGCTATGCCCTCGTCTCGGGAGAAATACGTTTGGCTGTACCATGGTCTATGCCGTAGGTACGGAGAAGGTAGACTCGGTTTACGTTCAGGGCACTGAGAGGAATCGCCATTGCCAAGATGAGGTCAGGTCTCGGTCGCGGGGACTGCTTGCACCGCACCGACTTGATTCACCAACCACCTCGTGTCGACAAGCACCCAATTATGCTTTGAACTGTGGTGTATTGTTACGGTGCACAGGGCTGCTTTTTGATTTAAAGTTTACATCTATCAAGTTGGAGGAATGGAGAGGTCAAGCATTCTCCTCCTCCACCTCCAACAAGGTTACCGCACCGATAACACACCACCGATAAAGTCGTCCTATGGTTCGGATCAGACGATCATCCAGCAAAGCCGGAAGGGGGCCGATCATCCGTGGGCTGGACAGCGTTCCATGGCAGCCTGTGGTCGTCCTTGAATTTCTATAGGATTTCGACTGACTGGGGGCCGAATCCTCACGCTGTAGGGCAGGAGGAACGGAGGGTGTATGCGTTTTTGTATGCATTGGTATGCATTGGACCAAGATGGGGATGAGGGCGGAGGCGGAGGCGGACAAGCATTGCTGCGCCTACGAACGAACGAACGAACGAACGATGGTCCAAGTGAACAACTTGTAGTCCATGCACTAAACCTTACCTTTAATGCTTACACAACTAAATTAGTCTGGTAAGTTACCAGGTCTTTCTCTCATGTCTTATGCCAATGGTTCTTTGACCACATTGCAGACATTGACGACATGCTTGGCTCCTGATCCATGAGGGACCGTACCAGGCTACAGACCATCAGCGTACCTTAGTTCGCCTCTCAAATTAATTGCTTGCCGCGCTTCAATTGCGGTCGGAAAGCAAGTGTGGAGAGAGAGAGAGCCGATAGATTGATTACCTATGGATTGATTCCCCGCATGGTCGGATTTTTGGACTGAACCCAACAGTCAGGTTCCGGTGGATGAATCATCCGCCAGGGTGCAGATTAGAGAATCCCTAGTCTCCAAGTTATTCAGTCAGTCAGTCAGGCAGACAAAGAGGAACAACCAAGGCAACCTACTAGTCAGTTATTCTTATCCTCGGAAGAGAGTGGTGTGAGTGTCTGTCTGTGTCCCCTTTTTTTCTTTGACGGTTCAGACATTAGGGGGTGAGAGAGGGGGAACAATTGAGAGAGTTGAGACTAGGGGATAGGGACCGAGTAGGTTTAGCGTCTGATTACAGTACGGTAAAGTATACTAGGTACCTTTAATACAGTAGTACCTTAGTCTTCTAGTCTAGCCATGCGGGTGGAAGCTCACCCACGGTGGGGATCCCGCTGTTATGCAGCAACCACCACCACCACCACTCGTTGGTCGGCGGGTTACGTACTTAACCTCTTTCTAAACACCCTAACAGTCCTGCCATGCTTTCCCATGGGTCAACCCTTCGACACTAGTTTACAACTTCGACTCAGGAACTCAGGAGAATCATGCCGGAAATGCTGCTTTCCCACTCAGTCATCCAGTCACTCAGTCACCCAGGAGACCTGACAGAAAACGCTCAGGGATCGACAACCCACCGCGCATTGTTGAGGTCAATCGTTGCTGCATTGTGCAAGAGTATCGACTGGAGTCCCGAGGATCCTTATAACAGACTTCGATAGACATCGTCAGCTCTGCATGTCACCATTTCCCCAAGGTCTATCTATCTACTCCGTATCTATGGCAGCCTTTGGAAGGCAGCAAGACGACCGATGAGGCGCATGACGGACCCCGATAGTGGCGACCTGCAGATACTAAAAACCCGGTCGTGGCTGGATGATGAACAAGACAAAATCTCCGAGGGTACGGAGCTGATAGATGGAATGGACATATCCAGGCTATGGGAAGAGAACCACGGACATCTCTAAGTCCTTAGCAAGGCAATTGATAGTCTGATATCAACTGATCCCTGCCTGCCTTCCTGCCTGCCTGCCTTCCTGCCTGCCTGCCTACCGGCTTACTTGGTTGGTTCTCATTTCAGGTTTCAAGTCTCTAGGGATGGGTTGAACTGGGATGATGAAGATAATGTCCTCCCTACCTCGCATATGCCCATCCGTCTCCCGTTTGCTGAGGACCCCAGGAAAGTGCCAGTGCCGGACTATACCGATGCATATTGCATAATGAGTCTATAGGGTTCGTGTAATTTCACCTTAATTAAGACCGACGGACGACCTTTGCTCAGGCAGTTAGTATGTCTTCAGGGGCAAACCATATAGAAAGGTGTAAACCTTGTTAATGAGGATAGGAATTGGCACGGTAACCGGACGGTATCAAGTCCCTGGATCTGCCCCACAGAAGTGGGCTTAGTGAGTCTGTAACATCCATGGCTCGGCTGCCAATTGCCCCACTCAAAGCCTAGTTCGGTTCTTTTTTTCTGTTTCCTTTCTTTGCTTTTTCCCTGTTCATTATTCTTCTTCTCATTTATTATTATCATTATTATTATTATTTTTTTTTTAGAATTATTTTTTAGACTTCTTTACCATGAATTGATTTCTTCCCGGGGGCCGCAACCACGGCTCATTTGCAGTACCTGCAGCCTTTCCAGTGGTAAGAAAGCACCTCTGTAGAATTGTGCGAGGGAAAAAAAAATGACGCCAGGAATCCGCAGCAGAGAAGACGACCAGAAAATAGAAAAAGTATAAAATAAAATAAAATCAAATAAAACAGAATCGACTGATACCGATACAGTCTGCGTACTGAGTTCTCCGGTAGAAGTGGGTTATCAATGGCGCCGTCGTAAAATTATTCGCACCATCACGATATCTCCAACTTGCACCTCCTCTTTTCCCTTCGTCACTCTCTTCTTAGCTTTCTTCCTCTCTTGATAATTTTCCTTCCCCTCTCCGAGGTGACCCTGGTGTTTCCAACCTTTGGTTCACCAACTTCTCCAGGCTCTAATCTCATCATCATCATCATCATTATCGGGGGCCCTTTTTTTTTTCTGCTTCAGAGTTGCTTCTACCCCCACCAGACCTTCTTCCGCCCCCCCACTTGGTTCCTCCTCTCCTTCCACACGCCCCCCCTAAGCAGTAAATCCTCTTGCTTTTTGGCTTCAAGCAAGCTGCACTCAGAACTCTCTGCCCCCTTCAGCTTCCATTCCCTTCTCTCCTGTCTTATCCTGTCTTATACCCGTCAGTCTTGTGTTTCAACAGGCCCATGTGGAAACATCGGCCCCCCTCCAGATCGGATTCCAATCCTGGAACCAACATACCAGCCCGTCACGGATCCGAGCGTGGTTTCTTTGGTCGCTCGAAAAAGAAGTCTCCGCTTCGTAAGTCTATACCAATGTCTTGAATGCTTTTCTTATCTGCTCTCGTACTAGCGTTGGTCATGAGGATGTGTTAGGTTTCGGCTGCTTGAATCTTATATGGTTGTTTCCTGCTGCTGCTGCAACATTACCTCTGCCTCTCTCTGCTTCTGGTCCCTCTGCTGTCTCTCCTTTGGACCCATTCCTGTCTCCTCCACACCCTTAAACTGCGTTTACTCTCCACTCACCTCTCTCTTTCCTACTTTCTCTCAATTCTGCATTGCATCGCTGCTCTCTGTCTTTGAAGGGGACGGCCATCATTCCGGAATCCACGGGGAGAGCACGCTGTGTTATACTACCCTACCTTACCATTTCCTTACTTTCATCTCTACCGCTGAGGTCCATCACCCTCGACTACATCTTTTCTCTTCAGTGACTGACATCGATCAACGAATCACCGCTTGCAGACACCTCCGGTTCTGACTCTAACACTCGTTCATTACGCCCGTTTCGTTCCTTTACCCACCGTTCAGACCGTCCAGGGAGCGGTTATTCAGGCCATTCCGACCCCACTCGACCCCGCGCATCTTCGAACGCGAATAGTGCTTCCGGCTATCCGAACAATAACCTCAATTCATCTTCTGGCTCTGTCGGCGCAGCAAACCCCATGGCGGCCGTGGACGTGGACCGCAGCCGGACGCGGCGCGAGAGGACCTTTGTGGGCAGTGATTGCGCCGTGTGTGACGAGCCCTTAGAGCATACCCTGCGGGGAGAGCGAGTTCTGCAATTCTCCTGCGCACACGTATCACACGAGGCCTGCTTCTATGAGTTCATCCGCGAATGTGAGGGCCAGTACTGCCCTACATGCGATGCGCCGCTTGGCTTGGACACTAGTCGGGGAGGCAATGTGCTCGATCTTGGTAGGTGGAAGGTGCGCTCTAGGTGTCATATTGACATGTGCTGATCGATCATGCATAGAAAAACTAAGCAATATTGTCCGCTCAGTGACCAGCGACGCAGCTACGCAACGAAGTGGTTATACGACCCCTACGCCATGGGATTCGAACTCAGCCCCCGGACGTCGTCCCAGTGATGTAGGAAGTCGCCCTAATACCAACCGCGAAAGCCGGGATATGTATATCCGTCGAGACAGCAGAGACACTGGCAGCCATCGCGATCGTGTCGAACGTCTTACCCAGGGCTCCCGCCAACAGCATTCACGAAACGGTAGTGCCGCCGGGTCATCCGCCGATTACAATGATCCACAACATTCGGCCAATGTCAGACGGCATGACTACGACGTGCAAGCCATGGAATCCGACCTCAGCCCCCGTCCACCCATTACGAAGAACCCCATCCCGGCTCCGACTGTGACCATTCGCAGCGAATTTCCCACTCTCAACCGTTCCCGCCAACAGCAGGCCCTGACCTGTCTAATCACCGTCGAAGTGCCCGAGGGTAGTTGGCGCCCAGATGACGATGATTTACGCCACACAGAAAATGCTACGCCTCAACCACAGGACGAAACATTGAGCGCCATGCGATTTCCCACCGTTCAAGAGCCTCGACAGATTCCCTTCGAACCGCAGGAGAATCTGGACGAACTTGCGGAGCAGTTGCGTAAGAAAGTTGACAATTGGCATGGCCTGGAATTCCAACGGTAGGTTCATTTCATCAATTGCTGGTGCATCCCTGAAGCTGACGTGAGTAAAGGTTCGGCAAGCTTAGATTGCATGGTCAGATGAGCGTGGGCAAAGATCGTCAATCCTGGCAGGAGCTGGAATGCTATCTGTTCGGTGAGATGCTCATTTGTGTGAAGGAGAAGAAAAGCAACCCCCGTCGTCACCCTGATGAGGAGCCAGCGAAGGCAAAGACTACGAGGTCAACGCTGAAAGGATCAATCTTGATCAAGAAGCACCTTCAGAGCATGGAGGTCTCGCCAGGTGAGTTGAACTGCCAGGAGTAGGTGACCTTGATGACTGACAGTGGTGTAGATGACCTTGTCCTGACTTTGAACTTGTCTGTGGCCGAGCTTCCTTGCTTCTACCTTCGCTTCCCTACCCGGAAACAGCTTGACATTTGGCGACGGGCCCTCATCGATTTACATCCAGTGGATGGCATGTCCCGGAACGGCGACTTTGACTTGGATAATTCTGGTGCGGAGGAAGAAGAGTACCGAGCCAGCCAGATCAAACGCCAGGCTTCTCTAAACTCGTCCCACGGAGCGGCTCGCTCCAACAACACGGCTATAACCGATTATACCAATGCCGGCATGGATAGTCCATATCAATCCTCGTTTCACATTCCCCTGGACCTTGTTGTCGTGATACCGGTCTCTTCGTCCATGCAGGGACTGAAGATTACTCTCCTCCGAGATGCTCTCAAGTTCCTTGTACAGAACCTTGGCCCTCGCGATCGCATGGGGTTGGTGACTTTCGGCTCGAGTGGTGGAGGGGTCCCGCTAGTCGGCATGACTACCAAGAATTGGGGTGGTTGGAGCAAGATTCTTGACTCTATCCGCCCGGTGGGCCAGAAGAGCCTTCGTGCCGACGTCGTTGAAGGTGCTAATGTGGCTATGGACCTGCTCATGCAGCGCAAGTCGGCCAACCCTGTCTCCTCTATCCTTTTGATCAGCGATTCCTCCACGTCCGATCCGGAGAGTGTCGATTTCGTTGTCTCCCGTGCGGAGGCTGCCAAGTTCGTATTCGTCATACCACCTTGAGAAGTGCTTTTATACTGACCATATGCAGGATTAGCATTCACTCCTTCGGTCTAGGATTGACCCACAAACCGGACACGATGATCGAACTGTCAACTCGCACCAAAGGTTCATACCTCTATGTCAAGGACTGGATGATGCTTCGCGAGTGCGTGGCTGGTTGCTTGGGTTCCCTGCAATCGACTTCGCACCAAAATGTCAAACTCAAGCTTCGTCTGCCCGAAGGGTCCCCGGCCAAGTTCGTCAAGATTAGCGGCGCTCTTCACACCACAAAAAGGGCCACAGGGCGCGATGCGGAGGCTGCTCTTGGAGATCTGCGCTTCGGAGATAAGCGCGACATTCTCGTTCAACTCGTTATTTCTCCGGATAATTCGAGTCAGGACAATCTGCCTCAAGACGCCTGGGAGAGTCTAGTCTCGGGACTCGAGGCACTTGGAGGTGTATCGGACACTGATGACCAGCGTGTGTCCAGTGTGGAGGAGGTCCCATTGATCCAGGCAGATCTGACTTATGGTGACCTCTTGAGAGACGGCCATCTCACACATTCTCCCCGACCTTCGCTGTTGGCCATTACTATGCTTCCTCCGAACCCGAAAGCCAAGCCTGGCCGTCCCTCTAGCCCCCCTATTCCGCCTCTTCCGTCCATTGTTCAGCGACGCATGGAGTTATTGACGTCCGACATGCTAACGAGAGCACTCATCCTCGTGTCGCGTGGGCAGCATGATCGCGCACAACATCTTTTGACCGAGACTCGCAGTATCCTGAAGGGTCTTGGCAAGGGTAGCCTGCCTCCTCTTCCTCCTGGAGCGAAGCCCTCTAGTGCTAGTGACTCTGGTAGTCGAGGTGGGACCCCCACATCGTCCTCATACGATGGCCACTCCGGATCTTCAGACACGGCAACCATCACGCCAGGAGCTGGGGTTGACGCGCAGACCATGACCGCCTTGGACGCTGATCTCAAGGCCGCTCTGGAGTGGATCAACCACCCAGCTGTTTTCTCCCGCGACTCGCGCAAGGCTGTTCTGCAGGGAATCGGCGTGATCTCCTCGCAGCGTGGTTACACCTTCCGTTCTCCTGCTGAAGCTCACTGGGCACAGCGCGTGGCTGGAGTCCGCCGCTTGACTGACCGCTCCAAAGAATGGCGGGAAACCGGCGGCGACGCTCTGATGGAAGAATGATTTATCTTTCCTCTTGTACAAATTGCGCTTCCACCTATTTTCTGGGTTGGCTTATCTGCTTTGATTTTCGCTCTTGTTCCTGCCACTTATGATACCACTCTGTTCACCACGACTGTGCGACACGATACCACGGTTCTTTTTACTTCGTCTCTAATTCACTTGTATCTATACTGAGAAAATTTCTGTACATACCGACAAGCTTTGTTTACTACTTAATCGGCGGGGGTGGTCATCTTGTCTTCTTGGGCTGCGTTATTGGGAATGATTTTCACGGCTTTGGTGATATGGATGGTGTCATTGACGGAGATCTGGTGTTTGATTGTTGTACCTTACATACACGTGTTCGATAATAGATTTGTACGAGTATTGATTCGTTGCTGAGTTCTGATTTTCTCGAGAAGTACATGCTAGCCTTAGGCCAACATGTTAATACTGTTTAGAGCACATACCCAAGCACAAGAGCCATACTCTTTTTTCCCGCAAGTACCCAGCATAGAGCAGCCATAATGGGACCATACATATCTCTACATATTCACAGTATCGGTGTAGCTGATAGATTGGCCACATGATCTGAAGCAATTCACCAAGTCATTCTCGATCGATCCTCTCCGCGCCTCATTCGAAGCTTTTCCCAGTCGAAGACCATTCGCATTTTTCATTATGCCTCTCGTTAAAATAGCCCTTTACATGCGTACAGTACTCATCGATCCCAGGATAGATCGATCCCAACCATTCCTTCAAGCAACGAAAGATCGTGCGGCTGGATCCAATCCACCGCAGTTTCGCGAATCATACATCAAAGATCACCGGTGAAACCCCGAAGAACCCGCTGCGACGTGCACCCAACAAGAGAGGGGCGAGTCCACGCCACTCGGGCCATCTTTTCTACAACGAGGCCCCAAGTGCAGTCGCATCGGCTACAGAATCAAGCCCAGAAGGCCCCTTCTCTATCTAGCGACGATACTTTTACTTATACGACGTGACATCAGTAGTAGTGTTAGTCCAGACCCAACTTGCACGGCCATCTGCACGGCCCCAGATAAGTTTCAGAGCTGGTTCGGAAAGCAGATATTGCAAGCCGAGTCACTACTGGACTGGAGCATCGGCCTTGCAATGTTCGCCCGGGACTCCGCATATTCTTGATTTGAAAGATTTACTGAAACTAGCTCGGGAGGAAAAAAGCGTTTACAGCGCCACTCTCAAAAGGATCAGACAGCCTACATAGGGTCTGGTTACGGACGTGAATACAGGTGTCATGCTCGATTTGGCTGTTATGATTGTCAACTTGGAAGAAGAGATACCCTGCCCAGTCTGGTCTAATCTGCACTCGACAACGGATATGAGATTACTTCGATTAGTGTAATAGCAACAGCAATAATATTCACGCCTGAACAAAGTGATTGGATTTATGTTTGGCGCACGCCCACAGCAACTCGGACCTTAGAGAAGAGTTTCTAAGGTGGAATCCAGATGGCATGGCGTACCAAGGACTAGGCTCGCATTGCGCTCTTTGAGAGTTGATAATCGGCTTGATTCGCTATGCTTGTATTGTTTTTAGTTATGGCTGTTGTCTATAGTATATGGCTTGATAATATAGTACAAATATGATTATGCTAGGCTTTTTGCACGCATTATGCATGAAATGCGACACCGGTCTCGGCACTGGTAGCCTCTGACTCCCCAGCCGCGACGAACTCGAAGCCAAGGGCGCGCCAGTTCAACTCCTTGCGCCAATGTAGGCCGTAGTACTCCCGATTCTTCGTCGAGGCATCATCAGTACCGCCCTCAGCCGTCTCCACTGGATGATCAGACCCAGCCTCAACGGGCACCGGCTTGACCACGGGCTCCGAGGCCAGACCGCCGGACACCATCCGGCCGCGGCGCGGGAATATCACCGCACGGAACCGCGAGAGAAGCAGCCCCATACAGCAGCAGATGCACGGCTCATGCGACAGGTACACATCCAGGTCGTTGCAGAGATAGCCTCCCTGCTCGCGGGAGCGGATCCGCGGCCCCACACCTCCTGCACCTCCACCCCCATCCCCACCCCCATCCGCATCTACCTTCTGTTCCTCCGCCTCCTTGTGGTGATGGAGGTGGATCGCATGTGCCTCTGTCTCGGTAGTCTTCTGATACTTCTCCGGCGGCGGCGCAACCGCATCCTCAGTCTCCTCCTCCTCTGCCACTCCCGCCCCCGTCTCCGCGGAGGAGAGCGGAACATCCGACTTCCGGAGAAAGTACTCCTCTAGCCCGTACAACACGGGTCGTATCTTCTGCCGTCGAGAACCAGGCTTGTCCTCCCGCCGCTTGCTCGAGATCAACTCCACCGCCCGCATCAGCGCATGCAGCTCCGGACCCCCTTCCCAGTCGGCATTGTACGTCCCGCAATGCGGACTCGGCCCGCTGCCGCCCGCGATCTCCGCCTGCGCGGGGTTGCCCCCCTCCCGCCGGGAGTACCGGCCGTCTCCGGCGACGGCCACGATCGCGTCGGTCCAGCTGCTTCCCTCTTCGGCGCCTTCGGTCGAATTTTCAGGGACGGGTTCTAGTTCCGGGTCCACGACCACGGCGCCCACCCCGCGGCCAAGACCGCTCCGCTCCGCCTGGGCGGCGACGGCCTGCGCCAGAGCCAGGTAGCGGCCGGCTTTCGGGGCGATGGCGTCGCGGACCCGGGAGAGGATCTGGGGTGGTGGGGCGATCAGCGCGCGCGGCGCGGCGGGGTTGAAGACTACGGGCCACATTTTTGAGGACCAGTGCTCGGCTTGTGTGGGGGTCAAGGGGGGTTGCATTGGGACGGTTATCGTGTGGAGGGTGATGTTGCTGGTCGCAGGGGTGGTGGTTTCGGCGGCTGCGGGTGGTGGTGCTGGGGTGGATGGCAAAGAGGGACCGGCGGTCGGGGTTTGGGGGAGCGGGGTTTCTCGGGGCGGCGGTACGAAGGGAGCCAGGAGGGTCTGTAGGGCCTCTGGGGCTGGGAGTGGAGACGGAACGAGGACGAAGATGGTTTGCGAGGGGAGGTAGCCTTCCTTGAGAAGGGCGGGGCGGAGTGACTCGGGGATCTGGTTGTGCTTGGCGAAGCGGCGGAGGTGATTTAGGGGGTGGGAGGAGTCGCGGGGGAAGGCGGAGTCGAGAGCTCTATTTTTACTGGTCAGTGATTGTTCTTGTTATTGTTGCAGATAGAAAGGAAGCTAGCAGGGATGAGGAAGGGGGAAACTGACTTGATGACTTTCGACGCGGTCTTGACGTTGACTTCAGCGACGTACGCGTCCGCTGGCCGAAATCGTGAGCTGATTGAGCGAAACCCGATTCACCTGCAGACGTACCGTAGTCTTCAACTGGGCGAGTCTCCTGTACGGAGCGAATGGGAACCACTTCGCCCACGAGAGGTTGAACCTCGCGCAGCATGTTCTCCGCATCCATCGTGAGAGTAATCAGAATGGTATAGACTTGTCGTGAGAGACTGCAGTTTTAGCAAAGAGATGTCGAGCAAATCGGAAGTGAGGAATCAATTCTATATGTATAAAGACGACTCATGCCTTGCACTTGGGTGAGCAACCAGGTATAGCCAGTGCAGACTGAGCCTCTGCCTGATAGTACCATTGAGGTCTGAACCGCAAAGATGGTTTTCCATGGATGGAAGCCTCCGCAACCCTGAGCCCTGTACCCTAAGCCCTACGTTGTACCAGTACAGTTTAGTGCAGACTTGATGAATCGTAGACGTCATGCAACGCCAACCACTTTAAGTATGGTTCTATTCGAAGTACGTATCCAGAGTTCGATTGACTACATAGACACGACACACATGTAGAGTGTGAGAATTCGAACTCAAATCCGGAAATGCGGGCTGTACAAGAGTTATAATTCGGACGAACAAGAGAAGGCAAAGCGCAGGAAAAACACTTGAAAGGAAAAGAAAACAAGCCGTATGGATATAAATCACTTGATCGCCGTCGTATCCATGCACAAAAACAACATCAACTCCAAGCCCCATGTATGTGTATGTATGTACTAGTACAGACACTGATGAAACGTCCGCAGTTACGCCCCCGTGCGGGCTGCTCTCCGAGACTCAAATTCAAGGCAAGTCATATAAGAGGAAAGTGGTTGAAAAATAAAAATACCCAGGACATGCACAATTCAACTATCCCGTTGAATTGCATACCCATCGCAGCGCTCTACCAGGCTCTGGTAATAGTCCACGAGCACTTCCGGTTCGGGAACAATGCGCCATTCGACGCGGAAGAGAAACTCCAGCTCCAGCAGTGCCAACTCGGTCATGCTGATGCCCCCAACCCGTGCGTAGGTCTTGTTGGTCCAGAAACTGTCGCTCAAACCCTTGCTGGCAACTGTAGCGCTGGTAATCAAGAACCGATGGATTGTCAGACTGGAAACCGTGAAGGCGGGATACATGGCACAGAGCCGATCGATATAGTATACCATGCTGAGCAGGATCGGGGGCGAGAGTGTGGCGTGGGTCGTGAGCCGTTGCAAGTAGTCATGAACGGAGATGCGGGGTGGCGTGCGAGAGTGAAAGCGGGTCAGCCGGCCTTGATGAAGGGGGATTTTATCGTTGAATCGGATCAGTTCCATCAGCATGCTGGAGATTAACACCACTAGATCCCGAGCATCAGCCAGCTCGTACTGGGCCGGCAGCAACTTCACAACGGGCTTTTCCGGGCGTAAACGTTTGCTCTGAGAGCCTTCCAGGTCTGCATGGCCCATCGCACCGGGCCGCGTCCCATCGTTGGTCGGGCCGTTGGGGCTGTTACGCTTATTGGACCCTGGACCAACGCTGCTGGGAGCCGGCATGGGAGGCGTAGCGGTTGAATGGGAGACAGGGGCAGGGGCAGGGGCGGAAGAAGCGGCAGCGGTGGCGGCGGCTGCAGGAACAGACGTTTGCGAAGGAGCAGTAGGGTGAAGGTGATGGTGACTGTGCTGGTGGGAGGCGGGAATGGCGGCGTCAGACGTGATGCTACTTCCGCCCCCAGAGGAGGTCAGCCCGGCGGACATCCGACCGCGAGGCAGATCCCCTGAGGGCCCCGAAGGGAAATGACCAACAGTGTGCCGCTTTAGAGCTGATCGCAGCTCTTCAATGGCGGCGCGGGAAGAATGGAGATCGAATCGATGTCTGGACGAGGTAGCAGGAACGGGCCCGGAGGGCTCATACTGGTCATGTGAAGGAATGGAGGTCGTCGTGGTCGAAGGGCGACGAGAACGCGGACGGGGAGAGGAGGAGGAAACCGCCGAGGAGGAGGATAAAGGGATGGAAGGTTGGGAATGCGAAGAATGAGGAGCAGATGGAGGATGGGGAGGATGAGGAGGATGAGGATGGTGTGTGTGAGGAGAGGCGGGAGATGGGCGCAAGGCGGCGGAAGGTGAAGGCGATGAAACTAGCATCTCCGCCCAACGAGACCACCACGTGGGCGCACGACTAGACGACGTGCAACGAAGCTGGCAGACGCTGCGAAACCTTGTGCTGCGGCGAGAGGCAAGGGCGGCGTGCACAGACACATTGTGGTCTGTGGGGAATGGATAGGGGAAGGAGAACTTCGACTCTTTTGGGCGCAAAAGAGGAAGAAGCCGTACACAACAAAGATACTGTACTGAGTAAGATAAGGGTAGAAGAAAAGTGGAGGTGAGAAGAAGAGGAGAGAGGGAGGAGGAGGAAGAGGAGAAACGAAAAATAAAACAATGACGCTGATCAGGGAACTCGAACAAAGAGGGGGGAACTACTCCGTAGTCCGTACACTACGTACTAGTACCGTACCTAGTACAATGCTAAGTTCCATTCAAGTTTTTTTTTTATTTTTCTTTACTCGTCCTGCGACTTTATCACGACATCTTACGGGTAATTATCAATACCACACTGCTTCCATGTGGAGAGAAATTCCTATCTCCCTCCAGTCTTTTGCTTGTCAAGGGGGTCCAAGCCACCAATTAGAATCGATGAGTGTCCAGGTGAATACCAGTCATACGGGTTTGTCGGCACCACCGTCCGTAGCGTATTACACAAAAGCCACCATCGATAATTCGATACATTCGCCCCGCCCCGTACGGAGCGCGCAGTGCGGCTAATGGATTGATTAGGATTGAATTCATTGGAGATAGTCAAGGATCTCGGGGTTGGCGTAAGCAAGGAACCTGACCCTTTGCCTATTGGCAGGGGTCTATGATGTATCCTCCAGCTTCTTCATGATGGTGTCCATTGATGAGAGAGGGATTCGTCCCGGTAACTAGGAAAAGACACTCTTTCCCATGGTCTCCCCTTTATAGCCCAAGTCAGCTGTCAACTGGTGATCATGCGCTTCGAATCTTTGCTTTTACCCATACGAGTGAGCGGTCTGGATTCACACACCCACTCACTTTAACTCCGAGATGGTCTCCAACCCCAACCCTCCCGGGTTCAACTTTTGGGGTTACACATTTCTTGCTCCCTCTTTCGGGTTGACCGACCTGGACCTCGTGGGAACACCGAGCTCAAACTCAATTCGTGGTTGAGCAATGGCTGTATACCATTGACTCTGTTGCTACACAAGCCTCAGTGTCTCGTAACATGATATTGCAACACCAGAATTGCGCGAGAGAGGTAGACTATGGGTCTCCTCGACGCCGATAATCGACGGTAGGGCTGAATCACATGACTGTATTGTACATAAGGCACTCACATTCACATCTTAATACCAGGCTGAGTCAGCTATGTCGAGTACATCCCAGTCGGATGCCAATCAGGTGACATCACCTGATAAGACGCCGAAAGCGGTCAGCGGCCGGCAACGGACAGCGAGCTATCGACCGTGGACAGCTGCATCAACCACTCAATCATTTGGAGCTGGTCGTTGTGAGATCAATTTCTGGTTGCTTGTGGTTCCCGTTTTCCATCTGTCTTCGAAACACTTGTTCATCGGACCTTGCTTTGCTTGGTTGGTGGTGCTTCACGAGTCGCACTTCTGGACCCTCCCCAGTCCCCCAGTCGCCGAGGGTCTTCGCCGCCGTGACCTTGACCAGTTATCATTTCATCCTCCATCCATTCCATTGCCATTCAACCATCGTTGCCAACTAGCTGATCGTCAAAGCTACTTTCTCGTTGTGAAGGGAAGACTACATAAAATTGAATTTAAAAGTGTCTGGTTAAATTCTATATCTGTGTCTCTCCCCCCATTGTTTTTCGGCGCAATCAGCGCTCCTCCTGTTCCTCGACGTAATCGATTCCACGGCCCTCCCGCGGGAGGCGGCGACTTCGGACCATGACCCGCGCTTCAGCGCCTCCGCTGCTGCTTCAACTCCAGACAGCGGACTCTCTACCAGCACAGGCGGCGGCTTTGCGAAGCTTAAAGAATGAGACGATAGGCCATAACCAGCGGAAAGAGGCCTGGGTGCGGTGGGGGATCATCCCCGTACTGGCCAATATTCTCGCAGCCCGCCATGGCAAGGATATTGTTACACCAGAAGTCAACGGAGCCGCGAAGCTTCGTTGTCCTCAGTCCGAGGACGATGAAACATGCTTACAAGCGATCGTCATCATGGGGAGCTTAGCACAAGGTACTGGTATTCCGAGAGTGTTGCATGCAGTGACTGATTTGGTCTCGACACAGGCGGTGCCTCTTTTCTGTCCCCTATCCTTGCCAGCGGCATACTCTCGACCCTCCTATCCATATTGTCCAAGCCTGACTGCCCGACGTTCTATATTCATCCGATACTCCGAACATTGAATAACGTTGCCGACCGACTACCGCTACAAAGCCAACAACGATTTTTTAAAGATACCCGTTTGGCCGATCTCGTCTTCTCCAGCGAGTATATTGGCTGCTTCGCTCGCATCATAGGTCGCGACTACGGCAACCACCACGATCAAGCAGCAATTGAGCTCGCCGCATCCCTCATCGGGAAGTTGTGTACGGAGGAATCTCATAAGGCGGTCTTGGCTGAGTGCGGAGTACTGGATGCCTTGGCGGTGAAAGTTGCCTCGTTCGTGGTCGCGCAGGGATTTGTCTATCCTGGTGCTGAGGAGCATGTTCAAGAGCCTGGAGCTCTGGGGTTCCTACCGCCCCCGGCACCCCCGGGCGCAAAACTGGCGCCTATCCTCCGCGCTGTTACCGTCATTGTGGAGCATTCTAAGTGGCGCGCGGAGCATTTTCTCTCTTCGCCGGGGATCCTGACTGTGTTCCCCAAGCAATTGGCCGAATTTGCTCCGTGGGACATCAAGCGAGGACCATGGGGTGCGACCTACCTGTCGGGCTCGGCTGTACCCCGACATGCAGGTGCCAGCCCGTTGGAGAATCTACTGCCATCGGTGCCGCTGGCGCAGAACAAGGCCTCTCCCAGCACCTCCAATTTTCCTCCCCTTGGCCACCAGGGTACCACACATCGCCGACACAGCCACTCGTTTCCGACGCCGCTCCCTAGCTTCGAAATGCCTTCTGCCGAGGACGAAGAGAATGCGGTCGTGCCATGGCTTTTGTACATTGTCCGTAGCGAGAGCGGGATGGTGCGATTGATGGCGGCACGACTTGCCACAGTTCTGTTCCGTCTTGGCCTTACAAAGAAGCATCGCGTATCTATGCTATGTTACCTGATGATTCCTATTTTGATTCGCATGCTGGATAAGGATTATGAAGTGACCGCCGATGACGGGGTGCAATATGGGGGCTTGATTCCTTCATCCGAGCGTCTCAGAGAAGAAGCCCCGTTCGTGCTGGCATTATTAGTGATTGATGATCACGAACTGCAGAGACATGCTTATGAGGGAGGCGCTATCAAGAGGTTGTCGCAGCTGTTGAAAGAAACCTACAACCCAGTTCAAGACACCATCCGCCCCATGTGGCATGCGGACGGTGAAGAGGGCCTGCTGGGCCCGGACACCACCTCCCCAGAATGCCAGCTCGGTCCTCCGGGCTTTTCACCGATCCACTGCCATGTCATGCGATATCGTGAGAACATCCTCAAAGCCTTGGCGGCTTTGGTTCCCTTCAAGGACGAATATCGCAAAGCCGTCTGTGAGAACGGGGTGGTGCCGTACATTATCGACTCTCTCAAGCCGTGCTCAGACGAATTGTCGGGGGACACGTCGACTCCAAAGAACACTGTGGCCGATGGCAACCCCACACCCACCCTGCTGGCAGCCTGCGGGGCCGCACGCATGCTCACTCGTTCGGTGAGTGTCCTCCGCACGAGTCTGATTGATGCGGGCGTCGCGACGCCCTTGTTTGTCTTGATTAGACACCCCGACATTGAGGTCCAGATTGCAGCGACGCAGGTCATTTGTAACCTGGCTTTGGACTTCAGTCCAATGAAAGAGGTCAGTCAATTGATCATTCGGCTCTTTCTCGTGCACTAACTTTTATCCGCACATAGGCAATCATCTCGGCCGATGTTCTTCCCATTTTGTGTGAACATGCTCATTCCCAAAGCACAAAGTTGCGGATAGAATCGCTGTGGGCCCTGAAGCATGTTGCATATAACTCGACCAATGATGTAAAGATAAAGATCATAGAAGGACTGGGTGCGGAATGGATCAAACAGGTCATCACCCAGGATCCTACCACTGCTTTAGCCAAGCGCGGAATGGACGAGGAGGCGGACAGCAGCACCAGCGCGGGCATGAGCCGAGCCAACTCGGCTGGAGAGCAGGTGGACCTGTTGAACCCGGTGGAGAGCGGTGGGGACGAGGATATGAAAATGGCCGATACGGTGCCCTCGCACAAAATCAGTCTCGACATGTTCCTTCCGGATGCCACCCGGCGACGCAAGTTGACTTTGCAAGGCGATTTGGACCAGACGACGCGGGCTCGACAGGACGATATTGCGGTCCAGGAACAAACCTTTGACCTACTGCGTAACATCATCTGCGGGCCCGGTGCGTTTGAGATGATCGACCATTTGTTCAAGGAGATTGGGCAGGATCTGCTTCTGGATGCGCTGGCAGACAAGCTGCGGCCGCGTTCCATCTCCCTCCCGCCTCGACGAGATGTACCGACCTCGCGGACGATGTCCGTACCGACGGAGATATTGGTGTCGGTGACGTACGTGATCATCCATTTGGCGGCAGGCCTACCGCGACACCGACAACTGCTTCAGATGCACCGGGATCTGTTGAAGTATCTGATGACATACTTCAACCACAGCCAACGGGATGTACGGATCAACTGTGTGTGGGTGGTGATCAACCTGGTGTATCAGGATGATTCGAGCGACCGGGACGGATGTCGCGATCGAGCGATCCGGATGCGGACGATGGGAGTGATGGATCGGTTGGCCAGTCTGGACGATGATCCCGACTTGGATGTGCGCGAGAGAACCAAAACGGCCCAGGATATGCTGAATTCCTTGACCCATGCATAGCGATGATTCTGTTGGACAGTGGGATGCTGCGGTTGCGGTAGGCGGCGTTGGATGGGACCTTGATGTATAAAGATCTGGAAGTGATGAAGATGTAGATCTGTAGCTACAATTATACTCGCACTACAGTTGGTGCTGACTGTAGAGTTGGGCTTGCTGTGTATGTAGGATTGAGCGCAAATGATTTATCCTGTGTACGGAGTCCTGACTCGAGCGATGCCTTATCTTATCGCGATAAGATAAACAATCGACGTCATTGCTGCTCCATCACCCAATTTATTTGCTCTTGTTCCCCTCATTCAATTCTCTCCTCACTTTCACACAATCTCTCCAAACCCGATTCAAATTTTCATCATGGCACCCGTCCCCACCTCAATCCTCCGGGCTCTTTCCAACACGGACCCCGCCAAAACCAGCCTGTCCACCTCCGGCCTAGGCTCCGGCTTCACCAGCACCGGCGCCATCCGCGCCACGGTGCCTGGCCCAGACGGCCGCGACGAAGAGCGCCGCTACTTCGTCAAGACCTCCGCCGATGGCACCTCCGCGGCAGAGATGTTCCGCGGGGAGTACGAGTCCCTGAATGCTATCGCCTCGAGCGTGCCGGGCTTCTGCCCACGGGCATTAGCGTGGGGGAGCCTGGACGACGACGACGACGACGCTGCCGACAACGACTCATCCACCTCACCCCCCAAGAAAAAGAGCTACTACCTCCTAACCGAGTACCTCGAACTCGGCGGCAGCGGTCGTCGCACGAGTGATTCTTCCTTTACCCTCGCACACCGACTCGCCCGGCTTCACTCCACGCCCGCCCCACCGGACCCGGAGACCCGGCGACGACGGTTTGGATTCCCCGTGCCGACGTTCTGCGGGGACACGAAGCAGCCGAACCGGTTCTGCGATGACTGGGCGGAGTTCTACGCGGATGAGCGGCTGCGCACGATTCTTGAGAGCTCGGAGCGGCGGAATGGGCGGGACGGCGGGTTACGGGAGTTGGTTGAGCGGACGGCGGGGACGGTCGTGCCCCGGCTGTTGGGGAGGGGGCATTTGGGGGGTGGGGAGGGGATTGTGCCTGTGGTGGTGCATGGGGATCTGTGGAATGGGAATGCGGGGAGGGGGAGGATTGCGGGTGGACTTGAAAGCGACAAGGCCGGGGATGTGGTCTATGATCCCTCGGCGTGCTATGCGCACAGCGAGTTTGAGCTGGGGATTATGCGGATGTTCGGTGGGTTTGGAGCCAAGTTCTTTGAGGAATATCACAGGTTGGTGCCGAAGACGGAGCCGGTGGAGGAGTATGAGGATCGGGTGAGGTTGTATGAGTTGTATGTTCTTCTGCCTACGTGCTGATCAATGGGATTGGATAGGGCTGACTTGCTACAGGTATCATCATCTGAATCATCATGCGATCTTTGGGGCGGGGTATCGGTCGGGGGCTGTGTCGATTATGGAGAAGTTGTTGAAGAAATATGGTTGAATGAGGTGATTGAGGCAATTGAGTTAGGAGGGAGATTGAGTGATGGCTGTAGTTGACAATGACTCTGTAGCTCAGCTATCAAGCTATAGTTCTGGATTAATAATCTTATCTGATGACACCATCGATTGTCGTCATTATTTATTCCCCTCTTCTCCTCCTTGACCTTGCATTCGGCATCTTCCAACCATAACCATTAATTCCCCAATTGAATTGAGATTATTCCCCTCGTCAGCATGCCAGTCCCCGATGCCGATATCCACCCCGAGGCCACTGGCCCCGCCAAAGCTCTAGTCGCCAACCACCAAGCCGAACAGCCCCTGAAGTTCTATGCGGGGTGGTTCTGTCCGTGAGTCTCTCCGTCTAGACTACCTTATCTATCCATACTGCCAATACACTAACTCACGCCTCCCAGCTTCGGTATTCACCCACCCACCCACCATCCTACTCCCCAACCCCAATACCCAAACTAAACAAAAACCCCCAGTCCAACGCGTCTGGCTCGCCCTCGAAGAGAAACAGATCCCGTACCAATACATCGAAGTGAACCCCTACCACAAACAACCCTCCTTCCTCACCCTAAACCCGCGCGGCCTCGTCCCGACCATCACCTCCCCGGATACCTCCTCCACTGCGCGCCCGCTCTACGAGTCCACCGTCATCCTCGAATACCTCGAAGAAGCCTACCCGACGCACACGCCCGCCCTCCTCCCGCAGGACCCGTACCTCCGCGCCCGCGCCCGCATCTGGATCGACTACGTCACCTCCCGCATCATCCCCGCCTTCCACCGCTTCCTCCAGCATCAGCCCCTGCCCTCCTCGTCCCAGGGGGGTAATACAGGGGAGGAGGAGCCCCAGACCCTCCGCGCGGAGTTTCTAGCCACGCTGAAGGAGTTCACGCGGGAGCTGCACCCGCAGGGCCCGTACTTCCTGGGCGAGGAGTTGAGTCTGGTGGATGTAGTACTCGCGCCGTGGGCGGTTCGGTTGTGGGTGTTTGATGAGTTTAAGGGGGGATTGGGGGTTCCGGCGCCGGGGCAGGCGGGGAGTGAGGAGGAGGAAGGGGTGTGGGAGCGGTGGCGGCGGTGGGTGGCGGCTGTGGAGGGGAGGAGGAGTGTGAGGGAGACGCTGAGTGAGAGGGACTGGTATTTGCCGATTTATCGGCGCTATGCGGAGGATAAGGCGCAGAGTGAGTTGGCGAGGGCTGTGCGGAAGGGGAGGGGGGTGCCTTGATTGGGTTCGGGGGAGGAGGGGTTGATGGTGGTTATGGTGGGTGTGGTATGTGCTTGGTGTCTAGTCTAGGTCTAGGGCTAGATGGTATAAGACTGTGGAACAGGTGAAGGAGATATCATTGGGAATTATCTATCTAATCAAACAGTGGAAATGTCCCTCCCAGCCAGGCTTACTCTTACGCGGAAACCGTTTGGCTTCGATGATTACCACCTTCTGCCAACGGCCCACCACATTATGCTTGTGAAGCACATTTGCCGTGTATCTGGCCCTCTGGTGTGTGTATGACTCTCGTTCCACGCCATCACCAGCGTGGAGGTGAAAAGTTAGTGTTGCGGAATTTTAAGCCAGCAGTGGTCGCACTGCTTGCTCATATGGGTGATGTCCATTCTGCGCAGGATAAATAATGCGTTCGCATGAATGCGCATCCTAGAAATACTGGAGTTCTCAAACCCCTCACTTCTTGTGTCCAATGTCAGAAGTTCGTCGCGCGAAAAGCCAGCTTAAAGTGTACTACTGTAAGTGTCACACAATCAGTAAGTTGAAGACTTTCGAACCCGGTTGAGCTGTACTCCAGTAAACTGCCAGCTTGTCTCCTGGCAAGGGCTCAGTGCTTCATCTGTACATCGCTATCGATTGATTATGGACATTAGCAAAGATGTGCGCTTTGTGCAGGTTGCTTGGCCGTCATAATGGTTCCCGGGGTATGCAGGAGTAGTGCATTGCTGCAGCGTTGCATGGTGACCTTATCCTCGAGAGCATAGACTCCTATACATCATGCAGACCTCTAGCTGCCCTGTTCGTTGGCAGCCATAAGAAGCAAGGCCAGATGCCGAGGCAGACGGAACTGTGGAGATGATCGTATGAGACTCGCCGAGTCCATGATATACATGCAGGTACAACTTCGTAGTGGTTGCAAAGGGACCACAACTGGTCGCTAATCCCTGCGCCGTTGTACAGAATCATGCACGGCTCAAAGCTTAGAAGCTGTACCATTGCCAATTCGAGGGAGTTTTCGGGTTTGAATTGTAACCTGTTCAACAGCCATGTAGCAGTGCAGCAGTGGTAGAATGTTGATAGGTTCCACTTCTAGTGGAAATCCTTACAGGCTTTCATGTGGTTGAGCCATGTTCATCATCCCATCGCAAATCATAACCAGGCTTCAATTTTCCATAGCACCTAGTGCTGCAGAAACGAAATCCCCGAGGGAGGACTGATGTTGTTTCAGGTGCCCAGAAGGTCAGCCGAGCAACGAAGGCCGCTGCATCATTTTGTTTGAAGTTTGTGGCACTCTCGCGCAGAGAGGAAGTACGTTAAAAGCCAAAGCACGCAGCTGCAACCGCCATCCCGTTCGAAAGGGATCGCTTGAAGGGGTCAGCATTGCGTTCGGTAATTTGCATCGGATAGGTCTTAGTTTCTTCATGAAGACCTTTGGCTCTGCGGATGGAGGCGTCCGAGATAGTAGGAATCATCCCTCCATTGCCATCTCTCGGACTTTGACTCTTGCTCCGCCTGCGGTACGGCAGGGACCCGTATAGAAACTTTCCATACATCTCAATGCAGACACAAAAGCTGCCCAAGCGTAAGGCCGCTCCGTCGCTCCGTTTGATTTCCGAATCCACGGCCACGCACCGAATCAACAACTTCATCGGGATGCTCTGGCACAGGGATGGAGGGGTAAATAGGAATCGACACTGCGGGTTCCCCGGATAGAGCTCCGTATAATCCTTCTGGTGGGTGATCACCCATGAACGTGTGGTAGCTCAGCGCGTTCGACCGTGACCATTTCTCTTATGAGGTTCTCAACGAAACTACTATCATGCACCTGCCCAACATGCCTATAAAGCTGTTAAGTCAGTCAAGCCCACGCATGATCTTGATTGAATTCACTCTAAGCGTCGCCAGAGTTTGGCGAAGCAATGACAGAGCAACCGAGGATACCAGGGGGGTGCTGGAGGAACAGAGGAGAGACACGGGCGAGACATGCTTGTATGCAAGGTACTGGTCTGTGCCCCCCTTCTGCAAGCGGTCCTGGAGCGTTGCGAAGTCTCCATTGCAGTCCTTGAGACTTCGATGGGTCCGACGCGGACAGGTATACCGATGGCCTGTGCAAAACGCTGACGAGCTTCGTCAGATATCGGCTCTGACTTCAGTGCTCGATAGCTTGTTCTCCCTGTGATTATGGGTTGATATCCGCGGCCGCACTACTGCATCGATCCAAGCTTTCTTTCCTGTGGCATGAGTTAGAGCCATGCATTATAATAGGTTTGAATGACGCTCACTGCGTCAAAATTGATGCTTGAGGATTTAGACGCCGGTTTATGGTTGATGAATACCACAAATGTATGCTTGGGGTAGTTCTTCCAGTGTGTGACTACTACGAGCCTATTGGGCTTCCTCATGGGTGCTGGCCACTGAGTAGAGAAGCAGATCGGACATGAACTGTCTCTCTGGCGCTCAGAGGGCTTCCGAATCAAGATCTTCGTCTAGATGATAAGTTTATTGCTGCATAACATGGTGCGTGGCTATGAGTATAGTAGAGAGAGAAGAAAGGATGATGAAGATGGATGAAGGAAAGCTGGAAGAAGGAACGATAGAAGAAATGAAGCTTGGTAGATGAGAGACTTGGAAGATGGAAGAGAGGAAGAGGAGAAGGAGATCGGACAGTTTTGAGAAAAGATTGGTAATTGCGGTGGAAGCGAAATGGGTGAAGAGATTGATCCAGGCTTGGTGGTTGTGAATAAGACAATAGCCATGGGAATCGATAATCTAGAATGGGAATGGTTCTACTGTATTCACAAGGCTGAGTTTGGGACACGCAGTGGTTGCAAGTTCTTGGATAACCACATAATTGACTATATATCAGGGTTATAGGTGAATTGATCAAGAATCACAGCAATTTATTGAATTATCTAAAGCCTCTGGGAGGTGTAGCATCGAAGTGAGCACTCTATAATCACAAGATGTTAGGCAAGATGTTGGGCACAAGCTAGTTCAATGGCAAGCCATACTAAGCCTCCACTCTCAAAGAAAATGCTCCCGTCAATCTCAAGTCGCGAGAGCTTGCTCCAACATAGACCTGGTATTTCCCAGAAGCAACAAGCCATTGCTGAGCAGCCACGTCCCAGTATGAAATGTCGCGACGGCGCAGGTTGAACGTAACAAGAGACTCCTGTCCTGCCCGTAGTTCAACACGCTCGAATCCGCGGAGCTGACGAACAGGTTGATCTGCGGCATCTGGGAAGCCAAGGTACAGCTGGGGAACCTCCGCACCTGCAAGCGTGCCATTATTGGTGATGCGCGCAGAGACGGTTCCCACAACGTCCCATAGATCACTGTTTCCACCGACGGTATGGTTACCTCGGGGAGCTTTGGTCGTGGCAGAAGGGGTCTTGATGGCGAGATCCGAGTACTTGAAAGTGGTGTAAGAAAGACCATGGCCGAATGGGTATCTGGGAGTGACGTTCTTGGCGTTGAAATAGCGGTAGTCAATGTAGACTCCTGTGGATGCAGTCAGCGTTTATAGGCCAAAGAGCACCGATACCCGAAGATCAACGACGACTTACCCTCAGTAAAGTTGCATTGAGCAGTGTAGCAGAGCTCCACATTGTAATCACTCTCGTTCTTGGCGATAGTGTGGATAAGACGGCCGGAAGGGTTCACATCACCATAGAGAAGGTCCACAATCGCGTTGCCCGACTCTTGGCCCAGAATAGATCCGTAGAGAACTGCCGTCACGTTGTCGTGCTCAATCCACTGGTCCAGCAGTCGGGGCCCAACGGTGTTGACCACAACCACCGTATTATTACAGTTGTCTGCAACTGTGTTCACCATGATGTCTTGATCCTCGTTATACAGCTCAGTGCGGTCGGCACCCTCACCTGACAGAGCATTGATGAAAACGAGGCAGACATCCGAGTTGGTAGCATAATTAGCATAGGAGGGTGACACGGCGGTACTGTCAGTTCCTTCTTGAATCAGCGTGGATTCTCCACTGGAGCTATAAGTATCGTTCATAATCCATCGCATCATAGTTGCATCTTGCGCAGCTCTATTAGTTAGGGCAACGTAAGGGGTAATCACGTAAGGAACAGATGCCTGTCCAGAGCCTGTGCCGGTGGCCAAATGGCCTTGGTAGGTCGGGCCAGACCCTTCGACGTTCATGGCAGCATTCGGACCTCCCATGACCGGGCCAGCATGGGCTCCAAAAATACTCATCACACGGGGCTTTTTCAACGGAAGAGTGCCTTCATTCTTCAACAAAGCCATCGACTTGGCTCCGTTCTCGCGGATTAGCTTGGAATGATTGCCTCGTACGTCCACATAGGCATCCTGATCTTGCATCGCAGGTTGAAGGCCGTTGTCCAGATTGACATGGTAATACCCAATAAGGTTTCTAATTGTCATGTCGTTCAAACGGGCCTCGGTGAGGGTACCATTCGACAGAAGAGTCTTCATTGTAGAAGTGCTCCAGATGCTGCTCGAGCCATAGTCCTCGCCGCCTAATGCTGATCCTTCGGCGCTGTTTTGCCCGTTCATGTCGGGCCAGACCAGACCCGGAAAGCCAAGCTCTGTCTTGAGCGTCTTCATCAGGAGATCCGAGTTTTCGCAGCTGTAAGTGCCATTGACTTTGGTCATTGCGCACATGACGGCGCCAAGACCATTCTTCACTGCATCGTAGAATGGCCAGAGGTATGTTTCGTGCAAGGTTTTGTCGTCTGCGTTGGAGGAATAGGGTGCCGAATCGGAGCTCGAGGAGACAGTAGCACGCCGACTGAATGAACCGGAAGGCTGAGGCCCAGGTGACGAAGAGTTGGAACCACCAAAGCCCATTCCCCCGGAAGGCATTCCTCCTCCACTTGCACCACCGGGGCCGCCGCCACCACCACCACCACCGCCGCCGCCACTGGAAGTCCGGTTGGTTTCTTGCTCGTAAAGAAGAAAATGCTAGCAAATGGCGCAGTTAGAGTCAGCAAGCCCGTAGTTACATTGTCCGTGGATCATCTTACTTTGCCACCGGGGATCACTCCAGCGTCGACATAACCCTTGGTAGACAGGCCAGTAGCCAGGCCATTTAGATAGGGATCAGGGCCGAATCCCTCGACATTACGACCACCCCAAGGAGTACGACCCATTGGCTGAGAAGTAGGACCAGCAACCACCTGAATGCCTTTGTTATAGAACTCCGACCCAACTGCTTTGGCTTGAGCATAGATGGCGTCGCGGTCCCAAGTCATAGCCAGAGCGGAGGACAAGCTGAAAGCAGAGACAAAGAAATAGTTCTGAAGACCCATATCCCCATCAAGGAACTCTAAGGCAGTGAAGTTGCCATTGGACGAGCTAATACTGCTACCGGTGATCAAAGCCAGCTTCTGATCAGTAGTCAGTCCTGCAACGAAGGCAGATGCCTTTTCATATGCAGCCTCCCAGTCTCCCAGCGTTACTATTCGTTGTTTAGCATGCTTTCAAGAATCATGATACATGGCCAGTCTACTTACCACCATTGGCCTTGAGTAGACCCGATGTTGAAGAATTCGTGGCGCTTGTCAAGCCAAGCAAGGCTGCCGTTACGGCAAATGAGATGAATCTCATCGTACCAGAAAAATATAAGAAAATGAGATCAATGAATGACTTTAGTCAGATGGGAGTATATGAATGAAAGAGCGAGTATGGCCAGCCAGTGGGAATGTGTAGAGACATCTTCTACGTAGGCGCATGGCTCCATTTATAGTCCACATCTCTCGCAGTCTCCGTCAACCCTTCTTGTCCTCAAGCACTGTCCTTGTATGACAAAAGAGAAGACGCTCCGACATTTGTGGTATGAAGTCCCCGAGTATTACGACGCGAGGCCCACCAGCAGTCTATCTGAACAGATAATGTTCAAGGGCATCATTTCTTCCTATAGCCGATGCGGCAGTCGCAGGGTCGCGACTCGCAACATCTAGTCTGCGCCGGACGCCAAGTCGGATAAGCCGAGCGCGCGCGGGTGGTAAAAACCATAGCAAAACGCCGAGACGAGGAGCTGAAGACGGCAGTCTGGCTTATTACGGCATCCCGAAACCCCAGGTGACGCGTCACATCCAGTGATTGAAATCCACCGGCTCAGTCGCTTCTTGGAGTGAGCGCATCCAAATGTTAGAAAGATAGGCTATGCTCTAAGATTCTCGCTGTTATTGGAGGTTGGACCGCAAAATTCCCATTAGTCAGCGGAGGGTATGTCGCATTAACTTAGGGTCAGGGACCAACAAGCCTCGGATGACCCGAATCGTGTACTGCCAGGTTCGCAATAGTATCACGCGAATGTAGAGGCTTCAGTGAAATAAGCATAAGGAGCCAGTGAGCTTGTTCCGTGTTCACAGATAGGGCTGGCTAGTTTAGGCTGCTGGCGACCACCCACATGGTTCCGAAGCACCGTGTCTCAATGGTCTATCGTCTCGTCATTGTCCTAATCGAAGGGACGAGGAGATAGCTCAGGGTCAACGCCATAGTCCCTTGATGTGTCCTGTTGTTGTCGGGAAATCCTGCTTATCGTGTACTGCAATTCGAAGCAGTAAATGCAGGCACATAATGAGATCTAATTCCTCAATGAGTCTTGGAGGATGTCGGTCAACGGTCCTTGGAGACCGAGGAATGGCCCTGGTTCGGCAAGCCCATTAGCATAAGTTCTAGGATGCATGAAGAAACGGGTAGACTCCAGCTTGAGCTTGCTATAATAGACACGCCAATCAAATGCGCGTAGTTCATCATGCACGATAACAAGCTGGTGGGTCAAAGATGCATATCCAGCTAACATATGGATGGACTTGAGCTTAAGTTACTTGGTGACTTGTTGGAGAAACGAAGTAACCGAAATTGGCAAGAAGACAACCTCTATTCACGTGACCAGCGCATCCGCCGCATCATCAACGGTCGTCATCCAGCGATTTCCAATTACGACGAGTCCTTATAAAAGCGTTGCTATGGAATTACTTTACAGACGACGGACGGAGTCCCTTTTGTCTGAGTTACTTTGACAATAACTGCTTCCAAAATCCACTGGCTCACTGAGATCCGATCCGCTGTCAAAGTCACACACTCTGTGCCTGGAGAACCAGACAAAAGTAGATATGTCACTGCGATGATTGTACCGTGACGAGAACAGTGGGAACCCCCAAGAATAAGAAATGAATCGTTCTCCAGGTGGGAAAATTTACAAGGGGAAAGAAGATACAAGAAAGTAACCCGTGATGTTGCTTTTGGGGGGGAGGGAAAGTTGATTAATGCAGGTCTGTTCTCCCCTCCCCCCCCTCTCCTCTGTCTGTCTCTTTCAACCACCCCCCCCCCCTCCCTTCCCTTCCCTTCCTACCCCCATTTTTCCCTCCCCGCTTCGTTGAGAAACTCCATCCCCCCCCCTTCAACCGTCCAATGCTCACCGGAGTTCTTTGTCAACCTCAATTTACATTTTTTAACATCCAGAAGAGAGCCTCATCTCCACCGGTCCTTCATACAACGGATACTATTCCACCACGCCTGTCTGTCGGCTTTGTGTTGTAGCTCCGAAACAGGGACCTAGGGGTGCCCTTTTGAGCTGCAGGTTACGAATCCCCGTTCCTCGATTTGAATTTCGCCAGTTATCCCACCGCCACACTCCTTCAAGCGACTTGAACTTTGACCTTATTCCCGTCTCGAAAGTTGTGTTATTCTTTGTATCAAACACTCCGCTCTCTAATCTGCCGAACGGCGGCCTGGACGCCATGAACAATACCACTTCTTCCCCTACCTCCGTGCTTGCTACAAACACCTCTTCCCGAACAAATTCTTCCGCATCCACCGCAGGTACCAAACGCAAGCGCAATGTAGTAGGGAAATACTATGCCGTCAAAGCGGGCTATCAGCCGGGGGTTTACTACAGCTGGACCGATTGCCTGACCCAGGTAACTGGGTACAAGGGAGCCGTTTGTAAGTCGTGAACGACCCTAGTCGCGCGGTCGCTGACTGACAACCATACCAGTCCAGGCATTTTCTTCTTTCGATGATGCGAAAGCCTTCCTCACGGGGGCCACCGTTGGCGCCGGTCGCGGCGGAAACAACTCAAGCTCCGATCCCCCCAGATATTACGGCGTCCAGCGCGGGAGAGTGCCCGGGGTCTACACCGACTGGTCAAAGGCGCAGGAACAGATCAAAGGGTTCACCAAGCCGCGGTACAAGAAATTTGCGACCAGAGAGGAAGCCGAGGCATTCGTAAACGAGGACCAAGGAAACAGCACCACTTTCGCAAAGGCCGCTAAGTTATCGGGGGCGCCAGGTCTGACAGACGCGGTCCCGACGGATGCGCATGGCGTGGCTTATGAGCCAGGAACCGGACCTTTACCTCCTGGGACCACGGACGGATTTGATCCGAATGTGCTTCTGGATCCCACCACTGGGAAAGTGATCTATAAATCTGCGGATCAGAAGGCTGCCACAAAGCTGAAGTCGAATGGCCCTCCGGGGATGTTGCGCATCTACACCGACGGTAGTTCCCTCAAGAACGGGAGAGCGCTGGCTTCAGCGGGTGTGGGCGTATATTTCGGCCCAGGAGATTCAAGGTTAGTGACTCACCAACAGATCATCTGTGTCCTTTCGAGCTCCCGGCCGCAACACGCTAAGATCGCAATGTTCCACTAACTCTTCATCACTCAGCAGAAATGTGTCCGAGCCTCTACAGGGTAGCCGTCAAACAAACCAACGAGCGGAATTGACTGCAATCCTTCGAGCTCTTGAAATTGCTCCCCGCCATCGGGACGTGACCATCTTCACAGATAGCCAGTATTCCATCAAGTGCGTGACAGTCTGGTATCGCAAATGGCGACAGAATAATTGGATGACAGTGGGTAACAAACCGGTGGACAACAAAGATTTGGTCGAGTCGATTTTGTCCAAAATTGACGAGCGCAACGAGCTGAAAGTGCAGACCTTATTCGAATGGGTGAAAGGCCACAGCTCGCATCCGGGCAACGAAGCTGCCGACCGCCTGGCTGTGAATGGCGCCCAACGTGGAGTGGCCGAGAAGGCTGCGGCGATGGCAGCAGCAGCCAAAGAGATCCCGGATGATCTGTTTGATGATGATAATGACGATGACGACGATTTCTAATGGAGAATCTACTCAGCTGAATCCTGGATGGAATGATGCATTGAACAATGCTCCGAGCTGGTCTGCTGTTTGTGATGTTGTGATGTTGTGATACTTGATTTGCGTTACATTCGAGTAACTCCGTTATACCTTCAATGTGTATTTAGCTTTCTACACCGACAGAATACCCCTGGAGGGAGAGATACCAATGGACTACACCGTCTGGATGCTTAGCTGCCCAAATGTTGATTTCTGGACACATCATGGATGTGGATGGGTCAGTGCATACCTAGGTACATAGGCCTATTTTACAAGAAACGTTAGGCTCAAAGCGGGATGGGAGTTTGCTTTAGGTAGTTTAGTAGTTAGGTAGTTAATTAGTAGTTACCGTACTTTAGGTAGTTGGCCAAGCCTTAAAAAATAATAGCCGGGACTTTCCTCCCACTACCGAACTGGCCCTCAAAACTAACCTCTCCACACTCCGGATTACCTTGTCACGATATCTATTTAGGACCTCGTCAGGACCTCATCAGGACCTCACTCGTTCCCTGAGCTGATTGCTTTGGCACTCTTACCCTCTCTTTGCTCTGTGTCACCCTCTCTTGCCATCGAGTCTAAACCCCGCTCACTGCTTGCTTCCCCCCACCAGCCGCTGTTCTGGCTGCTGCGAAATCCTCGATTAATCGAATGATCCAAGGACAACCCCACGCATTTAGAAGTGCTCTTGCTATGATTGAATAACACGTGCTTGTGGACTCTTACATACTTAGACGCTCAGAAGAACAAATAGCGACAAAATTGTCTCAAAGCTGGTAGTTCCCATCTGGAGACCGATTGCCACCCATGCCTACCCTATCGTTGATCAATTTCAACATAGTCTGTGCGACCTTAGGAGGATTCATCTCCCTCTTTGGATTAGTCTCCTACTTATTCAAGGAGAGATTATACCTATCTGAAGCCTGTGCGTCAGCTCCTTGGACAACACTTGATGCGCCAAACCCAAGACTGACACCTCGTAGTAATCTCCTTGCTTGCGGGAGTCATCTTCTCCCCGCATGCCGCCAACTTCATTCGACCCGAGGAGTATGCCCTTGGGTCGGAGCAGAACCTGGGGGAGATCACCATGTACTTCACCCGGCTTGTTCTAGGGGTCCAGCTCGTCCTAGCCGGGGTGCAGCTCCCCAAACGGTACCTGCAGCTGGAATGGAGGAGTCTATCTCTGCTCCTGGGACCGGGCATGGCGGCCATGTGGATGTGCAGCAGTCTAGTTATCTGGGCAATGGTTCCGGATTTCCCGTTCTTGCATGCCCTTGTCGTGGCCGCCTGTATCACCCCGACGGACCCGGTACTTTCCAACTCGATCGTCAAGGGGAAATTCGCCGATAAGCATGTGCCCCGTCCGCTGCAGCGCATCATCGTCGCGGAGTCCGGGGCCAATGACGGCCTGGGGTACCCATTCCTGTATTTTGGCCTGTATCTGCTCAAGTATGTCGAGATGGGAGGTGAGGCCTACAGTGGTGGTGCGGGGAAGGCCATAGGGTTATGGTTCTATGAGACCTGGGCGTATACCGTGCTCTTGAGTGTGGTCTATGGCATCACGGTCGGATGGATCTCCCGCGAGCTGCTCCATTGGGCAGAGGAGCATCATTACGTGGATCGAGAGAGTTTTCTCGTTTTCGCGATCGCTCTTTCGGTAGGTTTGAGTGTGGTCCGAATTGCGTACATTGCTGATTACGGTTGCAGCTGTTCATTGTCGGTACTTGTGGATTGATTGGAACCGATGATTTGCTTGCCTGCTTCGTGGCTGGTAATGTGTTTACGCAAGAGTAAGAGACCACTTTCCTGACGATTCAGCTGGTACTGACTGATTAGCGACTGGTTTCGACTCGAGACGATGGATGACTCGTTGCAGCCCACTATCGATATGCTTCTCAACTTGGCGGTCTTCATGTGGTTTGGCGCCGTCTGCCCCTGGTCGTCGTTCCTCAACAACAGTGTCATTCCGATTTATCGGTTGATTTTTCTGGGCATTCTGATTCTGCTCGTCCGTCGCATGCCGATTGTGTTTGCCATGCACAAGTACATTCACCAGATCGAGCACCTGTACCAAGCGGGGTTTGTGGGCTTTTTCGGACCCATCGGCGTAGGAGCCATTTTCTACTTGTCGGTGTGTCGGGAATTCCTGCAGGGAGTTACAGCCAACGGCACCGTGCGTGAAGACGCGCAGAAGCTTTCCGAGGCAGTCGATGTCATTGTGTGGTTCCTGGTCATCTGCAGCATTGTAAGTCGTACTTTTCATTCCGGCCACGCCTTCCTTCCTCGTGGAAACCTGCTCTGTTAACCCAATCTGCAGGTTGTGCACGGCCTCTCCATACCGCTGGCTAAAGCGGGCTACCATCTGCCCCGAACTATCTCGCAGGCTCTCAGCACCAGCGCGACTCAAGAACAAGAACCTATTCCCATTGAAAACATCAGCTTCACCCATAGTACCGCGACGCGCAACTCAGAGTTGTCGCACAGTCGGGGCCGGAAACGCGGTGCTGGTACCACGTCCAGGGATCCACCCCAGCAGACAGTTCTCCAGATTAGCCGCCCGGTGGTTCCGACGGCATCTCCGCGCGATCAAATCGGGGTTGGTGGTGCGGACGAACCCGCTCGGCCGGTGAATCTGGTCACTCATGATAATGAGGCTGGAAATGCGGCTTAAGGTGTGGTGGTGGGGCTGCAGGGGGAGCTGAAGCCTGGAGGTGTGGGGGACTGGCCAACAATGCGCTGTGTGGCTAGTCGATCATAGATTGATACGAGGGCGTAGGGTGGGAGTGGAGATCGTATTGAGAAGAATGTTTGTACATGAAGGTGTCATGATGCTGACGTGAGGCAGATGGAATGAGGGGGACAATTGCTGTATATACCTTATCTTCTAGTTTGTGATTGGAGAAACTGTACGTACTTGGCATAAAATATTGAGGTGACAGTGTGATAGTTCTTTTCCTTGTGCTGATCACAGTGAATGATTTTGGCCGATCAAGTCAGATCGGTGAAGCTTAATCAATAGTTCCACCCACTTGACTTGTGTCTCGGTTTCTTAAGAACCCCTCAATTTTCAGCTTCCTGCTTCCTGCTTCCTACTTCCCACCTTCTTTTCCTGCTTTTCATGTCATCACACACAACACCATGACCATGGAAGAAGACTACGACACCCCGATCACCATCGTGGGCGCTGGCCCCGTCGGCATGCTTCTGGCCTACCGCCTCAACCAATTCAACGTCCCCTTCCTCATCGCCGATCAGAACACCCAGACCACCAAATGGCCCAAGATGGATCTCACCAACTGTCGCTCCATGGAGATCCTGCGCGTTATGGGTCTGGCCGACGACTACCGCGCCCAGGAAAACAGCGTGCCTGTCTCCACCGACTTCGACACGCAGTTCGTGACCCGGATCATCGGACCAGAGAGCAAGCTCCTAGGCACTTGGGTAAGCTCAATCCCAACACACTCACTTCGCATCACCCTCTGTCTCTGTCCCCTATTCAGCCCCAGTCCCACTAACTCACGCGCCAAACAAGCCCGTCCCCTCCGTCGTCACGCAGCGGGAGTCCATCCGCCAGACCAACGACGGCACTCAACCCGCCGAACCGGGCCAGCGCTGCTCGCAGGTCATCTTCGAGGCATGGATCCGGAAGCTCATCCTCGCGCAAGCGAACACCGGCAACGCGGCGATGCAGATCCGTCTAGGATGGAAGTACCTGCACCACGACGAAGACGCGACGACCGGGGTGGTGTGGACGACCTTCCTCGATGTTGCGACAGGTGTCGAGCATCGCGTGCGCAGTCGCTACCTCGTCGGCACAGATGGAGGAGGCAGTCGCGTGCGTCACGCTGCGGGCATCCGCATGCTCGGGGGACCGATGTACATTTCTCCCTCCCCCAATCTCAGTCCCCCCTCGATCCCCCCATTGACATGAAGCCCAGGCCCATGCGCTTCTACCTCGTCCACTTCCGCTCCCAGGAACTGGCGCGCTCGTTCCCCTTCGGCCGCTGTTGGCATATCTTCCCCACGAACGGGGGGTTCATCCTCGACCAGGACGATAAGGATACCTTCACCGCGCATTTCCCTATCCACTTGCTCCCGCAGGGGGAGGAGATCGACCCGAAGGACGTGGTGTATCGGACTCTCGGGGGCCCGCTTCCCAGTCAGAAGGCGGTGATCCAGATCGACGAGATCCTAGTGCACAGTGCCTGGATCCCGAATTTCAGTATCGCCGAAACGTATCTTAGTGAGGGTGGGCGAGTCGTGCTTGCGGGTGATGCGGGTGAGTTTTGATTATCTATCCCCTTCCCCTTCCCAGGCTGAAGTATACCTATACCTCGGGACTACACACATTACCTTTCCTGCACTACACCTTTTAATATACCCCCTTCTACCTACCTTCCATAATCCCAACACCTCACACCACCTACTCCATACTAGGATAAGCTCCTACCTAACACAAAACGAAACCCAGCCCACCGCACCCCCCCGCACGGCGGATACGGTCTAAACAGCGGCCTAGCCGACGCCTTCGACCTCGCCTGGCGCCTCGCCGCCCTCACCCAATCTCCAACCCCCTACGGCGGGCCCTTGCTCCTGCAATCGTACACCCTCGACCGGCGTCCGGCCATGATCCGAGCCCTGGCGCGCTCGCACCGCCACCTCCTTGAGCATCTCAAGCTGGCCGCGATGTTCCCGGACCCCGTTGGCATTCTGGAGCGGGACGACGACGACGACCCGGAGGCCGCCGCGCCGAGGCAGAAGATCCGCGCGTTTCTGGAGGGGTCTGGGCCCGAGACGCTGGATCGCGGGGTGGAGTTGGATTTGAGGTACGGGTCTTTTGGGGTTTGGGGGAATGGGAATGAGGATGATGATGCCGAGAAGGAGCGGGCCTGGGAGGCGGAGACGTATGTTCCTTCAACGAGGCCGGGGCGTAGGGTTCCTCATGTTTTCTTGCGGGGTTTGGAGGGTGGAGGGGGGGATGTGAGCGGGGATGGGGTGCTGGGGAAGGAGAGGAGTATCTATGATGAGTTTGGGTCGGCGTGGAGTCTGGTTCATTTCGTGGAGGAGGAGGGCTCGCTACGGCACGGCGGAGGGGAGGTTGGCTGTGCTGCTGCTACGGCGGGAACGTTTGTCACCGTTTCCGCCACCTTGGGGATGCCGCTCAAGCTGGTGAGGCTGGTCAACGAGACTCATGCGCACCGCGTCTGGGGAGCGAGTTTGGTCCTGGTGCGGCCGGATACTCATGCTGCGTGGCGTGGGCCGTGGAGGCTGGACACGGGGGCTGCAGTTGGCAAGGCGTTGGAGACGGAGCAGGTGGAGGAAATCTTGCGCGTGGTTACTGGACACGAACGCTACAAGGGTTACCAACCGGATCAGGCGCTGGCGAGCGAGGAGGAAAGCTTTCTAAAGCTGGTGGAGCTGTTCCAGCCCGAAGACCAGAGTGTGCATTCGGCGGTGGCCATTGCCGAGGACAAGTAGACAGTGGAAACTTCGCCCTACCATTGTCCTCCCTCAAATATCCAAGTCAAATTTGTCCATTTACTGCTACAAGAACCATGGTATCTCTTATCTAAACGCATTTTATTTCTCAACGCTTTTTTTAAAGTCGTAACTCCAATCCTTCTTTTGAAACGACCTCCGCCGCCCAGATTTGCATACACCATACCACACCACACAACATTAGTAGAAAGAGAGAGTCCTAAATGTCTGATCGCAACAGATAATCCCCCACATGCAACCCATCATAATCATCATCCAAGCCAGCCGAACCCCCTACTCACCACCCCCTCCGTTCTTCCCTCTATCAAGATCTTCTTGATAGACAAGTCTATAAAAGAAATTCATGCAGTCGTTAATAAACCCGTCCACGCCACATCAAAAGAACCCATCTGCATCAGCGAGCAAACCAAAGGGCTATGCGAGGAAACTGGGGTATATATCAGAGCGACATCCCACCGGACTGCACCGCAAACGCAAAAGATCGTGAAGGAGGTGGATCAACTACAAAATGAGAGAGAAAAATGTATCATGATAACCACAAGTCAAAAAAAGAGGATAGAGAAAAGAAGAGAAAAGCATATCGCAGTACAATACGAATAGATTGGGATAATCCCGCCATAAGCAGCGACATAGGAAAAGAAAATAGCATAACAAGTCTCGAACAGCGAAACGTCGTCGCAGGGAACGTGCCCAACAGTCCCCGCGCTGACTTATGCTATTGGAAAGTTGTGGGAGGTGTGGTCACGGACTCGTGGTTACTGGTCAGCTGGTGGCCAGCTGGTGGTTTGCTGCCTGCCAGTTGAACCTTGATATGGTCCTGGAATTGATGGCTGAATATCAGTCCTTGAGGGTTGTCCTCGTATGAGGCAACAAGCGAATACCTAGTCCCGGAGTGTCGGAAGGTGTATTGATTGTTGTTTGGCTGGGTCTATCGTTCTTGCTTCTTTCTTATCTGTCCAAACAACACTTATAGGATCTAAGCAATACGTTGGTAGAATAGCAGGTATGCCACCTTGTTGTCACGAGCATTATAACGTCCGGCAGATGACCGGGTGGTGCTAGGTGGCGCCGATGCTCCGTTGGTGCCGGACTTCTTGCCTGGCGTGCCATTGACCTGGCTCCATCCTCTCTCATTGTCAGATTGGTCATCCTGGTCGATGTGGTCGAAAATATTAGCATTGGAGCTGTCCCGCTTATGCTGTTCCATCGCGGCAGCCAGAACCTTAGGATCCTCCTCGCCACCGGCTTCTGCAACATCCTCGCTGCGCACGCGACGGATCACAGTATCATCCAACCGAATCCACTCACGGCCATCTTGCCGGCGGACATCAACAGTGTAATGGCCGCCACTGGCATTCTTGCCGTGGTGATAAATGACACCAACAAGTCGGTACTTGGGCAGTCCGCCCTGTGCCATCATGACGTTGCGCTTGTTAGGTGGAAACACCTCGCGTGGGATCTCCAGATCAAGGGGGTATCCAATCCGCTTCCAGATCTTCTGGGTACCGTTGGTGACGCTGTCGTACTGGAATCGCTTGAGATGGAGAATAAGGACTGGGGGCAGGGTTTCGATGAAAACCTGCTTGGTGGCAGTGACGTTGGGGCCACGTGCAGAATTGAAATCTCCCTGGATGCTCTCCGGCTTCGTCAAGCCCTTGAGAGCGTCAATGATGTTGTTGATCTCGGGGGACCCGATGTCAAGCTGCAGCGGCTGGTAGGGCTCCAAAGTAACAGAAGTCTTGTTACCGGGAACCTTGAACTCGGATCGGATCTTTCCTCCAAAGATTCTCGTGACCGGGGATTCCTGGGAAATGTCGCCAGACGAGCGTGTGACTGCTGCCTTTTGCTTGTGGCCGACTTCCAACCAACCATCAGATTCTTCGGTTGCATTGCCCGCATCGGTGTTCGAAGTCGTGGTGGTAGATGGTAATTCCTTCGCAGCACGGCTGCACTCCTCGTGCATCTCCTCCAGAAGGAAACCTAAGAATTCCTGTGCATCTTGCTGGTGGCCACGCTTTAACCGAGCGGAGTTAGTATATGACGCTTCTCTGTTTCTGGAGGAAACCACTCACTCTCATGTCACGGAATCGCGGCAGCTGCCGGATCACATGGTAAACAAACTCCGGGATGAAAGCGTCACCATACTGCTCGAGCTCATTGGCCTTCAGCCTAAGCCGCAACTGCTCCTCTGTGTCAGCAGCATCAATGACGCGAAACTCCCTCATAAACATGATCCTAGAATAAAGTCAGTCTAGTTGGAATCTAAAACAACGGCGGAACGGGCATCACTAACAATGCATCGATCATGGGGTAGTCACTAGTGAAGCTGTGTGATGCTCTCCGCCCAATGTGTTCCAGAAATTGGTAGAAGGGGACACAGAAGACCAGAATTTGCAGGACCTGCTCCCCGGTTAGAATTACGGAATGGACTGCGAGTGGATTACGAACTTACCGAGTTCATGTAGCACATATTGCCAGTATTGACAAGGCCTCTGGGCTCCAGGAATCCAATTTTGTCGCTGTACTGAGAAACATCTTCTCCCAAGCTCATCAAAACATCAGCGATCATCTTACTTTTAGGCTTAACAACACCGTTGGTCGCAGCAGCAGAAGATCCAGAGGTACCGGCTGCTTTAGCCAAGGACTTGGATTTAACCAAGTCTGCCCAGGATTTAGGTGCTGCAGGAGCGGGCTGGATTTTCTTGACAGGCTCCTGCTCCTCGGTCACTTCACTAGTGCCGCTGATACTAGTACTCTTCGGCGTCTCTGAAGAGCGAGCGGCCTCGTCTTTAAGAGCCTGGCGAGGAGTTCCAGGAGCAGGAACAACAGGAACGACCGGAACGACCGGAGCAGTGGACTTGGGGCCTTTCGTCTGAGACTGGGGGCGACCAGAGAGGGTCTGAGTCACCGAGGATGGAGTGGTGGGTTGAGTGGAATTCGCAACCGATGGGGCAACAGATAAGGTCGGCGTCTGGGGCTCTGAGGGTGTTGGCACACTTTCCGCATTCTCTGCGCCTTGTCTCGCATTGTGTTCAAGCCGCTGAGCGTCCTTCACTGGGAGTTCAACTGAGGCCGATGAAGATTGGAATGCACGGCCTTTGCGACGCCTGCGAGGAGCTCTGGCAGGAAAAGGCGATTCAGGATCGGACAGCCATGGAAGCTAGTGATTAACCTCTGTTAGATAACGGCATAATGATGATTGAAATCAAGCGCTTACCGGTGGGCAAAATGGCTCTCTGGGGGCAGGTTCGGCCTGAACAGGGACTGGAGGCGGTGGTGAAGGCACAACAGGACTTGCCAGTGCTTGGGCCGGAATAACTGCGGGTGATTGCGCCTGGTTTGCTAAAGGCACAGACGCCATGCCAACGGGAGACATGGTAGGTTGCAGGGGAGTTGAAGTTCTGGGCTGCATAGGAAGCGTCGGAGGATGGATGTGCGCTGGCGCCATGATCGGCTGGGAGGGCGGGTAGGTCGCGACATACATCGGGCCATATGGATGCTGGTATGGGCGGGGAGGCATCTGCATGGGAGGATAGGGGTACCAGTGGGAATATTGTTGGGGCGTGTATGCGGCCGGGGGAGGATGGCCGTTCATATGGGGATGAAAGCCCATGTACGCAGGCGGAGATCGCATGTTCGGAGGGCCTGCGGTGTAGGGAATATCTTGTTGTCGACGAGGGGTGGGCGGCATGGGTGGCTGCCCATGGGGCATAGCGGGCAGATGGTGGTTCATCTTGTCCAGGCAGTTGGGAGGAGAGGGAAGTCGCCTTGACGATTCAGCCACGCGTTGCCTCAATGGGAGCCATACGAGATCGTAAGAGAAAGACTGGACTGATGAGGGGGGTTTGCACCCGTCTAAGCAGCCATTCTAACTTTCAGTACCAAGTCTGAAAGCTAGGACTAGAAAATTTGTGAAGAGGTTCTTTGGCGGTGAGAAGTCCTGAGGCGTCGAAAGGGATCAGCGCGATGACGAGAAGACGAGAAGACGGAGAGGGTGCGCCAGAGAGCTTGGAGAAGGGCACGATGACTCGAAGCTCAAATGAAAATGAAGTACTGACCTAGGGCGATGACATGTAAAGGTGTAATTAGCTCTAAAAATAAAAAAAATCTTGAGAATCTTGGGATGCGAGGGGAAGGGTGTAAGTAGGTGAACAATGGAAAACACCCGGGGTGGGAGTAGCAGCAGCGGAGGGGGCAATAGGCGGGTTTGGCTGGGGAGGAGCTGAGAATGAGATGATGTTTTTTTGGCGGTCGGCACGTGCCTGAGGCTCCAGCAGGCCGCCAAGACATGACATACTCGCCCCTCCCGAGTCCCGAATCCCCTCCTCCTCCTCCTCCTCCCTCCCTCTCCTACTCTTCTTCTTCCTCTTCCCCTCTCTTCTCTTCTTGCGCGTTCTATCTATTTGTTCTGATGCGACAGGGGAAGCCTCAGGTTTCTGGTGCTTCTCCCTCTCCTTTGCGCTACCCTTCGGGGTCTTCGTGATTGTTCTCTTGATCACCCTCATCTTATCTTCAGTCCTTCTCCAAACCTCCCTCACCTTTCTACTCAGTATTTCCACAAGCTCCCATCATTTATGCGCGGCCGTCATTCACTATTTTCCCCTTTATAGGAAGGTAGTCAACCTCACTTCACGCCATCCTCCTCCTTGATTGCACATAATAATGTCGTCCAACCCTGGCCAGATTCCCACATCCAAAGCGGTGAATGTCCCGAGTCAGCCAGCCCCCGCGACATACCATTCATCTGAGAATAGCGCGCAACGACGCGCTGGAGGCTCTGGCAGTTTTGGGGCCGGCTTAACGTCGAGGACCCCTAGCTCCCCCAGAAACAATCAGGCGAGGAGGACTCAGCGACAACGGCGCCCGAAAGTGTTAGATGATGACGATTACAGTGAATCGGTATGCCCTCTATGGCAAGATCTAGCGGTGTCTGGATGAACTAACCGGTGCGACCAATGCAGGCTATCATGAAGTCTTCAACCAGCCGCAAGGGGCAAACGTCCATCACGCATCTCATGAATTTCTCTCTTCCCCCACGCCCTCAGTATCAGCCTCCGCCCCGCAATGCCCGCCGTTATACCTCCTGGGGCCCGGGCTCCGGTTATCACGCGGTGGATAAGGCCCGCTATGTTCATGCAAACTACCGTTTCATTGTGAATCCAACCCAGAACTATCACACCCAGGCGGCTAACGCCGACGTTCACTTGGACTGGGATTCAGTTCTTCAAGTCCTGGTGTCGGAACAAACTCAGTCCGCCAGTTGTCCTATCTGTCTCTCCACTCCGGTTGCCCCGCGAATGGCTCGATGTGGTCACATCTTCTGCCTCCCCTGCCTCATTCGCTACATGCATTCAACTGATGAGGAACATCCGGTGCCTGAGAAGAAGCCACGCTGGAAAAAATGTCCCATCTGCTGGGATTCGATCTACATCTCCGAGGCACGCCCTGTGCGTTGGTTTCGTGGTCAAGAAGGTGATCTTCCCGTCGAAGGCGGCGACGTCGTTTTAAGGTTGGTCAAAAGAGTGCCTGGCAGCACCCTAGCGCTGCCTAGAGACGGGGCCGAAGACATCGCTCCCGGTGCGGATATTCCATGGTACAATGTTGCTGAAGTCGCCGACTATGCGCGGATCATGAAGGGAGGTGAGGACTACATGAAGGACCAATACGATGCAGAGATTTCCGGATTGCGAGCGCAAGAGGTAGAAGACGAACTTCTGTTTGGGGACGATTCTACATGGAGCAGGAAGGCAGTTGCCACCATCAATGAAGCGAAGTCCAGATTAGATGGCATCGGAAACCCTCCAGAGAATGTTGAGCTACGATTTGTCAACCTACCATCGGAAGCTGGAGCTGCCGTGAATTCTACGTTACAAGATGCTGCACAATCAGGCAAAGGCTCATCTGCAGAAACCTTTTCATCTGAAGGCGAAGGTCTTGACGGGTCCCTAGAGAGCAAGGTGACTGCCCACAATGCGGAGCGTGCGACTGAGGCGCTCGATCAGCTCGACCTGAACTCGACCAGCTCCAAGAACAAAAAGAGAGATCTTGGGACTGGCCGTGGCCTTGAACACCCGTTTTACTTCTACCAAGCTCTACCTCATTTCTATCTTTCCCCGCTGGACATTCGCATTCTTAAGGCCGCCTTTGGTGATTATCCTTCATTCCCTGCCACGATTCTACCACGGGTTGAACGAATCTCCACTGGGCATATTGTCGACGACGAGCTTCGAAAAAGGGTCAAATATCTCGGTCATCTCCCCTATGGATGCGAAGTGAACTTCCTCGAATGTGATTGGCGCGATGTCGTTCAGCCCGAGATTCTGCAGGAATTCAAGTCTGAAACCGACAGGCGGAGAAAGCGGAATCGAGATAAAGAGGCCCGAGAGGAAAAGGATCGCATCCGTGCTGAGCGGGAGGAAAACGAGAAGGGCTGGGCTTCTGCGTACCGAAAAAGACTTAGTATTGGTAGCAGCAGTGACCCTCCATTTTCTGACCGTGATTTTCAGCCTTTAGCAAGCGGCGCTCCAGGCCTTGAGATGTCTCCTCCGGAGGAGGAGGGCTTGGAGTCTTCATCAACAAGTCCGCCCAGCAGTCGAACAGTCTGGGGCACGGCAGCGGTGGCACCACTTTCTCAGCCGTCCAGCTCTCAGGCAGCCGCTTCTGATGGTTGGCTTCGAGGCTGGGAAGAAGAGCTCTGGGCCCAGCAAGAGCGAGAGGCTCTCGCTCAATCAGCTGCTGAGGGGGCCAGTACACCCGCCTCCTCTTCGGGTGGGAAGAAAAAGAAAAACAAGAAAATCACACTCATGTCGACTAACATCCAAAGAGGCGCTTGACTACTTAGGACCTCATAGATGGAATTTCGTTACAGGGGGCAAGGGGACATGTGGACATGGATTGGGAGTCACAAGGCAAATTCGCATGTAGACGCCAAATGTTTAAACTTATGTATGATCAATGATAAATATACATTCCTGTATCTCGTTTATATTGTACTGTCCAATACGAACACGAAGGATAAACGTGTAATTTGAAGTTGTCATAGTCATCAATAGGGCCTGTGGGGGATGCAGTTTGTTCGGCCAGCCAGGCCAATCATTGAGTGTGAGTCGGTTGGTATGCGTCTTTAGCCAGGTGTTCAGATCCCTTTCCCCTGCAGATCCCACTACGTTAAGTATTGGAAGAGTGCAGACTAATTACAAGCTTGAAAGATCATTGTTAGGACGTACAAGCTACGTGAGCTCCCAACCAGAGTACAGTCAAGCCATGAAAAGGAATATGTTGCTGAAACTGTAATCTACAGGCACTGACCGACTGGTTGTAGTACTCGTAGTGTAACCTATAGTTCCTACGCACTGTGGAAGTGCCACCGCGCGGGTAAAGAACCCACTCAGTCTTAGTGTTTCCCCGACCCTGGTGGGCACTGGGCACTGTTGTTCTTCCTCGATCGCCCCATCATTCTCTCTTTTCCCTCCCTCTCTCCCCTACCCACCCTCTGTTTGTACAATATCAGCTCTGTGGGGTACTTCATCTCAATCGTTCCCTTATACCTACACTCGAAAAATATTATTAAACTCAATTGACTGCATGGTCCGCGCACAATGACCGTGACTCGCTCCCAAACGGGAAAAACCCCCAAGTAAGTGATTTGTTTTGCGCAAGGGTGAAAATCTCCCAACAAGGAATTCGACTGCCTGCGCAGTCTAATTACTTCAAACCCCCCCTCTCTTTCCCTTCGCTTTGACTTCACCTGCGCGCAGAATACCTTCACGGCCACTTTGAGCTCACAGTTGGATCAATGGCTAGGAAAATGGAGCGTCCTGGCTTCATCGAGACCCCCGGTCGCCGAGTTACCCGCAGCAGCGTTGCGCCATCCGACGACACTTCCGATTCAGCAGCAGATGCTTCAGGACAAGCCAAGTCATCGTCTCGAAAGCGCTCGTCTCCCAAGGTTAAGATCGAGCAGACCTCGGAGGAAGAGACAAACACGCCCGCGACCAGTGGACACGCCGCCATTTCGAACGGCAAGAAGCCACGCATCATTGATGGCTGGGAGGAGGGCAAGGACCCCAAGGTCGATCACAGCGGACATTTCGAGTTTGGCGGGTCTTTGGGTGTATTGTGTATGATGATCGGATTTCCGATGCTGATGGAATACATGTGGCTCGGTGCCACCTATTACGATGGCAAACCGCCGCTTCCTGAGCCGGGCCAGAGCATCCCTGAGTTCTTCGCGCATCTTGGTAACTTACTCTATGCGGGTGCTTTCCCGTCTTTGAAAGCATGGACGATATATTGGGTATTTTTCATCTTTGAGGGGGCTTGCTACGTGCTTCTCCCTGGTATCACCGTCATGGGTCGTCCTCTGCCGCACCTCGGAGGAAAGCAGCTCCCTTATTACTGTTCCGCTGTCTGGTCCTTCTACACGACAATCGCCTTGGCTTTATTGCTCCACTTCACCGGCATTTTCAAGCTTCACACGATCATCGATGAATTCGGACCTCTCATGAACGTGGCCATTCTCTCTGGTTTCATTGTTTCCTTCGTCGCGTACTTTTCAGCGTTGGCTCGAGGCGCAGAGCACCGTATGACTGGGTATCCCATTTATGATTTCTTCATGGGTGCCGAGCTTAACCCTAGAATGTTTGGTATTCTGGACTTCAAGATGTTCTTCGAAGTCCGCCTGCCATGGTATATCCTTCTGTTCGTCACTATGGGTGCAGCTGCCAGACAATATGAAACCTACGGATATGTATCTGGGGAGGTCGGCTTTCTTCTCATGGCTCATTTCCTTTACGCCAACGCCTGCTCAAAGGGCGAGGAGTGTATCGTTTCTACATGGTGAGTTTTCGGTTCGGGACGCTGTCGGCATATCAGGCTAATGAGGAATCAGGGATATGTACTATGAGAAATGGGGTTTCATGCTAATCTTCTGGAACCTTGCCGGAGTGCCTCTGAGCTATTGCCACTGTACCATCTACCTTGCCAACCACGATCCCGCTACCTATCGCTGGAACCGGCCTTTCCTGATTTTCCTCTACGTCGCGTACCTCTTTGTGTACTGGGTCTGGGATACGACCAACAGCCAGAAGAACCGCTACCGCCAGCAGGAGCGTGGTACTTTGGTGTTTCGCAAGACTTTCCCTCAACTCCCTTGGCAAACACTGAAGAACCCCAAGACCATCACAGCTGAGGACGGTTCGAAGATCCTCGTTGATGGGTGGTGTAAGTCTCGTAGCGGAACCCCGACCTGAGTTTCAATTCATGCTGACCTTTCACAGACGGGAAGGCGCGCAAGATCCACTACACCTGCGACCTGTATTTCGCATTGAACTGGGGCTTGATCACCGGCTTCAACAGCCCTTTCCCATGGTTTTACCCCGTCTTCTTTGCATGTATGATCAGCCACCGCGCACTGCGCGATATTCAACGCTGTCGGAACAAGTATGGCGAGGCGTGGAGAGAGTATGAGAGACAGGTTCCCTACCTGTTCATTCCTGTAAGTTTGCCTTAGCAGATCTCTCTCTTTTACATGGAACATCAACTTATCAGGCGAATTAGTACGTCTTCTAAATGACTTCATGCGCTGGAAATCTCCATCGGTACATGGACCATCTCTTTGCAAGGCCGACCTGCGCCGACAAAGATGATCTTGTCAACTCTTCGGCCTTGGCTCTTCTTGTGAGCTCTATTAATACACTCTTGTAATCATCATTCCCGGCCTAATCCTGGAAACTCCACTTTGTCACTGGCTGCTACCCAGCGTGGCAAATCAGATTCCTGATGGGCTTGCCGTGTAGGCTCTATCTTTCTGGCTTGTCTTATTTCTACTTCCATGAAAATTATACAATTCCTGTACATTATTAGAAAGTTTGTTCTTGGTTGTTTCCGCTTTTGCCATTTTATGATCATCTATGTGGCTTACGGCCTTCTTCGAGCTATTCACCTGTGTTTTTTCAAGATACCAATGTACATTCTAGTGCATTCTAAGCCACCTTAACATGACTGACCGGTGCACATATGCACTGTAGCACTAATCTTGAAATTGGACTGATAGTATGCGGATCACATGACCCTACCCCTCCCCTCCAGGCTTATCGGTCGGCGATCAGTCCGGAGCTGCAACCCCGCCGAGCTAGCTATTTATTCAGCTGCTGGAGTCTTGCTCGGACGAAGATTGAAATCAATCAGAAGGCAATTGACATCCCATTTCGAGTATCTGCAACCACTCTTTCATCATGTTGATTCAAGAATCCTACCACGATGTGCCTACCACGGCGGACGGCAGTGGGACCATGCGTATGTTATAGAACTCGCGCAACCAACGTTGATATTCGGCTTCCACCGATTGGAAGGAGCTTTTCCATAATATCGAACCTGAAAACTGAGGGCGCGGATGCTAACATGTACCCTGTCAGGTATTTACGTCTATCATCCCACCATTCCAGGATATCCCAAAGCACGGTTCCCGGGCGTGGTAGTATTCAGTGAGATCTATCAAGGTATAATCCCCCCACTTCATCGAACCCACTGCAGCTCAGAGCAACATTACCTACCGTTGAGCTGATCTCTTGTTCCACTGTATTTGAGCCCAACCCGTTGACATGAGTTCTTAAAATCAGTTACCGGCCCCGTGGCGCGCTTCGCCCGTCAGATCGCCGGTCAGGGCTATATCTGCGCCGCCCCCTCTAGCTACCACGAATTCACCGGTCCGGAAGCCCTTGAGTATAATGCCGAGGATACCGACAAGGGCAATGAGTGGAAGATCAGCAAGGTAACAGCAGTTTTGACATAGGATTGAGAGATTGTGCGCATGCTAAATCCCGGCGACCACAGAAAATCGCTGCCTACGACGAAGACGCCTCTCTCTGTGTGGACTACCTCCTGTCACTGCCCACTTGCAACGGACGTGTGGGCGCAACAGGTATGTGCCTGGGTGGCCATCTGGCATATCGGTGTGCGCTGGATAGCCGGGTGAAGGCGGCAGTGTGCTATTTTGCAACCGACATCCATAGCCACACGCTTGGGAAGGGGAAGAGTGATGACAGTTTGGCTCGCGCCGGAGATATCAAGGGAGAGTTGACTATGGTGAGTTCTTGTCTTCCTTCGAGTCTTTGAGGAGAAAGGGGGGGGGGGGGGAGTGAGTACAAGCATAGTCACTGACGTTGATGCAGATTTTTGGTAAAAACGACAATCATGTCCCTCCGGAGGGAAGGGACCTGATCCGCAAAACACTTCATGAGAAGGGGGTCTTGTTTAGCTTTTATGAGGTGGCCTGGGCGCAGCGTAAGTTTTACCTCCATCCCCCCTATCATGGTTTCTAGGTTTGGTGCCGAAGGGTGTTGCCAACGCTAATGTCAACAGATGCTTTCATCCGGGACGAGCTCAGCAAGGGACGTTATGACCCTGCTATTACCAAGGTGTGCTTTGAGATATTGCTCGAGTTGTTTGGACGGACTCTCAAGCTGGATTTGGGGGAGCATGATGGGAAGGAGTTGGAAATTGAGGATGTTTGCTAGTGGGCGCGATTCTTCAGAACGAACAGTTGCGTTGGCGTCAATTACATAAAGGCTCCAGCACCACGCCTCTTGCCGTAGTATAAACATCTAGCACCGCTGGGGTGAGTTGTCATGCAGTGTACTGCTCAACCTACTTTCACTCTATTTGAGACGTAGAAAATCATCTGTCTGTACTTCTGACAGGTAATTTGCTCTTACTTTGCAGCTTTGATCATCAAGTAAGGTCCTGAAAACATCTAGTGGTGTCTACGCAAGGGAGCGCAGGAGCCTGGGGAACCCGAGCCAACTGACGATCGGCCTATGGGAGACAGCCCCGAACAACCACGAGTTCGTGCCGTCGCTGTGGAAGTGTGGATTGTCCGTCGGCGAGGATGCATGAACAAATGTATGTAATCAATGAGAGATGCATGATTGGGGTCGATTCATCTGAGACATTGAGACAAGGAAGGGAGCTCGGGTAGCTCTGTCGATCGTCATGATCGTGAACATTATCAGTTAGCCTAGGTTGATAATGATGATGGAGTACCTACTCATCAAATTGTGGCTGGGGCGGGATGGCGGTGAAATCATCCCGACGTGCCATGCTCCATGCCATGCCATACCATCAACATTCGCCAGCACTTCTACTCCGTCCTCCGCCCGTACTAAGAAGAAAATAGCAAAAGAATGCTGCCTGTCAACGCTAATCGGGCTATTGCCAGAAATCTGGCCAGCGTCATCATTCTCCATGAGGGGAAAGCTGGGACTAAAATAGAAGTGGGATTGGGGGAAGCCGTGGGTATTGCCCTCGTCATCCATGGTCAGCCCAGGGCGACCCTCTCTTTGTTTTTTTTTTTGTTTTTTCCCCCACTTTTTGATATCAACCAAGTGAGCCACCCGATTGTTTTTGATGGAATCAAACCACAAAGAAGGAAGAGAAAGAGAGGGAAAGGGGCAAAAATCCGAAAGCAATTCTCTTGATTATTCATATGGTAGCAAAATCTTGAGTCCTCATCCGCTGGAGGCTATTTTCTGGGGAAGCTGGACGGACCGCAGTAACAACAGTAGCAACAATTCATGTTTTAGTGAGGTTTTGGTTCCTGGATTTGCTGCAGGGTTTTCTCCTCTCCTCTTGTTGGTCAATTCTCATTTAGTCCTTGTTCTTTGCCCCCTCCACATCCCCCAACGGTGGTTCTTCCGGCCGGATTCTGGGCTGTCTTTTCCACTCAGGGCTGACCATTCGTTGTTATTTGCTGGATGCCGTCTTGTGAGTCTCTCCATCACGCTTTTAGCCCCGGGCTAAACCCAGAACCCCGTTCCTCGCTCTAATCTCTCTAATCCTCTCTCGACTCTCGAGTCTAGCCTACTCATAGTTTAGTCTACTCTAGTCTCTCGTCTTCCATGTCTCGTCTGTTTCCCTGGATCATGGACATGGACATGGACAATTGATTGACTGGTTGCTTGATTGATCACGACAAAGTACGAAGGTGCTGTCTGTACCTAACCTACCTTCCTACCTACCTACCTACCTACCTACCTCAATATCACTAGTTACACCTCTTGCGGCCTTGCCTTCGTTCTCACCATTCTCCCTCTCTCCCTCTCTCCCTCTCTCCCTCTCCTCTCTCTCCCTCCTTCTCTCCCTCGTTGTCTCTCTCTCCCTGTCTATCCCCTCATCACCATCATCTTCATCGTCCTTCTTCTTAGCCGCCGCCGCATTTCTCCTCTACATACGGACAACGATTCTCCTTCTCTCGCTCGTCCTCGTCAGCATCGCCAGCTTCTCACCCACCTTCACCACCTTCACGACTTCCCAGTCCTTCGATACTGATCCATCACTCTTCCATATTTCCGCTCCCCCCACGTCTTAATCCACGGCTTAATCAGCACCGGTGTTTGACATATACGCTGACTGCCTGACTCTCTCCATCGCTCTTTTGCATTCTGCCAATCATCATTTCCAGAATTGTTTCTGATTCTTCACATCTTTCGCTCCTCCATCTCTGTCGCTTTTCTTCAGTCCGGTCTCTGTCCGAGCTGCTGCACGACTAATTGCCAACCCAACGTGTCCGCCATCCCGTGTCTAATCCGGCGACTACCTAATTTAATTCGTCTGCCGCCAACTCTCTCTTCAGGCTTTATCTTTGTTTTTCTTCCTTTTTTTTTTTGCTTTTCATTATCTCCAAGCGGGACGATCTCTCGATCGACAAGGCTCTCATAATCCTAATCTTGACTTTCGCATCTCTTGAACAGCGATCTGCGGCGGAGCTATCGTGACCGACGTGGGTCCAGGCAGGGAAAACCAGCTAATTCAGTCACCACTGCCATCATCATTACCTCTCGAAACACCACTTTTTATTCTTCGCTGCTCCTCACCACCTAACCGCTGTCGCATGTTGCTGAGCCCATATTAATCATGGGTTCGACGCAATTTGGCAATTTCAACGTGGGTTCACAATTGAGCTGCACCTCGAGCTTGAACTGACCGTGGCCGATTTGCACGTGTAGGACTTTTGTCGCGATTCCACCTTACCAGTCTGCAATGTATGTAATCCCTCTCACCATGTCTCACTCGGACCTCGGAATATCGCTAACCATAGCCATCTTCCAGCTATTTGTGTCAAATAATCAACCTCCAAACAAAGCTTACGGTGGATGTGTACTCAAGGGCATTGAGCTCAGTGGTGACCGATATCTCAGCAATTTGGGTATGGCATGATAGTCGAGAGGGAAAGTTGATCTCAACTGACGTAGCAACAGGTTCAATTCTCCTGGCATTCATCTCCATCCTGACGACACTTTTTCTGCTATTCAGATCTGACCGCAAACGAGCCGCAGTTGGGAGAAGGTACGCAATAAGAACAAATTGGGATATTGGGGACCAGATGGGGAACTAATTGGAGCAGGGAGATTCAACTATTCTTGTTTGGCTTTCTCATCATCGAAATCTGCGAGATCTTCTCCGTGGGTGGATTCCCTCTGGACGGTGCGGTCCGAAAGGTTAGTTTGCCCAACTTGTCCGCGACGCTCGGCGCCTTATCCATTTATCGTACAGGGTTTCTCGGCGGTACATATTGCTGCTATTACTGCGACATGCTGGATTCTTCTGCTGAATGCTCTGGTGGGCTTCCAATTCCTTGACGACGGCACGCCCGCTTCGATTGGCTTGATTGTCGCCTCTGGTCTTGTCCTCTTCATCGGCACGGGGTATATTGCCTTGGATACGGCTTTCGACTGGACAGGCGAATTCGCAACTACCTCCTCGAACCACTATCGCAACATTGCCCTTTATGTGCTGTACCAGCTCTTCCCGCTTGTTTGTCTCGTCTTGTTCTATGTGTTCGAAGTTATCCTGGTGGTGCGAATTCTTGGCGAATTCCGGCCGTTGAGTATGTTCCTCCCCACTTGTTGTATACTTCATGATTCTGACTTGGCTGCAGTCTATTTGACGGCTGCCGCACTCCTATTCGCCATTGGCCAGATCTTCCAATACGTGATTAGCGTTCATCTGTGCGAAGCATCTAGCGGGAAAATCAATGGTGCGCTGTTCGAGACTCTGTTCACTTTACTGGCAGTAGTCACTGTGTGGTTCTTCTGGAGCAGCATCACGGAGGATGACTGGCCCATGCCGATGTCAACCCCTGGAGGCTACCATTAAACCAAGGGAACCCTATCAGGATCTCCTTCATGTCTTTGCGACCATCACGCACATCTTGTTTCCATGTTTCTTCTCTACGATCCTTGCACATATAGTGCCTCAATACCCATTTGGATTTTGTTCTCGGTCCTCGCGTCGCATCTGCAATTGCGTCTTGCGATGAAGGCCCGTATGTTTACCACGTTCTGTGTGATACCTATTTCACCTTATGTTTGATGATGTTCTGCTAATGTGTCTCGGTGTGAGTTATGTTCTAACGATGACTTACCGCGGCGAGTGAGCCCGAAGGATCACCGTCGGCTATATTTACTGCCTTCCTGTCTCCGTGTCTTTTCACCTTGCATTAGATACCTATTTGTATTGTAATTAGTCGATTTGATTTTCAATAGGACGTACGCAGGAGACGTCGAGTCACATGATTCCAGTCTTGGTCAATCTAGGTCATTCGTTGATCCCTGTACGTGTCACCACTTCTGAAGACCTGTGAAAAATTTGCTCGTGTCCCAGATTACCCTAGGTATGACCAAAGTACCCCATTCTGGAAAGGAAACGCATACATCAAACTTCTCATCTTTCCAAATGACTGCGTCGGGGCACTTGCGGGGCGCCTTTGAGATTCCATATCATCAGGATTGACTCCTAAGAATAAGAAATAGGAATAAACTTCAATATATGCTATGTACAAATTGGATCAGAATCACCCACGCCTCATCCACTATCATTTCGCCGAATCCCTGGTTAGATAATTCTTCATACTCAAAAGGCGATCTTTTCTCCTTCGCAAGAACTCGTAGCGAACCTGCAGCGTACAGCATAGAGCGCATCAAAGGTTGAAACGATGGAAACCGCCTCTCTGGGTCTGACTCATGCCTATGAGTTCAAGCAAGCTCTCCTTCTATCGCTCCCCACGAATTATAGGACTAAGGATCTCGAAGTGATCACCGGCCGGTATATATGTAGACAGGGGCAAGTGACACGACACCAACCACCCAATATAATTTTTTTGTTTTCCCCTGATCAAAAACCACCCCGCATCCGCAAATACCACTTAGAGCCTCACCTTGACATCCACGCACGGCAAGGTCCACTCCCTCCGGCCCAAAAGACTGCGCACCCACTCCATGCCAATCCCCGTCCATTCCTGCGGTACACCCACCTCGGCCGATTGGTTCAGGGCGAGCCGCCGCTGCGCCTCATCGATGACGGCCCCGGAGAGTGTCTTGGCGGTTGAGGTCACCGTCTCCAGGAGATACTCGGCTAGGGTCTCGTTGGCGGGACTGACCGGGCATGAGGTGGGCGCGACGGCGGCGGCGGCGGGGGTGGTGTAGCGCGGACTGAACCAGTCGCCGCGGAGGTCGAAGAAACATCTGTCGGACCAGTGGCAGGAGGAGATGAAGAGGATGAGGAGCAGGGCGGAGCAGTAGATGCACGGTCGGTGGAGGATGTAGGTCAGGGTAACGAAGGAGATGATGAAGAGGGGGGAGGCGTTGGTGGGGATGAAGAAGAGGGGAAGCCAGCTAGATTCAGAGGTTATCAGTATGATGAGAAGGTAAAATGCATGAGAAAGAGCCAAGGTTGAGCGAGCGGTGTGGGTGAATGATGATGTGGATGGCATAGAGGTGGGCGCCTTACCTCCGCAAACAAAACATGGTGAATGAGGTGGTTTATGGAGAGTGTAGTCGGCTGTTCAGATCAGACGGTGAACGGATGAAATCAGTGGCGAACAGGAGTGTCCTGCGAAGAGTTCCGTAGAGAGGTGGGAGTAGAGTAACGGGAAGGAGTCTCAAGGTGATTGAATAAGATCATCTCATTGAGAGTGCGCATTCATGATCTCCGTGTGTGGTGTGACTGGGAATGGAGGGAGGTTTTGAATTGTTGGATATTGCTGAGGTAGTTGGTTTGTGTTCATCATCTTCTATCATCATTCCGGGAGTTCACAGCCATGAGATAGTCTTGCGGTTCGTTACCAATTACCGTCATTGTGTAATCTTACGGTTATTTCTGCATGAGCCACCCTTCCTCCACCGCCACAATTACCACCAGCTCATCTTCTTCCCGCTTACCTCCAATTCTCGCTTCCTCCGAGCTTTTTCCTCTCTCTTTCCTCTTCTCTTTCCTTCACTTCTTCTTTTCTCTCTTCCTCTCTTCCTCCTCCTCTTCTCTTCTCCCCCTTCATTCTCGTCACATGTACAATAGTCCGTCCTTTGCCTTTTTAACTTTCTCCTTCTCCTTCTCCTTCTCCTTCTCCTTCTCCTTCTTGTTTTGTTCCATTTAGCTTGCATTCTTTAATTGATTGCGCTGAGTCCGGGTTGTTCTCTTCACACCCGCTCTCACTCTCTCTTGCTTTGTTGGCTCTCGAAAGAGAGCTACTTCTGATCTACCTCGGAGCTTGAATTTTCTTTGGAGGTCGCCCTCATTGATTGGCGAGCGACAGAAATGTCCACCCCCAACGATCTTCAGGCCCTCTTGGCCAGCATCAGGCCCCGCCCCTCGCCCTCGGGCACCCCTGCTCATGATGCTCCCATGCCGCCGTATCCCATGCAGTATCAGCAGGGTTACCGCTCGCAGCATCCGCAGCAGCACCAGCCGCAGTACGATGGCCAGGGCTACCCTCACCCGCAGCTGCAGCAACAGCAGCAGCTCCAGCAGCAGCAGCTCCATGGTTATCGTCACCCGTCGGTTTCGTCGAATATTCACAGTCCATCTCCTTCCGTGAATACTCCTCCACACCACGGCTCGGATATCCTTAGTCCTAATGTTCCGACTCCCCGTGGCGATATGTTTTTTCATCAACCCCCGCCGCCTCAGCAGCAGCATCAGCAACATTACCAGTCCTTGCCTCATAACCCCGACCGTGCGGTGAATCTGCTGAACTTGCTCAAGTTCAACCAGCCTACCGCTCCTTCCGCCCCCCAGCAACAGCAGGCTCCGGTTCCTGGCGCTGAACAGTCCACTTACCTACAGCCTCGTGCTGCTGGCCTGGAGGAGCAGTCGAAGGCCCACGCGAGAAATATTTCCGCCTCTGATTTGGTTGCGTCGCTCTTTGGTGGCCAGGGACAAGGTGCTGCGGCCGCTCCGGCTAGGCCTTCGGGCTCCATCTCCGGTCCAGCTGGTGCTGGCACGGGCGAGAGCTCTGCGTCTGCCGGTCCGACCGCTGAGAACACGCAGGAGATGTTGCTGCGTCTTCTGAACCGTCCCAAGTCTAGCCAGGACGTTTCCGACGGGCCTGTCAAGGCCGTTTCTCAGTCTCCCTCGATCGTTGCGTCCCAAACGTCTCCTGTTCCTGAAGCGGAGCTGGGCAACATCCTCAAGTCTCCCACTGAAGAACTGGAGGAGCCCTTGATGTCCCCGGACGAGGCTGGACCTTCCACGCTTGACAAACCTGCTGCGGGCAAGGATTCGATGTTCACCTATGTCAACCCGTTTGAGCAGCTGGCTGCCGCATCTCCCCGCAAGGTCACTCCGCAAGCCAAGCCTCGGAGCGAGAGTCCAGCTATTGAGATCATGAAAAGCAAGAAGATCACCATCGCCACTAAGGTTGAACCTTCTTCGGCTTCAGAGGCTGTTGAGACCCCACAGACCGAAGGCCCCAAATCGCCTATTTTGGCTGAAGAGCAGAGAGATGCCGTTAACTCTGTTGTTGAGCGTCTTGTTGATGAGATTGGTCGTGAAATTGACAACGCCACCAACAAATCAACTGAGGAGAAAGTCACCCAGCTCGCTGCTGCCCAGGAGGACAGCACTCAGGCTGTGTTGTCTTCCATCGCCAGTCACCTCCAGGAGACGGCTGCCGAAGCAAAGCTTGAGGGCGGCGTAGATCGGAATTCGATTGAGGGCACCGCCACTCCCGCTGCTGTGAAGGAGACTTCCAATAATAGCAGCGGTGATGCTCTGGCGGACAGCTGGGAGAGTGCTGAAGATAGTGCTGAAAAGGAAGAAGAACGCATTGTTTCTGTGCACAACTTCCCCCTCAAGCCGTTCATCTCTATTATCGTCAAAGCTCATTCAGGGAAGCTTGCAACCCTCCGCGATGACGGTATCATGGATATCGCTCGGCTCAAGAAGGATTTTGATCAGCTGGATCGCTCCTTGACCTCCGCAACTTCGGACTACATTGTGTATGCGCTGGCGAAGAACGGCGGTATGCGTATTATCCGTCAGGATGATGGAAGTGACAAGCAAATCTTCCGTTCTACCCGCGACCGCGTCTTTAATGTTGCAGTATGCACGTCGCAGACTGCTACTGGTCGTACCACTGAGGAGCAGGCCATTCTGGGAATCGGCGTCAGTGGAACCGTGTACTGGGCGTTGATTTCTCGCGCAGACAAGGACCTTTTCGAGCTCGACGCCCTTGAGAGCGAGAGCCTCATCTTCCCCCCTTTCCCGGCTTCGGACGAGAACACTTCGGGTGGCCAGCTGAAAACGCGGGCCAAACGGAGCTCTCGCCATCCTGGGTTCTTCGCTATCGGCCGTGGCAAGAATATTTACGTGGTCTCCCCTCAGGCCGCTATGAATTCTAGCTACGGTGTGTCTGGACCTCAGCGCGTCGTTAACACGGAGAAGTTCTTCAAAGAACGTGCTCTGAAGATCTCGACCGGCAAGGCTGGCAAGGATTTTATGTTCAGCGATGATGACACAGTCATTGCCTCCCTTGACAAGACGGGTCGCCTCCGTTTCTGGGACATCCGCGAGGTGGCTAACAACCCAGGGTTCTTTGGCTCCGGACCCAATCCGGCTGAGGTTCGGGTGCCCTTGAATACGTTCGTCACGGGCTCTCCCGCAGAAAAGTCGTGGCCAACCTCCGTCCTCTTCATCGACAAGCTGCGTCCTTATGTTAAGTCGATGGCGCTTCGTTACGTTCTGGTGGGCTTGAAGCAAAACCACACCCTGCAGCTCTGGGATATTGGGCTGGGTAAGGCTGTGCAGGAGCTCAAGTTCCCTCACGAGAACGAATCGGACGCCATTTGCAGTGTCGCCTACCATCCCGCATCTGGCATCATTGTTGTTGGTCACCCAACTCGCAACTCCATTTACTTTGTTCACCTCTCTGCGCCTCGGTACAACCTGCAGGCGATGTCGCAGGCTTCCTTCATCAAGCGCTCCGGAGAGAAGGACAGCAGCATTCCCAAGCCTGAGTCTACCGCTTGCATGAGTGGCATCCGCGAAATCTCCTTTGCCTCCAAGGGCCAGCTGCGAAGCTTGGATCTCCTCCCTATCACCAAATCGGCTGGAGATGAGAGTGGTTTGTTTGAGCTGTACGTCATGCACTCGCGTGGAGTCACATGCTTGAACATAAAGAAGGAAGATTTGGGATGGACCACCGACAACAAGATTGTCCGTCCTGTCAATGCTTTGGAGGAAGGGTTCATCGATATCGCTGAGCTGCAGACCTTCCCCACGTACGTGGCAGACGAACCATCGGTCAATGGTGATGCGGCTCCAACTCCCACCAAGCCGGCGGCTAAGGAGATCATCAAGAAGATGCCTGAGCTCAACACCGAAGCTGCTGCTGGAGCTGGTCCCAGTACCTCTCGCGTGCAGTCACCAACCAAGGCACCTGCTAAGAAAAAGGATGAGCCATTTGACACTATGTCTACCATCAATGGTGTCGACAAGGCTGAGAAGAAAAAAAAGAAGAAGAGTGCTGTCGCAGGCATGAGTGAGCCGACCGCAAAGGGCAAGGAGCCCCTGCTCTCAAATGACGGCCCGTCTAGTGAAGTTCCTGCTCCCACGCAAGGTGTCGCGGACAATGAGCCAGCCGTTGAAGAAGCCCCTGTCAACTCAAGCGCTCCTCAGGCAGTGCCTCTTGCTTCTCCTGTGGCTTCCGGCGCTGGTTCCGGCGACTCGGCTGCTATTCTAAACAAACATCTAGAGGTGCTGCAGAACGGCGTATCCTCGGAGTTCACAAAAAGCCTTGGTCGCGAATTGGAGGGACTTTACACCCGCTTCGACGAGGAGCGCCGCAACTGGGATGCGGCCTCGGCAGCCAAACAGGATCAGGTCTTGCGTCTTGTTTCAAGTACTCTTTCAGACAACGTTGAGAAGAACCTTGCACGCATTGTCTCTACCAGCATCAAGTCAGAGGTTGTGCCTGCTCTGACTGATCTTACTGCCACAGTCGTTGGTAAGCAGCTCAACGGTGTTTTGTCGCAGCAGCTGGGATCTGTAGTCCCTCGTGAGGTGCGCCAAGCTCTCCCAGAGGCGGTTACTCGTGCCATGCAGCAGCCCGATTTGATGGGAGTCCTGTCGGAGGCGGTGGGCCAGAAGCTCGCTCCCCGTGTGGAAAGCGAGATTTCGAAGGCCATGCAGAACACAATCACCCCAGCCATTGAGACCGTTGCCATGCAGACTGCAGACAAGGTTGTTGGTAGTATGGAGAAGCAGATGCAGGCCCAGTTGAAGCAATTCGAAGCCCAACGCCAGGGCGATGCTGCCAAGATCGAGCAGCTCACTTCGCTTGTTCGTGGACTGTCTGACACGGTAGCCACGCTTGCTGCGGCACAGACCGGCTTGCAGAATGGGGTTGTCAAGCTTACCCATGCCTTGGCCACCAAGGAGAATGTGGTTGAGCGGCAGCAACAGCAGCAACAGCGGCCGCCCGCTTCCGCTCGTAGCGCCTCTGTTGACACAAGAACTCCCGAGCAGATTGAGCTGCAGGAGATTGCGCAATTGATGAGCCAAGGTCACTTCGAGGAGGGATCAGTCAAGGTTGGTTCCCTGTATTATCCAATCATTTCAGTATGCTAACGGCAGTAGTGGCTGCAATCAACTCAGCAAGCGGACCTGTTTGACAACCTTTTTGTTCGCATGAACCCGTCTTACCTGACTAGTTTGTCACCCATCGTAGCCCTGTCTGTAGGTGTTGCTGTGACTTCCTCGTTGCAGACCAACCCTATGGAGCGCTTGACTTGGCTGGAGGTAGTTTTGCAAACGGTGAACCCAATGGTATATTTCCAAGAAAGCTAGATTTATCTTCTACGCTAACATTCTCATTAGGACCCTGACATCCGTGAAGTCGCTCCTAAGATCATGGACATCCTTATCCAACGATTGGAAGCACTCTACATGTCGGTGGCCGAGACCTCGCCGCACGATCCCATCATCCGAAAGATCGCACCACTGTCGCGCCGCGCCAGGCTTCTGCGAGGTTAAAGCTTCTCTCATGAAAAGTTGATCGACCAAGTCTACTGGTTCTAATGAATAATGCAGTCTTTATGGGGATATTGACTTAAGAGAAATTGGGAGATTCTAATGGGTTGCATCACAACATGATTGCTTTTACGGGATGGCTACTTTATTTGGTTTAGCAATGAAAATGCATGAGCAATGATGAGGATGGTAGTTTCATTACTTGGTATCTAGTTCGATCCGCCTAGTGGGACGAATGATGAGGCATCACAGCTCCGAATTAATATGCTCTTTTCCATGGTTGAATCTCTTATCTAATGATTATGACTCTTGCGATATACAATTCCTAGATGACGAGGTACGTCTGGCCATAACTAAATCGTCTTACCAATCTGATCACGTGGACATCGAGCACTGGCCCCGGGTAAGGGACGCCCTTGGCTTCCCAGTCATCCTTCACGCCTGATAGAAGTGCAATCCCAATGTCTCGCAAACTCTTTGTCTTAAAAGATGGGGGGCTACCTCGAACGAAGACAGCATAGTTAGATTTACTTCCAAGTCGCGCCTGGGCCTACGACTCCCTCTCTCGGGGCAATTTCAAACTACATTTTGGAAGACTTCCTCTGTGAATTCATCTATGCAGTCCACCACACGTAACACAATTTACCCGATGGATAGACCTTGAACGAAGAAAGGACATTGCTAACGATACAAACACCAAACTTCAAAGTTACGCAGTCTAAACCCCAGGGATATACGACCCCAACAAACATCAAAATAGCCCCGTCCGGGCTGCAACCACAGTTCAATCGTCCAAGGAACAGTCTAATCCACCTCCTCAACGTGGACTGTCCGGATTCTGCCCTTCATGTACCTTTCTCTCTCCAATGCGCGAATCTCCAGAATTGTCTTTGAGTCCGCCAGGGTCCAAGTACCATTCTCCCTCTTCCCTTTCAGGGGAGCACAGGGCCAGCTCCAGCCGCGCAGCTTGCGACCATTGATCGATTCGTGGATGTATTCCCCGGTGAAGTCGCCTTCCTCACCCTTGGGGTTATATCCGAGCGGCGTCCGGTGCGAGGTGCCCCCGAATACGCCCTCTAGCGTGCGGACCAGACTCGCCGTGTCGGACTTGCCCTGACTGGTCGCCCACGGAGCGAGGTCGCTCTCCGCCACCCGCGGGGGCACGTCAAAGAGATACTCGTCGATATCGAAGCTCAGCTGGCCGTCCTTCATACACTGAGCGATCATCCACGCCAGGGAGATGTTCGCCAGGTGGGGATCCTTCCCGCCGCCCCCGACGTCGGTGTGGACGCCGGAAAACCAGACCTGGAGAAGCTCCTGGCCGGGGTTCGGGCGCGGCACATGCCAGAGGATCGGGGAGTAGGCGGTGCGCTCTTCGTCCAGCGCCAGAGCGTGGAAGGCATATTTGACGTTCGGGAGCAAGTAGGTATTCCGGAGTTCCAGGCGCTCGCCCAGGTCCTTGCCGAGCCAGGCCTTCTGGAACCCCACCGTGTCCCAGACGCCGATGATCTTGACGGTGAAGGGCGGCAGCTCCTCCCGGAACCCCAGCCGGCGTCGTTCCTCGGGCGTGTAGTCGGGGACCTGCTTCTCGTAGAAGTCGTCGTACACGTTGGTGAAGTTGTCCATGCCGCGGTGCGTGAGCAGTCCCCAGCGGCAGACGAGTCCCGCGATCGCGCGCGCGGTGTAGGCGCCACGGGAGAAGCCGAAAAAGAAGATTTCGTCGCCCTCGGTGTAGTTGTCGGTCAGGAAGCCGTATGCCGCACGGACGTTGGCGCTCACGCCTAGTCCGGTGACACCTGGTGACCGAAACACAACCCTTGTCAGTGGGAGGCCAACAATTGAGTAGGGGTAGGTATTGATTATGGCGAGATAATTAAGGCGGCAACTGGGCTGACATACCGCCCATATATTTGTCACCTAGGCCGGTGCCAACCCCCTTTTGATAGTAGACTATCTGCGGGACTTCTTTCCTGACACCGTTCTCTTCCACGATCGCTGTCTGACTGAGTGTTCGACTCAACCGGGTCACGTTGGACGGTGGGTCCGCAGAGTCGGCTGTGGAGTCCTGCCAGGTTCCTAGAGGTGTGCATTAGCGACCAGATTGCATGGCATTCAAGGTACACAGGTGACTTCAAACCATCGCAGCAGACAATGAGCCGTTTGTAGGAACTGCGCTCGAGGCGTGTCATTTTGTATATATACAGATAGTGGTTATATGCCGTAAGATATATGGGACTATTTCTCGAGAAAGGGCGGTTTTCGAGAACCACGATGCCTTGTCAAAGTTCCTGAAAGGGGTCCATTATGGCTTGGGATAGTGCTTATATTTATATCGATTTAGTTCATCTGACAGGCGTGCTCTCGGCGACGGAGTCCATTCGTCAGCATTGGCGCTCAGCTCAGCCGCTACACGTCTGTATTGAGATAAAACTTTGTTCTCAGCCCTGTGGCCACTTTCGAGGAGGCTCATCAGCCAGTCTTCGTCCGATGGCTTCTGTGACGAGCGATCAGTGTTCGGGAATACGAGTAGCGAAAGGCCGCCCTGCCATGGTGATTTGGCCGAGCTGAAGGTTTATATCCGAGATAGATACGGAACATCATTGAGATTGAAGTGGGATGAACTCAGAGAGACAACGGTGGGCCATATTGATTGCTTGATTGTTGTTTGTCAAGAGAGTCGAGTCGCAAAGGCGGCGGCGTGGGGGGAAGCCAGAAGGCATGCATGCACTAAACCAGATCGACTCCGCAAGCAAACGGAAAGCAATCAACAACAACTTCTCCAGCCACAGCCCAGACTTTCAAAGCCTCAACAACAACAACACGAGGCTGACCAGATGCTCAGGAACAGAGGCTCATCAGGCCTCCCCCGCATTCAGCTACAAGGCATCACGCGCAGAGTAAGCGAGGTGACACTCTATGCCTCTCGAAGTCAATCCCCCGTATTCGTGCAGCTCTTCAGTTTGTTGATGTCCGGCTTGCTCAGCACATCACTCGGCCTTCACCATCGACGTTCTGCACTTGTGCAAGTGAATTGGGTGTTGGCTAACGCCAAGATGAACCATTTGGTCCTGTAGCTGCCAAGGCTACGGTCGCTGTTCTGTAGCGCCGTCCAACCGACTTCAACAGCGCTGCCTCCGACAGTCTTTGCGCGAGGCTGCTCATCCCTGTTCGATTAGAGAGTCACCTGCGGCTCTGAATCCCATGCTATTGCACGGATTGATGAGCTAAATCCACGGGTTTGAGACGAGACTCTGTGGCTCAGACGAACGAGAGATGGCATGCGATGTCAAATGATAGATACTGAAGGATAGTCCTCAGATGAAATGTCTTCATTGATCTGGTCTGGTCTACGGTATAACAACATCCTTACCTGTATGTTTCCATCCCCCATCACCTCCCCTTGTGAACAAGATGCTCCCCTTATTTGGCTCCGATTTGTGACTCACCTCACACTTATATTATACGCTAACTATTCTACATTCTATAATGACTCGTCAACTAAGCAAACATGACTATAACTAGGCAATCTTTACTGTTCCGATGGCCAACAAGAACTAAACCAGAGATGGAAATTCAGTCGACCAGTGCACACTTGTGCAATTCATAGGCAATCCCGAACAATCAATCTCCGCACAAATAGGCATCTGCCAACGGAATACTGCCAGCTCAATCTCATCCCCGCATTCGCAGCCTAGCCACTTAGTTCTATCAGCCTCCGCAAGTCTGTGGTTGGTGGCCCGGTCGAATTTCACTGCGCCAAGCCCCATGTTTCTCCTGCAGGCCCTCGTATTCGATCGGCTAGTTGCTCTAGCGAGTCAGGCCTCTTCCTTGGCCAGAGACCTTTTTTTGTCGGGATCCCTCCGCTCATTGCCTTAATAGACCCGGCCATGGCCTGTGCCAAGAGGAACCGTCGATTGAGATGGCCGCCCACCACTTCAGCCGGTCCCTGACCTTAGACCCTGAATATTTGCCCGATCGTTCTCCGCAGAAACCCCGATATGGCAAATTGGGGTTGGAGGAGGATTTAAACCAAATCCCCTTCCCAGGTCCTTCCCAGGGTGACGATAATTGAACCGTTTTCCTACCACGCAAACATCATGGCTTTCTCTACGGGAGCTTGGCTTGCCATTGCAGCGACGTTATCTCAAGTGGTGGTGTCGAAGCAGGCCGGATACTTCGACTCGTCCGATTGTGTGGCCCCATCGGCGCTTGAATCGTGCTACGATGATGCATCCGATTATTACGCTCAGTGCATAACTAATAACTGTGCTGGTGGCTCGGATGAATGCTACAAAGCGTGCGGGGGTGATGTGGCCTGCATGCAGAGCCAATGTCCCAATCTGGGCATTGATTGTATCAATGTGTGTGGTTGTGTGAAAGCATCCCGCGAAATTGACTGCGCGGCTTCTGCTTGTTGGAATCAGGTATGTGGCAGACAATCTCATGCATCTCAAGCATCCAAGACTGACTGAAGGGGGTGGGGTCCGGGGAATGGATAGGTTTACTCGTGCGAGTACCAGAAAACAATTGAAGACTTGATCGATCTATGTCCCTCCGTGAACATCACTCAGCTCCCTTTTTGGCCGCCTCCCGACGACGCCCCCGCTGGTTGTTCATGCAACATAGGCAAGGTCGATCAGCGGGAGTTGTTGATTGCGGACCATATGACCACGTGCGCGAACAATATGACGAACCTCGATCAACTAACAAGCGCGGAGGACATCGCCGACTACGCGCGAGCTTGTACTTGCTGTGGGAAAAGTGCTATCATCTCCACGTGAGTTGTCCTCTTCTCTCTACCCTATCGCCGAGTGAAAAGGCGGGATCGCTGACAGTATCTAGGATATGGGGCGTGTGTCCCAACACGCAGCCGGCATTGTTAGGTGCAGATACCTGGTACAACGCCGTGATTGCTCATGATTGGGACATTTGTGGACCCTATCTTGAGAATTATGACTGTGCGGGAGCGCTGGGCTATGGTGCCTCGTCGGCTGGTAACACCACTCAATTCTACAAACCTGGAGACCTACCTGCGAACGGGACCGAAACGCTGTCAAATACTGGGGGTGTCATCTCCACCCCCATTAGTGGAAGTACCTTCACCTGGACGTTGGGCACAGTCCCCCACCCTGTTACCGCAATGGCAGCTACAGCTACAGCAACGGCGAATAGTGGGAAGTCGGGCAGCACCGCAACTGGGGCGGCGGCGGCGGCGACTACGAAATCGGAGTCGGCAGCAAGGTACACCAGTGCGCCGATTATGGCTGTGTCTGGGGTCGTTGCGTTCACCTTGGCGTTATTAAAGGTCGCCTAAGCCAGGCTATCAATCCAGCCCTTCTGGATAGCCAGTTTCGGTCTTGTAAATCACTAGAAGCGACCATACTTTCAGTCCTGTGTATATGCTATAGCCAATAACAAAAGCCGCGTCTTTCTCATGTCCAGGCCAAGATAGGCGGTGCTTATCAAGTTGGGAATCTGAAGAATCCCTTGGGGGTTGTCACTGTAAGCTCAAGCACTGCGATCCGCGGGCATCTTCCAGCTGTTGATAATTGCGGTGGCTCAGACAAGGACATTGCAAGCTTCAATGAACTCTGCAGGTGAATTGCTCATTTGACGCGGTATGCATAACTATCCACTCGGGTATGTTCTCCTGAACAGGAGATTTTCACATGAACACAATGGCTCTGGGAGAGGGTGTCGAGCACGACCGCTAAATCAGCGATCTTATTTCCTCAGTAGGAGGTAAATTGTCTTTCTCCGCAGCTGTCAAATGCACATCTCTTTGTTGGTTCTGAGACTGGCCGATAAGTTTCGTTCTGATCAAGTGCTAGTTACAGTGTAAGAAATCTATCGCAATCTCTACGCCAGAACAAAGGCATTGCTGAATCACCAACTCCCAGAACAAAGACAATGACGGAGATTCACCTGACAGTGGTTCTTGTTTATCTACACTTGGGTCAGTCTGAAGGTAGATCAATGGATATATAGTCATAAGAAGCAATAATGTCGCTTGGACTATCTCTTCGGGATTTCCCTGTGAGCTGCAAGTATTGGGCCTCTGTCTACTCCAGCGCTATCAAATAATGGAAGACCCGAGTAATGACGAATATTGGTGGGGTGCAACCGTCAGGGCAGCTGAGGATATGAATCCAGTGGAAAGCTTGGACTGTATGTACTACCATGGCCCTGAGTATCCACAGTATCCAGCCATTGTGTTGGAGGATGATCGCCAGTGGCGCTCGCTTCAGCTGGCGAGATTGCCAGCAGAGATATTCCTGGAGTGCTTTGAGCATATGACCAATCGAGAACTGGCTAATCTCAGCCAGACTTGCAAGTATCTGTACTTGATGCTTCGTTCACTGCTCCGGAAGAAAGCCCGGCAGTTTGCACTGGCGACCCTGGATGAGTACCGAGAGCTGCTCTGGATCGATCGAAACGGCCGGGCCCTCTACAAAGACTGGCAGACGGACCTATGCTCCATTCCCTTCCGTGAGCCCGTCTTCGAGGCTGTTGCGGCTGGGGATTACTCTCTTGTTGAGTGTTATTTGCGCGCCGGCGTGAGTCCAAATGCCTACGGGCTGGAGGGCTGGCCCTTGCTGCCCTGGGCCGCCCGCAGTGGCCGGTTGGAGATAGCGCAGCTGCTGCTGGACCATCCTGCCATTGATGTTGGGCTCGTGGCCTGCGATGAGCAACTATTCCCCGATTGCAGTCCACTTCCATTGGACATTCTGTGCAACCGCCACTACCACTGGAGCTACCATTCGGAGAGATATCTTCGCCTGCTAGACTCTGTCGTTCGCTCGCTCCTAGACAAAGGAGCGACATTCGAACACTTCAACGCCTTCCAGTATATCAGCGCCAGTCCGCATCGACTCCGGTTCATGGAGGCGGCGATGGAGAATGGTTCCGATCTCCAGGCCGTGGTCATTGGCATGCGGCGGACGACCTGGTATCACCACCACGAGTCCCCTGCAAAGTTCGCCGCTTGCCAGCCGGACTCGCAATACCTTGAGCTCGTCGTGCGCGTGGCGCCCGAGATCCTGGGTAACGTAGGGAGGGGTTGGCAGAAAATCGGCGGATGCCGGCGGCCGGCGACGTTTAGGAGGAGGGATTGGAAGAAGTTGCTACGGTAGCTTCAGCGGACCTACAGCCTTGTTCCCAGGAGAGACTTCCGCCGCTGCTAGAAGCGACGCAAGGAACCCGTGGGTTCCGTATCCTAGAGCGAAAGCTGCGTTTGTGGGTGCTTATATGTTAGAAATGAAAGTAATGAATGTGCTCTTGGCACTATATATATTGAATAATTGGCAAGTCTGTGTTTTTTAGGAAGTGTATGTCAGGTGTTTGAGTATTGTGTATTATGTACCCGGGGGGGTTTGGCTGGTAGTGGCAGATACTTTGAGGTTGGGGTTGGGGTTGGTGTCTGTTGTGCAGTACAAACAGCCAGCTGGACCGAGATTTGCCCTAATTGAATACTGTGAAAATAGGTTTTGAGATATAGTGCACAGCTACCGCTAATTCTTCAACAGCGAGGCCTGCTGGCCCAATGGTAAGGCGCTTGACTACGAATCAAGAGATTGCAGGTTCGAGCCCTGCGTAGGTCATTACTTTTTTTACTTTGCTCATACATCATCCATGCCTCCTTGATAATACCTCTGGGAACGTGTTTTTGGGTACAATGTCGGGCAATCTATCATGGGGTCCCTACGAATATTAATCAACGTCATGGTGGGCTTTCCACCGGACAATAAGATGGACGTATTCTTCTCGGGTGATCACGTATGAGTAGGAAGCACTTTTTCTTTTTCTTTTTATACTTATCTCTCGATCTGCGCTGTGCGTACCATTCGATTGCCCTCTTTGAGTGTGTACGATCGATCGATCTCAGGGTCGCGGATATATGTCGCCGGTATGCACTGGGTAAATTGTGGCCCTGCGGATAAGGTCAGTGCCGTGGTGTTGATCTGGGTAGGATTAGGATATGGCCAATTACATTGGCAAGGGAGCAAAAAGTAATGACCTACGCAGGGCTCGAACCTGCAATCTCTTGATTCGTAGTCAAGCGCCTTACCATTGGGCCAGCAGGCCAGCTGATGCATCAATACTGCTCATATGCCATCAGAACCAAAAGCATGCTTGATAGCCATACCGCACACAGCATCAGCATATACAAGAGCATCGGTGCCTTGCAGAGAGGGCTGAAGACCCGCACCAAGCGCCAGTATACACACAAGCAGCATCGGTCTCGAGTGTCAGTTCAAATGCAATCAATACAGTGGCCAGACCGAATAACGTAACGACGGCGTAAGATCTGATAATACAAAGTTTCATCGAACCCATGAACCGGGCGGTCTACCGAGATATCTCGAACTTAGTTCGACAGTGACATGCGTTGTATGTTTGCTGCTTTCTTGATCGGTCTGGAACTCACAATGACGGTATGCCTGGGTGCATTTGGCCGTCCAATACACTTGTTGCAGAGTTAAGGGCTCACGGTGTATCGACCTGATTTACTGTTGCAACTAGATGCGCAGGCTATGCGGGAATATGTATCCAAGCACTCTCTACCCCACCCGATTGAAGATACGGTTTACCCAAAGAAAGCTTTATAGAGACAGATCCCATTGTACCCGCAGATACAGCTGGAGTTCAACGCACGATGCGAACTCGACCAGAGGCCGAACTTATGATTTCTTTCTCCGACACCACCACTAGCACACGATTGAGTTATCGGGTGGCCGCACACATTTTATCAACATCTCCAACCTGCATCAGCTACGACACAAGTCGAAAAAGGCAAAAAGATTGACCTACGCAGGGCTCGAACCTGCAATCTCTTGATTCGTAGTCAAGCGCCTTACCATTGGGCCAGCAGGCCTTGCTGATGAAACTTATGCTAAATTGGTGTTACACCACAAGAAATCCCGACTCTGAGCCACAGCGGGAGTTGGATTTACGTAGCAATTTAATCCTGGGACCTCGGACTATGTGGGGCTAGCGGGGCGGAAAGAGTCCGTCGCTCTTCAAATCACCTCTGGTTATCGGGTGACTCCTCCTCTCTACTTGTACTCATAGTCTCTTGGATCCTCAGTACTCATTTACTCTACCCAGCACCCACGCACACCCATCATCATACTAGTCCCAGACCAACGGACTTCCCATTCACACACACTGGAGCCCCAAACAGCCGGGAATCAGACATAGGACATGTATTATGCAACAATCAACACACAGCTTGAACATTGATGATGCGACCCAGCAAAATGGGAGGTTCTCCACAATTGAGTCGGTTGCATGCGGCACATGGGAGGAATGGGATCGATTTCTCAACCTTGAGATGGACGATAACACGTGTGAACTCACATCATTCGATGACGAGGAGATCAATCACAACAGAGACTTAACGTCACATGGGGACGGAAGCTCAATCGCGTTGGCCTCCTCCATCAATCCAGCCCACGCCTGCCCTATCACTAACTTCGAAGGAGCAATCCCTGAGCTACACTATAGCTTCACTCATGTTGAACCCACCGTAGCACAGCAACTGACCGGTGGTGTGGACGCGGGCTTCCATATATCAAACTCCCTCCTGTCAAACCACGCCATCCCAAAAATAGACAGCGAACTGTGGCCGGCGTCGAGCCTCGAACGATTAGCTAGCTTTGACTCTCAGTACCATCCCGATAGCCTACCGGCTACTTCACTCCATGACTCTCATGATACTCAGGCAGCGCTACCCGCGTTGGATAGTGGCTTTGGCAGCGCCTCGCTCTCAGTGCCCGCCGATACCACGCCACCGATGTTCAACCCGGACACACAACGCACGCTCCCCAGACGAAAAAGCCGATATGCAATACGAGGCAGAGGAACGAACACCGCCCCATCCTACATCCCAAACCCCCAATTTTCTGCCGACCCTTTACAGCGGTGGCAGGATTCACCGCCGGAAGATGAACCAGCCTCGCTGTCAGCGATCATGGAATCCCTGAGAAGATTCCCGCCAACCTATGATCAAGAAAGCAGCCATGGAATGGGCACTGCACGCCTGGGTCCATTGCATGATTCTTTCAAGGCATACCGGCATCGAACCACGTCGATACCCAGCTCACAAAGTAGCGCCCGCAGTGTCTCTTCCCAGCCCTCTTCCACCTCGGCCAAATCGGCAACCTCCCAGAAGTCTCAAGGTCCGATACGGACTTCCAAAAAGCGTGCTACTGGACGCGTGCGTAAGGGCAGGAGTGCGAAAATGAATCCAGGGGAAAAAGGCCGTCTGTTTTGTTGCACCTTTTGTTGCGATCAATTCCGAACTAAATATGACTGGGCTCGACATGAAAAGTCTCTCCATCTGAACCTGGAAGAATGGGTCTGTGCACCCCAAGGCGGGACGGTAGTTTCGCCTTCTACTGGGGGAAGGCATTGCTCGTTTTGCAACATGCCAGACCCGACAGCGGAACACCTCAACGAACACAAGTATGAGCCTTGCATGGGTGGTACGCGCACTTTCCGTCGCAAGGACCATCTGGTGCAACATCTGCGACGGACGCATCATCTTGAGACTCTACCCCAGATCGATGATTGGAAAGTCCAAGGGCCTCCAGTTACGTCTCGCTGCGGTTTCTGTGACCAGAGGCTGTCGTCCTGGGAAGAGCGAGTCGATCATCTCGGCAATCACTTCCGCAGTGGATCGACGATGGACGACTGGCGAGGGGACCATGACTTTCCTCCGGCCATTGCCAAACTTGTGGTGAACTCGCTGCCACCGTATCACATTGCTTCGGATTCGCGTGTACTTGTGCCGTTCTCAGCCACAAACTTCCACCACTATGACCATCTCAACCAGATAAAATCACGACTGGGGACGAGCGAGTTGAATGCCCCTGACCATGAACTGAATGCCGACGGCCAGCTAGGGTCTTTCGGAGAATCAGTCAGTGCTGGGTCGGGGAACGATATGATTGAGGTCCTTGTGTTTCACCTGAGTCGCTTTGCGCGCCAGCAGATGGACAAGGGGATCATTCCTACGGACGAAATGCTGCAGCAGGAGTCGAGGAGACTGGTTTACGACTGCGAGGATTCGTGGAATCAGACCATCTTTGACAATCCCAAGTGGATTGCTGCCTTCCGACGCCAGCATATTGATCAAGTGGCAGATTCTGAGAGGGATGGGATGCTGCATCATTTGAATGGGTTTTCCCTTCATGACGATGATCACGGACCAAAATTAGATAATGCATGATGACAGAGCTCAACAAGACTAACGGCAATTATGTACACAATGTCGCACCTAGTGCGAAAACTGTGGCCACAGCGAGGCAAAGAGAAGCTTTACTCTACCCTAAGCACAGACTGGCTACGATGTACCCTCATTGTTATTCCGCTCGTCGCTGCGCCACTTGCGTGGCGTTTCAATCGAATCCACCATTGAGATTATCTTCAATGGGATGTCAATCTGAACGGTTGTATGTAACGGCGATACACTTGAAGTGGAATGAGAGACTGACAGTTTGAGGATATAATCCCGGCTCATGAGACAAGAAGCAAACGAGGGGACAAGAACTTTGTCCCTAGGAAGGGTGATTGGAACGACAACCGAGGCCTCGTAACAATCACCGGCACAGCCAAGGTGCTGGGAGTCATCATTGGCGAGATTATCTTTCTGACTCCGCCTAGCCCATTGCCATTGCACCGACCTCATACAGACAGAGGACAATGGTATGGATCTGACAAAACGATCAGTGCCAGCTGTGGAAGCACAGCCTACCTGAATTCCAGGATTGCAAGTGTATGTGGTTGACACCTCAAGCTTGGTACGAAGAGTCTTCAGACGTGGTGGAGGAACTCGATCAACGGAATCGAATCGGACACGCACCGCAATCGAGCAAATATCCTTCGAAACCACGTACTCCGGCGTAAGAAGCCGAATAGGCGGTGGCTGAGATGCCGTCAAGGTGAACCGACCAATCACTTGCTCGAGTATGTGCGGATCTATCTGATGGCCCTCCACATCCGCTTTCCCACCTAGACCCGAATGTGTCTGATCATTGGTAGGGACCACCCTCACTTGCTTTGATTGGGCTGCCAGTACTTGCCTCCTGGGACCATTCACTATCCGAACTTGAATTGCATATATGACTTCGCATATAGACGGAGTAAAACCATCACGGCTGCCGCCTGTAAGGGTCAGCGGAAGCTGTGTATGGGCCTCATCGAGCTTCGATGTGCAAACAGGCGGTTCTATGCAGTGCGGAACAACAAAGCTGAAGGGAAAGGAATAAGTTTCACCCTTCTTAAACTGCCGCGGCGACGGAAAGATGTTGGTGGAAAGAGGATATCGCATTTTGAGGAATGTCCTGGAAGCACCGATTCGTCGATCGGTGTGCGGAGGGCCGGTTCGCTCGTTATACACCCGATAGACACCTATGTGTTTTAGCTGATGCTCAGAGCAGTGGCTTTCTTCATTACTGCTTACCCTCAAAGGTGATATTGAGATGGTCAAAGTCCACATCGTGCTCGACTGTAATGGCTGCGGTTCCATTGATCTGGTCCGAGTTTGTGTAGGTTTTGATGGTGTTTCCTTGTTCACCGACCAGGTTTATGGAAATGTTCACGCTCTTCCGGGCCCATAGCTCCTGGATGGCCTTGACACATAGATTAATGCCACTGGTGGACATTATGAGGACACATTCCACACACAAGGATTGTGGGATGGCTGTAAGTCTGTGAATGAGCAGGGAGGAACCATGGTACTCGCTTTATAATTACCCAAGAAGGTATGGAGTAGTCAAAGGATGTCTCTCGTTTCATCGTACGCATGCTTCTAAGGCGTCTAAGGCGTCGTAAGGCGTGGGGGATGGGCTCCATTCCAACAGTGTAAGTCACAACAAGTGGACCCCGCCAAGAGCAAAGGGCGTGCTTTAACTATAATCAGGGACTTCCCAACCTGAATAAGCGTGTTCTGATCTGAGTGCTTGGGGTCATTTTGGTGGTTGGTGGGGTGAGTTCAAGCTGAGAGTTATTCGGTAAGAAGGTATTATCATGATGTCTTAGTATCTTGATATTGTGGGAGAGTGCATGCATGGCATTATTGACCAGTTGATGGGCAGGGATGTTAATTAGCCTGCCATAGGTCATGGGACTTAGCTGTACATGTGGTTGAAGATTGAAACAGAGATTAACTCCAGATAGACTTTATCTGGACCAGATTGGCATCCTCGAACTTCCAAGCCTAGAACACAGACATTTCATGAATCAAGACAAGCATATACATATACCCTTGCATCTGAGTCCATTGCAGGACCCCTAGGCTGGGCATCAGCCTCGTTTGCACAGCATGGTGCTGACATGCATCCGGTAGTCCGGGGTTGATGGGTGGCTCAGAACAAAGATTCAGCTCGTATCGACGATGGCTGACTCATTTTGAAACCCACCCGACGCTTAAAAGCCTAGCCTGACATGCCACTTGTTGTCACTTGCAGGAAGTATAGTCTAATATAGTGAGTCAGTCAGGGAGTGGGAGAGTAGCTTTCCAACCTTAACAAGAACCCCGCTCGCCAAGCTTTGAGCATAGATCGATTCTTTCAAGCGAAATTCATGCAATACAAACTAATCAATTAAGGCTTGCTTGTTACCTATTGTCAATAGTCAAAGGACAAGAGTCAGGACCACAAGACCACGCTATCCCATTTTCGGACCCCGCCAGACTGTGCCTAGTGGATATAGTATATGACCATAGCTTCCTACCAGTCAACTATCCCCATCCCCTCTCTCTTCCGCAATTAAACATGGACGCAAAGCCAGAAGATAGCTTCGCATTCAATATCACCCGCGAGCTGGAGCACACGCCGTATGCATGTTCGTCCCTCGCGCGCCTAAGCGGAGGAACCGTCAATTTTGTCTTCCGAGGACTGCTGTCCCGACCCCTTGAGGATGGCACAAAAAGCGTCATCATCAAGCACGCAGAAGGTTATACAGCTACGAATCGGAACTTCAAACTGACTGCTGAGCGCTGTGTAACCCCTCCCCTCCCCCTTCCCCTGTTGGGAGAACTTTCGGAAATGGATAGCTGACAAAGACCACTCAGCTCTTTGAGGAGGCCAGCTTGAAGGCCCTCGATGGGCTCCCCAGCACAGTGACCCTGAAGGGGAAGTCTGAAAGCCGAGTCATCACAGTCAAGCCTCCTCGACTCCTCACCTATAATCCCGACACCAACACCGCCGTCCTAGAGGATCTCCCCGATTCCCTGGATCTGAAGACATTCTGCATCTCCTCAGCTGCGTCGACGATCATCTCCCAGGAATGGGCCGTTTCGGTTGGAAAGGCGCTGGGCACCTGGCTGTGGGCATTCCATCGATGGACCGACGAGACGGATCAGGCGAACGTGGTGGCGGAACTGGAAAAGAATCGCACGATGCGGGACTTGAAACTCTCCGTCAACTACGGCAGTCTCGCGGAGAGAATCGATCAGTATCCCGCTCTGCTGGGCGAAGCCCGCGAGGTATTCGAGAAGGTGCGGGTAGCGGCGGCCGCTGAGTTGGAAAAGAAGGGTGGACTCGGATATGGAATCATCCATGGGGACTTCTGGTCGGGAAAGTAGGTCATCTTCCTCTCCCACAGTGTATAATTGCTGCGACCCCTTGGGAGATATCGAAGGGCTGACGCGACAGCAGTGTTTTGGTTCCCATATCGGCACTAGACTTGAGCCCTCAGACCTCGCTCTTCATTGTGGACTGGGAGCTCTGTCATTTCGGCCCTCGGGCGTGGGATCTGGGCCAGATGCTCGCCGAATTGTATATGTTGAAGCATTACAGAGGCATCGATGCTGGGCCGTGGATGATTGAAGGCTTTCTCGGGGGATACCAAGTGCCAGATGAGGCATTCGCCTTCTGGGTCCTGATTCACGTCGGTGTTCATTTTATCGCATTCGGTTCTATGATTCGGGGCTGGGGGGCTCCGGAACAGGTTGCGGACCTCGTCCATTTGGGCAGAAATCTGATTGTGAAGGCATGGGAAAAGGACCGGGAGTGGTTCAGTGGGGTATGGAAGCATCTATTCAAGGACTTGTAGACAAGACATGGTCTAGAGCTCTCCACCGTTCAGTTGGTACCACTATCCAAATGTCCTGAGCATCGGTTGTATCACCCCAATACCCTGCAGGGGACAGGATACCATTGGTCCACGTCCACCCCCCTTACTGCTGGCTTTTGATTGACGCCGTCAAAAGGGGCCATCCACATTCTCCGATGTCATCCTAGCTGGGTTAGGATCGTGGTCTACTTTCGGGGAACTGCAGCTAGTATATTTGGCAAACAACGTGATGGTGCGACCGTCTAAGCCTTGTATGACCTCGGTCGAGTATTGAGCCTGAATTCCACCGACGCAGGTTGTAAGCGACCTTATTATTCAATGGTAATTTAACATAGCATGCAGCACGAAAACACAGTCAGATCCCAATGCATTTAAGCTGCTGAGTTCGGACTGTTGGCTATGAGCTGAATGGGTTCTGCCTAGGTTTGCCGCCTTCATGCAGCTGCAGGCTGACCGGAGTCTATGTAGGGGCCATCAAGTGGCTGGATCAGACGCAGGTTTGCTACAAGGCAAGTGTGGTGAGCAATCTTGGCTAATGCTGGGCGTCTCAACAACAGGGCTCGTGCTCGGGTGTTGAGGATTGTCATGACCTGTGATGATGATGAGTCCTTTCGTCCACCCTTGCTGGGCCAAGCATTCTAGTTCTCCTGGGCAGTCAGAGTGAGATTGCTCTGGATCGGAAATATGCATCCGGTGGGGTGGGCCAGAGTATTTATATGGCTGTCGGGATGTCGCGGGCTTTATCTGAGAGGGTAGACTGGAGATAGAGAATTGACATCATCTATGATCATTGGGGAGTACTCATAGTTAGCAGTTCCAGCAGTGCAGCAGATCCCTCGGCCGATCCACACACCCTTAAGAAACTAAGCGACTCCAAGTGACTTCATCAGTAAGCTATAGCCCATAAGCCCCCCCCAAGCTTATATGTATTGCTGTTCCAACTTCCAACCTGGTGGTCCTCATCCTTGTATCAAATCAATTAAACTCGTGCGTGAACCTTCACCTGCCATTGCTTGGAACCACTTTGGTCTCTCACCTACCTACCCTACTCCTACTGAGTATACACTATCATCTTATATCTCTGGTGGCTCGGAACATTCGGATCAGAAGAAGCCTTGCTTTGCATCTCACCCCCCCAATTGGCTGTCCAATTCCTTGATTGCATGTTGCCTGGCTATCTCTTCGCCCCATTTTATCTGGGAGATTTCGACATCGCGCAATTGACTCTCTGGCTGTATAAGACTCTGGAAGTCTGATGATTGCGCTGGGTTGTGTTGCTATTGTTGCTATTATTGTTTTTGTTGTTTGAGACCACGACGACAGAGCTTTGCGAAGAGTGACGTTGTGTGGACTTGACTCATCCGCCCACCACCACTGCGACTTCCCACTCTTTTTTTCCCCTCCACTCTTGGCTACGACTGACTGCACCCATCGTTCTTCCCTCACTGCTCCCTCTCTTTCTCTTGATTCCCTTATCAGAGAGTTGCGCAGTTTCCCTTGCCTTCACGCGAAAAAACCCTCCCCCCCCACTTTGACACCTTACTTTCATCGTTCTCTCTCTCTTAATTCAGGCTGCGTCCCTGCGCCACCTGCGGGGATGTCTCAACACACAGATATTGCGCGTTCGGCCATCATGACCTGCGCCTCAGTTCCGGATCACCAACGCGACGGGAAAAAACATTCTGGAACTCCGTCACAGTCGGGAGCCGGGAAAGAGGCGAATCTTATGCCTCCGGCGAAATCGCTGGTCGGACGAGCGCTAGGAAACGAACTGCATTCCTCCGATGCCCACAAGGGATCCCAAGCCTCCAAGGATGGTGTCGGGTTCGCCCTAACAGACACTCCGGTTTCTACCGCACCCTCGTCTCCACAATTGTATGTATTTCCTTTCTTTTCGTCTGCTCGTTGGTTAGCCTTCCTGCACATGTCCCCTAAAGGTCTCGATTGAGTCGACTCTGGCCGGAAGAGCATTCTAGATTTTTGCCGCAGCCTGGGGAGTGATCGGCAGTTTGCTCTGGAGTCGGGTTATTTCGTACCGGCACTTAGAGGGGGTCACCTTTCCTCAGATTACCCCCTTCCCCTCCCCTTCCCCCTCCTTCCCCTACCTGCAGCAATTGTCGGTCAAGTCTTTCGACGAGGGCTTTGACTTGATATGCTCTTCGATTCTGTATTGATGACCTCCGGTCGCAATGCGCGGTGTGATGTAGCCGAAGCTGAGGACATCTCTTAAACTAACCGACTGTCATTAGTCCTGCCAACTCATCAACCCCTAACCTCCCTGGTCGTGTGCGTGCAACCACACTCGACATCCCCGGTCTCACCAAGTCGAAGGTCTCCCCCGACGGACGAATCGCCCAGCGAGATGTCGGATCCAAGCTCGTCATTGTCATGGTCGGCCTTCCCGCCCGGGGAAAGAGTTACGTCACCAAGAAACTCGCGCGGTACCTGAATTGGCTTCAGCATGATACTGAGATTTTCAACGTCGGCAATCGTCGTCGTGTGGCCGCTGGCAAGTCCCCCTCTGTCGCGGGACGCCGTCCTAGCCACCGAGCCAGCGTCATTCACAGCGAGCTTGTCGATTCGGTCCGACGCCTGAGCGTCAGCGTCGGCACCTCCAACCAACCATCGCACAAGGACATTCGGCGCCCCGAAGGTGCTTCCGGCCTATCGAACGAAGTAGTGTCTTCGCCCCCGGAACTCGAGAACCAGCTTCCACCTCCTGCGTGTCCCACCAAAATTCTGGTCAACGGCAAGGAGGAGGACCCTTCACAAAGCACGATTGTACCCCCCTTTAATGCAGGTCTTGAGGACCAGGACGCCATACGCGAAGCATCCCCCGAGCCCATCGATCAGTCCGCCAACTTCTTTGACCCTCAGAACCAACTCGCCGTGAAACTGAGAGAACAGGTGGCTTTGGACACCCTGGACGAGCTGCTGGAGTACATTCTTGAACAGGGAGGTAGTGTGGGCATTCTCGATGCCACGAACAGCACCATGGAGCGTCGGAAGACAATCGTTGATCATATTCGCAAGCGTGCCGGCACGGAATTGAATATCCTCTTCCTCGAAAGCAGCTGTGTGGATCAAGAGCTCCTCGAAGCCAACATGCGCCTGAAACTTTCCGGTCCGGATTACAAGGACCAAGACCCCGTCAAGGCGCTGGCCGATTTCAAGCAGCGCGTGGCTCTGTATGAGAAGTCGTATGTTCCTCTGGGCGAGTACGAAGAGAAGAACAATATGGCCTTCATTCAGATGATTGACGTCGGACGCAAAATTGTGGCTCATCAGACGCATGGCTTCCTTTCCTCGCAGGTTGTGTACTATCTGCTCAACTTCAACCTTTCACCTCGCCAGATCTGGATCACGAGACACGGTGAGAGTAAGGATAACCAGCTGGGTCGCATTGGCGGTGACTCGGAGCTTAGCGAGAACGGCCATCGATATGCCAAGGCGTTGACTCGATTCATCGACCACCAGCGGCGTCAATGGGAGCTTATTCAGAGACAGAAGGAGATGCTACGACACCTACCACCCCGCGCTGGCGACAGCACTCCTCCCAATCCCTCCTACATCCCCTGTGACCGCGCCCGTAACTATTGCGTCTGGTCCTCAATGATGCAGCGCTCGATTCAAACAGTCGATTACTTCAATGAAGATGATTATGACGTGAAGCAGATGAAAATGCTTGATGAGCTTTACGCTGGCGAGATGGAGGGTATGACCTACGATGAGATTCGTGAGAAGTTCCCTGAGGAATACCAGGCTCGTCGCAAGAACAAACTCTTTTACCGCTACCCCGGGCCTGGCGGTGAAGGTTATCTGGACGTGATCAACCGCCTTCGCGCTGTGATCATCGAGATGGAGCGGACGACGGATCACATTTTGCTTGTCACCCACCGATCTGTGGCGCGCGTTCTTTTGGCCTACTTCCGTGGCTTGAAACGTGATGAAGTTGCCTCTCTGGATGTACCCCTCGGCATGCTCTACATGTTGGAACCCAAGCCCTATGGGGTGGAGTTCAAGGCTTACCGTTACAACGCGACCACGGACTGGTTCGATTACATCCCGGACTTCAAATTACAGCAGTCTAGCGTCTACTAGATGTGACATGCATTTCCATACGCCCTCTTTTTTTCCAATTTCTCCCCTCTGTCCGTCAAATTCCGGATGCCCGCCATGACCCACCAACCCTCTACACCGTTGACCGGCTTGAATGACTGTCATGATAATATCTTCTGGGCTCGGTTCCCGTCTCTTTTTCTGTGCTCTGGTGTTGCGGTGTTCATTTTATCACAGTCCCTAGGCTGACGCATCTTACTCCCCACTTCTCTGACCATGTATTATGCTCCGATTCGTTTGCGGGGGGGCATCTTTGCTATCGCTCTGCTCTGGGATGAATCCTTTTCGACTTCTTCTCTTTTTCCTGTAGTAGCTCTTTGCTTGCATGATTGTGGCGTTTGAGCGGGCCTCTATCTGTTTCTACGATTAGTCGCCACAGGCGGTGCCTTAGAGGATGGCATCGCTACAGGACAGCTAATTGTGAGACTACTTTGCTTCATTTCTGACTCATAAATGAGATAGCCTCGGCTATCTCCAGCATTACTCCAGACTTGCTCAAATGAAGAATCTATCTAATATTACCCATACCAATAAACATAACTCCAGCATACAGCCATCTCTAGTCTCCATAACTCAAGCACTCTTCACCTTGTCGAAGACCTCCAGGAAAGTCTCGGGCTCGTCCGCCCCGGGCACCGCATACTCGCCATTGATCATGAAGTAGGGGACCCCGGTGACCAACTGGCGCTGCGCAACATAGGCCTCGACGTCGACCTCCTTGCCGCCGTCCTCGGAGGCGAGGAACTTCTCGACGGCGGTCTTGTCCAAGCCCGCCCCGACCGCGGCCTCGGTCAATACGGCGGGATCGGTGATGTTCTTCTCATCCTCAAAATAGGCGCGGAACAGCTTTTCGACGACGCGGGTCTGCAATCCGCCGACCAAGCCCTTGTCCGTGGCGGTGCTGCTGCTGGCTTCGGCCTTCTCCTTCTGGCCGGCCCACCACAGCAGGCGGTGCGAGTCGCGGGTGTTGCCGGTGCGGCCGCCGAAACTGAAGTCGATGTCCTCGGTCTTGCCGACCGCGGTCAGCCGCTCGATGATGGCACTGGCCCGCTGCTGGCCGAACTTCTTGCGGAAGGACTCCCGCTTGTCGAGGCCCGGGTAGCCCGGCCCCTCCGGGTGCAGGTAGAAGGCGTGCCAGCTGAGGGTGAAGGTGTCGCTTGGGTGGGAGGTTTTGTGCTGGGCAATGGCCCGGCTGAGGCGGCGGTAGCCGACGTAGCACCACTGTGATTCCTTTATTTTAGCAGCTGGGTTTGTTTGGCAATTGGGGGATGTTTTGGAGGTATATAATGACAGGGCCGTAGACAGGCTTACCGGACACACCGTATCGGAGATGATCTGGATGTTGAAGTTGGTCATGATTTATTATGTTTTATTTTGGCGTATTCAAGTGGACTGCTGAGAGCACCTCTGCGATGGATCGAAAAGTGCAAGCTACTATATAGGAGTGACAATTCGGGGAGTTTGTGGCTGGATGTCCCTCCGTCGTGGTGAGGATGAGTATGAGTTGGAAAAAAAGTCTCCAGATGGATTGAGTCCGATACACAACTCCAGTATCAATCGGCAGATCTATACCACGCTAACGGTAACAATGGCCAACCTGGCCAATTGGCAACTGTGAATGACTCCGTTCTGACTCTCGCTCTCGTTCTATCGGGCCTTTTTCTCGGGCATTTGACACGCATTGATTGTTCTTATTTGTTGCTGGTGGGAAATAGACTGACTACTAGACAGTTCGTTTCGTTCCGTTTGCTGGAACCGATTTGTCAGCAGATGCTCATGATTGTCTGCTCGGGGAGTTGGGCTTATAAATGCCCGATGCTGCCTGCGTCTGGGAGAGAGGAGTTAAATACAGACATATAGTCGTAAGTGTCATTGGAGTGTACAGTACTGTGACTACACTACTTCGTCAATTTACATGTGTACTCGTACTAACAATCAACAATCGGGAGAAATCTCCCCCGCCAGTGACGTCAATTGACAGATCAAAATCTGGGGCGTTTGTTTATTCTATGTTATTCTCTTTTAACCATGTCCTTGCTTTTCAATGCTTTTGCTTTTCACTATGGATATCCCCTTTGGAACATGACAGGAATAGCCTGTTCGCAGCCTTGATGCGATGGTTAAGTACTCCGTAGTAACTACTCATCAGCTGACCGCCATCTCATACATCGCCCTGTTTTTATCAGATTTCCGGGTTTCTTCTCCCCTTCCCTCCCTTCTCTTCTATTGCCATAGAATACTCTCTTAGAATACTCCCTTAGGAATACAGTCTCTTATAATTGGAACTTTTCCCTCCGCATTCAGTCTTCATGATCACGTCTTTCCTTCTCCGCTGTCACGACACCATCTGGTCCTTTCTGCATGTCACCATCCTCAACATCCCACCCTCTCGCCTGCCCATCTTCCCCTCCCTAGCAGGCTCAGTCTGGTTCCTGACCCTTGCCAGCCTACTGCTAACATGGCTGGCTCGAGGCATGCCTCAGTACCCAGGCCAAAGCAATCCACACGTCGCGTGCGTGCTGCCTCCACTTCGTACATCGGAATAAAATGTCATAAGACTAATCAAGCGAAACCAACAGCTTCATCTCCGACATCGCCTCCTTCGAACTCAAGCCTCTTTTCCTGATCGGGGCCTCCATGACCGCCGTCGGGTTCTGGTTCACCGTAGTTGCTGTCCATGTCATGCGCTACGAGCCTGGCTTCGCATTGATCCGCTGCCCGGACCACTTCTCCTCTAGAGGTAGTCCGCAGCACGCACCATCTCCGGATGGGGATCGACTACCGGCCTCAGTGACTCCATACAATGGCCCTATTCATGACAACAACAATGATAATCCAAATGAAACCGAGGACGACGTCAAAGACGACGAGTCACCCACGACCATCGCCACCCTCAAACTCATCTCCCTCGTCGCCATCTTTTCCGCCGGCATGGCCAGCACCGCCCTCATCTTCCTGGCCGTCATGGATACCTTCCGGTACCACTTCGCGCACGCGGTCCTCCTCCGCGTCTGCTTCGGGGGCTTGGCCCTGCAGTCCTTCGGCACGGCGATCGTGTACTCGAACGAGGTGCTGGGGTTTGTGGCGTTCTTGACGCATGGCGGCGTGTGGCAGCCCAGATGGGGGGAGAGGCGCAAGGTCAGGGTACGCGTCTTGTAAGTTTTTCTCCTGCTCTTCCTTGCTTTCTCCCTTCCTTTCCTCCTTCCTGCACCCATGTCTGCTCTAAATGGTGGAAAGGGTGACGTTATGGATGACGTCTTCTGGGCCTCGCTTGACAGCCAGCAGAGGCGCATAGTGGCTAAACCCAGACGTTCTTGCATGGCAGTGCCTTCCTCTCCACCGCGTTGATTCTGGTGGAGCTCTTCCTCGGCATCGCTTTTATCTCACTCACCGTCCCCGAGATTGTAAGCGATTACCGGGCCGCCGGGATCCTGGAGTGGGTGATTGCGTTCCTAGGCACGGTGTATTTGTGGCTGTTCGTGGGGTTCTTTGATCGGTGCGTTCCCCCCTCCTCCTTCAAATTAGACGAGGAGTTCCATGACGGAAGGCTAACATGATAATTTGTTGCACAAAAGAGACAGCTTCGAGGGCTTGGTCCCGAGTGTGCTGTATGCGGCGGCCTCGAAGGGACGACGGCTCCCTGCCTCGCCCTCCACGCCGCCGGGGGATCGCCGCGCACCCAATGACTCGGATGCCGAGCAGGCCCCGTTGCTGTCGCGGGGGTCTACCACGAGCCGATATATGTGATTGCCCGTTAATTATGATTGATGAGTTGCAGCTTAGCGGTAGAGTTCGATTTCATTAGTTTCCCTTTTCTAAGACGGCGTCGGAGTTCAGATACTTGTGTCCTCAGGCGAAAACATCATTCATTTTAATAGGGCCTCTTTTCCCATGTTCCAATTCCTGGATGACTCCCAAAACAACGCTATTTTCACATTTCCAAAGACATTCTACGAATACATCAAAGGCTGACATGTCCAGACACTCGTTTGCCTCTACTTCAAACAGGAGCTTGGGATCCCTGCAAACGCGACCATATACAAGCAGTCGAGACTGGAGAGCCTCGTTACAAGGCTTGACCACCTTGATTGACCAGCTGCCACACGCTCGGCTTGTTGATGAACCCGGTAAGGTTGGCAGAAGGGGGAAGACCGGCTGGAGGTTGGCGGTCACGGATCTTCTCGAGGGTGGAATTGTACTATATGGTAGGTTAGCGGATGAACCCCTTGTCCACTCCAAGCGACCTGCGCCTACCTTGAAGGCGAAGTTCAACACCAGAGCAACCGCCAATCCAATACAAACAACAATCGGTCCAAATGTGTTATCCAAATCCCGTCCACTCCGTTGTCGGATGAGCTTGGCCCGCTTCTCGTGCATGTACCACCCCCAGACGGCGGCAAAAATCGCAAAGGCCGTGTAGACAATTGATAACGCACGGGCGATATCATTGTGTTTCCCAGCTGCGTTGTACAGGCCCAGCGACAGCGATGACAGAAGAATGCTGATGTGGAGCCACTTGATGAAGGTACGTTGGTTGGCGAGCCAGACCTTGGTCTCGACACGGACAGGTCCAGAGTCCTTGATCCACGTGCCTGGTTCCCGAACGCCAGGAGGCAGCACGACTGAGTTTCGGGGACCACGGTTGTTCCGCGCGGCAGAGAAGGTCGGGAAGAGAGAGGCCAGGCGTTTCAGATTTATGGGATGTTCCGGCTGTTGGTCCTCGCGCTGGACTTGTTGGTTTTGCGGCTCCGGGTGCTCAGGTACGCGGGCTATTTCTGGAGCAGAAGGCCGCTGCGAGGGCGGTAGCATCTGCGACGACTGTCGACGGCGAGGGGAAGAGGATATGTCGGTAAACATCTGTACGGGTGATCCCACCAAAGGCCTCACTGTCAATGAACCTTTGTTGCCGAGGAAACTTCCGACTGCAATATCGTCTTCTGCTCGCTGCGCCCGCCGCTCCTGTTCTTCGTGGAAAGCGGTTTCTGGGTCTTTTCGAATGTCATTCTCCATCTCACCGAGCCAGAACGGAAAGCTGTTGACGTAGTCCTCGAAGAGCTGCGCCACACCATGGACAAACTTCGAGAACCGTGGCGCCTCCTTTACAAGGTGGGAGACCATGAGATCCTTGATCCATTCGGCACTGTGCGCTGCAGTGCCCTTGAGTTTGATTTCCAGGAGTGCGTAAGGGAAGCGAACGATTTCGCCGGTCCGGATGCTGCTGAACGGGTACTCCATTCCCGCATCATCAATGTCTGTGCGATGCCATTGATCGGGCTCACGGCAGGGACGACCTTCATCCAGAGAGTCCTCCCTGATTAGAGCCAGATTGGTATCGAGCGAGATTCGGATCCGATCATCTCCGGGGATTTGAAACGCCGTACGGGTATAATTAGCCCGAAGCATCGGCTGCAGGTTGTATTCCTTGATGAATGACTGCAGTTCCTCGATATCCTGCTTGAAGGACTCTGCTTGTTCCGATTCACCATTGCCCATGGTCTCCATCCGCTGAAGCTTTTTGTCAAAGTGGTACTCTCCGTCCAAGAATTCCTTCACGTGTTTTTGTTTGAGCTGAATCTTTACTTCTCGGCTGCGATTGTCGTCCGACACTATCTTTTTCTCCAAAAATATGGCTGGCTTGTCCTGCAGATTTCCGGTCCATCGCAGTCGTAAAGACCCGGCTTCGGCGGCGCGAGCGACCTTTTGGTTGTAAAGGTCGAACTGTCGGTTGTCAAAGTATAGAGAGGTGATTGTAGGGTCGTCAGGGAGGATATCGAGGTCCTTGGAGGTTCCAGGATTATAGATAAGAACGGGAAGCTGCCGTAGAATGTAGGTCTTGGCCTCGAGGACGTTGTTGGGATGAATCCAGAACTTGAAGGAGGAATACATGTCTTGACCAAAGCGAGGTTCAGCTGGATCTTTGGCTTCAACCAAGCCCTTGCTCAGAATTTCACGGGCAAAGGAGTACATAACAGACAGTCTGCGAACTAGAGGAGAGTAGTCCTCGGTGTTGAATGGGAGTTGCGACAAACGCACTTGCAACAAGGGCTTCACACGATACCGTGCTCCACGCTTGCGGTCATGCTTCTTAGCCGCCTTGAGGAAGCCGGTGAAGTTAATTCGACTGTATTTCTCCAGCTCGCTGACCTCTCGAGTGATGCTGTCTAGCTCCTGTAGAACGCCTGACGCAATGCGCTTCTTTTCCGCGTCGTCCAATTCTGTGGCAGCCTCATCCTGGGCTGCATCAGTCAATTCTCGCAGCTTGGATTCGCAATCAGCAGTTCGTTCCCGCAGCTGCTTCAAGGTTTCGACTTGAAAGGCATTGACTTTGTCCAGTTGGACGTTCAGGAGCTCCTGGACAAACGCTTCCTCATCTTGTTCGGTCCATGGGGCATTATCGGAATCGCTATCGTTTCCGATGACATCATGCTCCCTCAGAAGGACCTTGAGCTTGTGATAATCAATGTATTTCCCACTCCATGGAGGATAGATCGACTTCCGAAGGGTCTTGCCAAAGCGCATGATCGAGCAGAATGCGGCGGAGCTTGGCAGTGGTTGGGAACGAGGACTGTGTAACGGAGGAAAAGCAAGAGGAGAAGCCGAGAGAGAGGGTTGCACAGGGACTCGGGAAGGGGAGAGGCACTTCTTATAAGGGAGGAGGGCAAATGCGGGTCGAGAAGAAGAGACCGTCAAGGAGAATCAGCTCATGACAATGGAGAAGGGAAATTTTCAGACTTAAGACGGGACAGACGTAAGGAAAGAAGGGAAGCCGCTAAGAAATCGCCATCGAGTCGAGGCGGAAAATAGAGAGGGTTCTAATATAGTCTCGTTTGGTCTCTCGTTGCATCCCATCGCCATGTTGATGCACGTGCTGCCTCTCTGCCTCCCCGGAAGGGTCTAGCCCGTCCCCCGCTGTAGTGATTCAGCTGACCATTGGTCAAGTGGGTTTGGAGCTACGCCGCCGGCGTAGATACTAACTTACCTACTACTAAGTTGAGTCAGTATCCGTCCGTCACTGAAATACAGTACCGTATCGTTACATGTATACTGTAGTTTTTCGGTTTTGTAATGTATCATCTGCCACTAACAACCAACCTCCGAGGTAAATTACGGAGCACTAAGATCATTTCCACGATGTGTTCCGACCGATAACGTTAAGAAACTCTCTCTTTCTCTCTTTCTCTTTCTGAATATCTTCCAGCCAGCATCTTTTTTTTGTCGTGTGTATATACTTATACTAGACTATGCTGTAACTTTGCATCGCTTCTATTTCCTTCTAGACCGACCATCTCCTATTCCAATGGAGTCAGCCAGTCCCCCATCTTCACAGGACTCCGTACCCTTGACGCAATCGCTTCATGACGTGTTGTCCGGCCTCCATCAACGCCCGTACCCTCATGTCCCCAACCCTCCGAATTGCAAGAAACGTGCCTCGGTTGCCCTTATCCTGCGAGTCCGACCTACATATGAACACTGGCCAGAGTCTACTTCTACCTCTTCCGGGGAGACGGACAATTCAGCGTCTGTCCAGCAACGACTAGACACATTCTTCTCCCAATCGTGGGTTCACTATGGTCAACCAGAGGCGCTATTTATCAAGCGAGCCTCGCGCGTGGGAGACAGATGGACCGGTCATGTTGCTCTCCCGGGAGGCAAGCGAGACCCTGAAGATCCAGATGATAAAGCAGCGGCGGTTCGGGAAGCCTCAGAGGAGATTGGACTGGATCTAACCACGGAGGATTGTGTGTATATCGGCAACCTGCCCGAAAGAGTTGTAACGACGAGCCTGGGCACAATACCGTATGTACTTCGTCCGATATCGTACCTCGAGTGTGCCTGATACTGATCATGTCAATTGCAGGCTGATGGTCCTATGCCCCTACGTCTTCTTGTTAACATGCAGTGACTCACCAACATTGAAGCTACAACCCACCGAAGTGGCCTCGACCCATTGGGTGCCGCTAAAAGCGCTTTTGTCGGCTTCTTTACGCACTGTAGAGCATGTGGACATGACTCAACGCCTCGCAAACATGGGAGGCATCATGGCCCGGGTTGCGTCTCGTTCCTTGATGGGCTACATGCAGTTTCCCGCAATCCGACTGGCCCCAACTGAGAGCCTCCAAAGCAACACAACCCCCGGGCTCACCCCCCAAGATGAGCAAAGACAGTCGCTGTTCCGGCGGTTGACTTCATGGGGTAGAAGTAGTTCTGCTGACCAAGATATCGGAATAAGTCGCCCCTTGCTCCTCTGGGGATTGACGCTGGGGATTATGGCGGACTTCTTGGATCTGCTTCCTCCACACACAGCTGTCAAGCTTTGGCACTACCCCAACTTCACAGCCCCCGACTTACGACTGCTTATCAACCTGCTCACATATCGTCTGCGAAAACGCAATAGGCGCTTGGTTGAGAGCGGAGCTAGACCGAATAATACTGCGGTGGATGCTCAAACAGCGGCCGTGCCAGTAATAGAGATCGATTGCAATGGCAGTAGCAGTCAAAACAATATTGGGATTGAAGGACTTGGTGTGGGTCAATACTACGGGCCTTCCGACAAGGGTCTGAATGGGAGCACATATGCGCTGGAAATAATGCTTCGAGGCTATTATGATCGGCTCCGACTAGCCCTTTACATTTTCGTAGCATGGAGGATAGCCCTGGGCTCCACGGCGGCCTTCTATGCATGGAAATTTCTTCGTCAGGTCCGCCGATGATGGCGATGGCGATGATGATGAAGAAGATGACCCTGCCATTATTCCGTGGACTGTATATCTATCGATTCTGAGTTGAACATACAGTAGTATAAATGACTTTCTACAGCAAACCTCATCCGCATTCCTCCAGCAGAAGCAAGGGGGAAACAGCAGCAAAGAGTCACACTAGCAGTTGCTGTTTCTGGACGGTAGTCGCTCTCAATTACATGATCTAGTAAGACGGAACTGTATTGTTATGTATGAACAAACGTACTGTAAGTTACACGGAGACTGCCCCGGTTCGAGTACCTTAGTTTTCTCGTAGCGGTAAACAATTATTCTCGTCCGCCTTAGCTTGTCATGCTTATCGTCCCGGAAGCTCGCCGGTGTCACTCAAGCGGCTGTTGATTCTTTATCGGCACTGATTCACTCGCGTCATTGCTTCTGATCTTCCTTCAAGCTTCTAACCACTCCCCTCCCCGAACCTATTGCCCTGGCTCATCGCCCCAAATGGCAGCAACGCAGAAGCTTTATCCTCGCGCCACGGTGAAGCGTGTCGTTAAAGCGCATTCGAATCGTAACGTGAGCAAGAACGCTGATGTCTTGGTTGGTCTCCTAATCCCGCCCCCCTTGTTGCGACCTCGCACAGAGTCTAACGTCTTTTTCCACGTTTTAGATCTTCCTGGATTATATGTTGTTCATGCAAGAGTAAGTCGCGTCGACTATGACCTAATTATCTCCACCACATGATTCTCAAAACATGGCGCATGTTGAGGGGGAACCAAGGCATGGCTCACAGCTGAAACCTGGATGTCTATGCAGATTGATGCGGGAATCATCGATTCAGTCGCGGAAGGTGGGAGAGAAGAACATATCGCCGAATTCAGTGCGCAAAGTGACCGAGGTATGTTTGCCTGGCGCAGCGATGCAGGTATGCATGGTTCCCGTCGAGGCTGACATCTGGTCTGTTAAACCTACAGAAAACGCTACGGAAGTTCAAGGGCTAGGTTGATGGCAGAGCAAAGCTGCCTTGGAATACAAAATTGCACCATTGCCAGCGTGCGACCGGAGCATATCTCTGATCAGCTCTGTGGGGTTTGTGCTACATGGGTGGTTGCTGAGCTTGGCCTAGATTCACGATCCACTCTCTTGGGACCGTGACTGCTCGTCCATGCCTCTAGTGAATTTTTTTGTTATGGAGAGAGGAATGGGCTCACAAAGTCCAGGCGATTCGGGGTCATATAGGCGTTATTCAGGAGTCACTCGGTTGATACCCAATGCATGGATTGTTCTACATCAGGAAGACCTCGGTATAAGACAAAACTGCAATAGATCTGAAATAATATCTCACAGGTAGAGTACGCGCCTCCATCGTGTAAGATTCTTCGCATATGCAGCGTAGTGTGCCAGCTGTTGCAATGGTTGTTTGGGTCGCAAGACGTGTTGGGGCTGAACCAGTGACTGGAGCTGCAGCAGCACGCGACGAGGGCGGTTCGGAAGAGTTCCACCCGCATCTGCCAGCTGCTTTTCCCAATTCAATCCCCATCCCCATCATCTCAGTCTTCCCTTTCTGCTTCAACTGTTTCCGCCTCCTTCTCACTTCCGCCTCAACAAATCCCTCCTCCTGTCCTCAATTGTGCGCATATATCTTTGCGCTACTGTACAAGACTTTCACCCTGTTTTTACTACTCTTCGCATAGCTTTTATTCTACATCGTCTGCTTAGGCGCTAGACCACTTCCTCCGAGTCATCACCACACCAAACCAGCAACATGGCTGCCGCTTCTGTCAACTCCAGCCCTGCTCAACACTCCGAAACTTCTTCCAAGAAAGCAAAGTCGAATCATGCTTCTAGCCCTTCTATTGTCTCGAAGCCTGACACGAACGGCTTGGACAATCTAGACAACCAACACTTCAAGGAATTGCAGAGGTGCGTCTTCAGCGACAAGCACTCCGCGCATTCGCAATGTCGTATCATGGAGCTCTGGAGTCAAATCACTTACTAGATTCGCTGCAACAGAAGCTTGCGCAATGCTGTCAAGAAGCTGGTTAGTGCCCTTGCGTAGAGCTTTCACCCCCAGTCACCGCTTACACTGGCCTCGTCCTACAGAATGCGACCGCCAAAGTCGACACCATCATTGCAGAGAACCCCGGCAAATCCTTGGATGAGCTTGTTGTTGAGAAGAAGATCAATGCCGACCAGAAGGCACAGGCCCTGAAGAAGCCCTCTCTACAAGCCACCGTTGCCCAGATTGAGGAGCAGATTTCCCACCTCAAGGAATTCGCTGCCTATTACGAGGAACGCTTGGCTACCCAGAAGGCGGAGCTAGAGCAAGCTCACGAGGAGCAGCTCGCAGCTCTGCGGGAGCAGGCTGATGCGGATGCCGCTGAAACCAGCAAGAAGGATTTCAGCCAACAGCTATTAAACCTCAGCAAGTTCCTCTGCGCCGCGGCCACTATGAGACGTTCCGGAGACGAATCTTCGAACGAGAGCCGTGCATTCGAAGGCGTTCTGTACCAGATTTACGGAGGAACTCAGGATGCTGTGTCTTCGATGCTCAAGATCATCGAGGGCGCGGATGACAAGGTCGTCGGTGTTGACGGCACCGCGCTGGAGATCACCTGTGAGTACTGATGCTTTTGTGTCTCAAGTAATCGCTGCTAATTGCCTCGGGTCATAAGATGGTAAGGTGAAGCAGATCGCTACTGAGCTTGCTCCTGCTTCCGAACCTGCAACTACCGAGGCGGCTCCTGAGTCGGACCCTACTGTGGCCAATGCAGGCTACACTGAGTTGCAAGACTCATCCTACGACTCCAGTGCTGCCGCTGCGACTGAGCCTGCCGCGGAAGAGCAATCCGAACAGGTTGCCCCTCCTGCTCAGACTCTGACTATCGACGGCGCCAATCAAGTGGCTGAGGCTAGCTGGGATGCCAATGCGACTGAAGCTGTGGAAACTTCGCCCGCTGAAGAATGGGTCGAGGTGCCACGGGACCCTGCTGAAACCGAGACTGGACTTGAAGCTACTCCTGCCGCTGCTGAGGCCGAGGTGAAAGCCGACACAGCTGTGACTGAGACTACTGCGCCCAGCACCGAGGATGTTACTGTTCCTAAGCCCCAGGACGGCTTCGAAGCCGTCTCGCACCATCAGCGCCAGCCTAGCCGTGGTAGAGGCCGGGGTGGCCGGGGCCGTGGGTTCCGGGGCCGTGGCGGTCGTGGCGGTCGTGGAGGTCGTGGACGCGGTGGTGCCAATGGCTCCTCCGCGGCCCCTGCTCCCGGCCAGTAGAAGCCGCTTATAGGGAGTTGATAAGCTGCTGTGTGATTAAAGCAACGTTCGTCTCCGCGAGAGGCATTTGCTTTCTGTCGATTTGACTCCGACGCCAGCATCAATCTGTCTGGCCCTTCATCGAGCCTCTCTGACCTCGCTTTCTCAAGTCTTCTCTTGCCTCAGCCCGGTGTCCTTTTCTCTAATTTCTCTGAAATACTAATAAACTCAATGGGTAACGGGAGTGCTGTCATGGTTCACGAACGCAATGACTCTTGAAATGATTTACAACAAGGTTTCTTTAGAGTGAAGATAATAGCAGGGTGTCACTACTCCGCCGTTCTCTTCATTCTGCTTTTCTTTTGGATCTTTTCCCCAAAAGTTCCTGTTGTATATGTTTGCAGTTATTGAGCGTGCATATTGATTTCTGCAATTTTCTCCCCTTTGATATTTCTTCTATCTCGACTGTGCATTCCGCTCCGATATGGCCTTTTCTTTCTGCAGGTGGCGATGGTGCTTTTTGCACTGCCCCTGCATTCTACTTCACATGTATTCTATTTCCGATCATCATGTTGACATATGGAGATGGAGGTTTGGACGGGTTGCGGTGGAGAGGGGTGAGAATTATCTTGGTTGTTGACAGCCAAGGGCGGAGCATGATCAGAAGCTTTCAACGACGTGATAGGTAGATGATGAAAGCAGATGTTTTCCTCTCCGGAAGTTCTAGGTTCATTTTACGTGTAGAGAAAGAAAGCAAGATGATAAGAAGTGTAAGAGCTCCGACAGAGCTGTCTGAAAGAGGCAATGCCGCGGGTAGGGCATAGGGCTATGACATAACGGGGGGAGAGGCCATCTTGACTCTCCTTCCATCTACTTTTGCATCAGACAACCCTTCGACTGTCCAGTCACCTGCACTCTTTTCTTTCTCTTCCGTTCTTTTTATTCTAGTGTTGCTATTCGAACTACTTGTTCTCTTATTCTCTTATTTGTCTTTTCTGTCCGAAAACTTTCTCAATTGACCGTCATGGCATTACCCGCAGAGCAGCGGAAGAAGATCCTCAAGGTCTTGATGACCTCGCTACTCTTGGATTTGGTATGCGCCCCAGTTCACCGGCTAAAGCAAGACAAACACTGATACTCCTACACTAGATATCCTTTACTTTCATTCTACCACTCTTCCCTTCCCTACTTACTTTCTACCGCAATCAAGATCCGTCTCCCAACTCGCTCCTCAACCGCTTGTTCCACTATCTGAACGCCTATAAGAACTCATTTGCGAAACCCATCGATTCACGCTATGACATAGTTCTTCTGGGCGGCGCACTTGGCTCGCTGTTTTCTTTCTTACAGGCACTTGCAGCGCCATTCATTGGCCGCCTGTCAGATAAACACGGCCGCAAGACCGCTCTCCTCTGCTCTATGGTCGGTAACACCCTGAGCGTAGCTCTTTGGGTTACCGCGACAGACTTCCGAACTTTCCTCGCTAGTCGAATTGTCGGTGGCCTCAGTGAGGGCAACGTGCAGCTCGCAAATGCTATTGCCACTGATATCAGCGACCCCGGCCAGCGTGGCTCAACCATGGCCCTTGTTGGCGTCTGTTTCAGTATCGCCTTTACTTTCGGGCCCGCGCTCGGCGCAGCCCTCTCCAACATCACCACCGTTGCCGCCAATCCCTTTGCGACGGCCGCGGGCGTTTCGCTTCTCTTGATCGTCGTTGAAACCGCCTATCTGTACTTCTGTCTCCCGGAGACCCATCCTCGTTTTACCAAGCTGGTTCATGCCCTCAACACGAACAACACCAAGAACAACAACAAAAACAATAACGAAGCCCAACCATCCACCACGCCAGCCCATTCCGCGGAGCCTCAGGAACACACAAACAACCCCGCGCTCCTCAATCTGATCCATTTGCTATTCCTCCTCCCTTTCTCGGGCCTCGAATTTTCCCTCCCCTTCCTGACTGCCACTTTCTACGCGGGAAGCAAATCCAGCCCCTCCGCCCTCAACGGCCGTCTGCTCTCCATGATGGGTCTGATTGCCTCCCTCCTCCAGGGCACCGTGGTGCGCCGCCTGCCCCCGCTCAAAACCGTGCGCATCGGCGTCGTCGCATGCACGATCTCTTTCTTTATGCTTGCGCGCGTCTCCTCGCTGGGAGGCCTCTACGCTGCGGGCGGGCTATTAGCTATTACCAGTGCGACGGTCGTCACCGGGCTAAACAGCTTGGGGAGCTTCGAGGCCCAAGAGGAGAATCGTGGTGCCGTGTTAGGGAAATTGCGGAGTTGGGGACAGGTTGGACGCGCGGCCGGACCGCTGTTGTTCTGTTCCTTGTTCTGGTGGATGGGCCGGGAGGTGGCCTACACGGTTGGCGGATGTGCCATGTTGGTGGTCTGTGGAGGGGTGTTTGTTTTGCTGAGGGAGCCGGTCGTTGGTGGACAGAAGGAGTCCAAGAAGAAGAACTAGATCCTATACCTGTTTTCTTTTGAACTGCGACGCTGCGTCAGGCTCTATGGTCGGAGACGATTCGTCCCTCCATGCATTATTCGTGGGTTCCTGCACAGCTGCTGTCGTCATGTCTGATGTGAGGTTGGATAGATTTATATGGACATATTGCATCATCACTGGCTGGCCCAGTGCTTCCCACTCGGCTGGATAGCGCCGAGTTGCTTGCTGATACACCAAACTTGAGTCATTATTCATTACCTATGTGGCATAATTTACATGTTCGAAGACTTGTACAGTAAAATGGGAGATGAGAGAGGTCAAACATCGAACCCGGATAAGCTCAGACAACAGCCGTCCAGATATCCATCAGGTCCCGCGCGGTGGGGGGAGGCTTTCTTCTTTACGAAGAAGATAGAAAGAAGCGCACCCGGCTAACTCCCTTTTCCGCGAACGTCACGGGAGTCAATCCTCCTGAAATAAACGCGCCGGAGCAAATGCCAAGCCACAACAGCAGCAAACGTTACATTCAGCTTCAATAGACAATCAGGCATGACCGCCTAACTGATACCGCTTCTCACGCCCATGGAAGCCCCTCGCGCGCGTGAAGAAGCTGTCCCTCGGAGTCGAGTGGTAGCCCTGGAAGGCCAGGCCCGGCTCCGCCGGAGAGGGGTCCAGCGACTCCCTGGCCTTCCCAATCAACCAGTCGGCCAACGTGACGAATTTCGGGGTTCGTTCCCACCCACATGCATCATCGGCGTGTTCGATCGTATGCGACGCAATGCGACCCTCTTCGTCGAACGAGAAGATGAACAGCCCCGTGAACTGTTCCTCCTTGGAGAGTTTGAAGATCGGCGCATCCCCGCCCAGCAGCACGCTGAGGCCCTTGTTGGTTCCGGTTTGCGAAGGGCCGGTCCCCGAGGCCGGCGACGAGGAAGCGGAGGCGGCGGTGGTGGTGGTGGGACGCGGGTTGGAGGTGAAGGAGGGTTGCTGTTGCTGCCCGTGATGATAATTTTCGCTGCGCGGTTCGGTCCGCCACCGCACGACTAGGCGCTCGTCGCTGTCGTCTGGTTGTTCCCCGCTGGCATAGCGGGCCGGGTCCAGCACCGTGCCGGCGCGGACGATGCGCTCGCTGATGATCTTGAGTTTGACGTTGCCGAGGAGGGGCAGGCTGCTCCAGGCAACGGGCACAGTCCACAGTGCGGCTCGGTAGAGGGTTCGCCCTTTAACAGTAGGGAGATGAGGGTGGGTCGACGGAAAGAGGTGCAAGGTTATGCTCGGGGAGAGTATCTTAGGTGGCAGAGGATTGGTGAGGATGTTTGGGAGGAGAGGTGAGAGGATTCGAAGCGCTGGTCGGACGGTCTTGAGTCAGCACGTTTTTCTTTTCTGGTATTCCAGTACTAGACCTCTTCACGAAGCTTACTTTTTCCGAGCTTGAGAATGCGCTCGTCCGGCTGTTCATGATCCCCCCGCGGCCGCTCGAGTCCGTCGAAAGCGGACGGTTGGAATCCAGTTTGCGAGAATTGGGTCTGCGACGCCTGCGTCAACGAGGGTCCACGAAGAACCTCATGCTGAGCTGAGAGCCATGGAGTCGAAGAAAGATAGAACTGATGTGGAGGAGAAAAACGAGGACTAGGAATGGAGCTCGAACAATTGATGGGATGTGTTCCTCGTCGGCTTCGCGCGCAAGGAAGCGCACGGCCAGTAAGCGTCGGCATCACGGAGTCGTAGAAGAGGTGGACGGGACTCTCATCCAGGAAGCCTCTGTCGGAAGATCATCACATGCATTGCCAAGCAAAGTCAAGTCATAGAGGGTCAGATAGATATGATCAAGATGGTTAAGTTGGCTGGCAACATGGAAAGGTGAAGAAAGAGTCCCGTCGAAGATGGAGATGATTCGGCCGGAGATAGCTGTGATTGGTGCTTCGGCTATGACGTCGGCCCGTAAATCGATCAGGAATGTGGCCTGAGGCCACAAGGCATGAAGGCAGGAAGGTATGAAGGCCAAAATATGTGCGCATGCATTGGTGGTATCTATCATAATGATTATAGTGTGGTCATACCTTTGAAACAGGGCATGTCTCCCTTTACGTTCTCTCGTCATACTCCCCAAGATATCGCCTTTCGGCCAGTTCTCGGATCTTGTCTTGCAGGACGCCTCGGCCATACCGTTCAGCCACCTTGACGGCCGCCTCCACCATCTTGCCGTTGCGATCCCTCATCATCTGTACCAGTTCCAACGCCTTCATGCCTCGCTCCTCGCCCTCTCGGCACTCCACTGCTAGAAGTTGCAGCAGTATCTTATCCACCTCAACTTCCTTCCGAGCCAGCTCAGCGCGCTGACTTGCCGTGGCGTTAGTGGTAGACACCAGGTCTTCAAAGAGTGACAGCAAGATGTTTCCTCGGACAAAAGCTTCTTCAAACCGAGCTCCATCATGTCGAATCGAGCCACTGTCCTCGTCGTCTTCGGCTCCCTTGCCCGGTGTGTCGGAAATCGGGATGCGGAAGTCGAATTCGCTCAACAGCGGCCGCGGGAAGTACGGATACTTATCACCTCCCTTGAGAATGATGCAGTGGAACTTGTCCTGAGCCACAGCAACGGGCCAGTAGGTCTCCTCTTTCCGTCCGCTGGCTAATCGCTCTAGCTGCTTCGTGTCTAGCAGCGGTACCCACCGAGCCTGGCCATTGTTGCGCCAATGCTGCAGGACAAGCAACACGCCTTCGGAGTCATAAATGCATGGGTCCTGTAGCTCCAAGTCAGTATGTAAGTCCGGCATGGCAGGCTGGAGCAACCAACCCCATTATCAGAAAAGAAGACACTTTGCAACTCGGTATCTTCAGGCAGGGCGACAACGTCCTCATTTTGACAAATCTCGTCCCGCTTGACGTTTTCTACCGAGTATCGTAGTGTTGCTGTTCGGCCATCGCTGCTCAGTGGACCGTTGCCCACAGTCATGATATAGTCTCGCCATGCAGCACAAGTGACGGCAGGGCTCTTCTGCCGGTAAACTTTGAACGGGGTGCCGAATAATGTGTAGACACGAACGTAGTCTTTGGTCGTTACAGCAACAATGTAGGATTCACTGAGCGCCAGCGCTGTCGAGGCGAGTTAGCAAAGCCTGCAAGCCAGATTCTCGAGTTCCTTACCCCGGATGAATTCGCCCTTTGGAAGCTGCGTCCGCCAATCGGCCCGGGTTGTCCATGTCTCGTGAGGGCGATAGAAGATCGTCGCTGGACTGCCATCCGTGGGGTTATTGGAGAACAAAGTTCCATTGTCATCTAGGTCTTGTTAGTCCAGGGCTCGGCCCATGTGTGTTTGCTCTCAACCTACTCAGACAAGCCCGATCGTAAAGGTATGGATCCGTGAAGTGGAAATCACGGTGAAGCTCGCGGTCGTAAAATTCCACTGTGATGGTGTTATGGGTTTCTTGGTCAACCGTCCAGACACAACCGGTCAGGTTCAAACCTTCAACAGTTAGCGTTCGATCACAAGGGGTATTCTATGATCAAATCCAAAGCACATACAGAGGTAGCGTCTGTTGCCACGCCAGGGTGTGCTTCCTGGTTGGAGAGGAGGGTGAATCTTCGGCTTGGCAAAGGCCGTCAAGACTCGCTTGTCGGTATGGCCATCGATCTCATCCGTGTGTGAGCCAACTCGCTTGCCGAACCCATTGATGTCCTCCGCGTAGCCAGCCCCGTCATCATCCTCGACGAAATCATCCATGCCGACATCGCCATTGAGGATCTCATCGAGAGAGTCAAGGCTCCCGGCTCTTTGCCTCCGTTCGATGGTCTCCTTCGGGCGGTTCGCCAATGGCCGTCTTACATTGTCAGAGATTTCTGTCAAGGCCCCGGGGAAGATAGGTGCGGCCTGTAGTGGCTTCTCAAGCAGTGGCTGATGCTCCTTGGAAACGAAATCATCGTAGATAAACAATTCTCCGTCAGACGTTGTGAATGAGACCGAGTTTTTCGTTGGATGCCAGGCAAGATTTATCACGTTCGCAAAATCGTAGCGTTGTAATATCTTCTGCGTCCTTGTCTCCCATAGCAGGATCTGACCATCCGCGCCAGCAGTCGCAAGAAGCGCTCCATTAGGTGACCAAGCGAGCGCCGTAATCTGTCCATTATGACCGCCAGCAAACACCTTCTCCTTCTTCCACTCGCCCGTGGAAAAGATCGCAATATCCCGGGTCGCTTCGGCGGAAGCAAACGCCGTTCCGTCAGGATGCCAGACAATCCGGGATGTGGCCTCAACCTCCGGCTCAAGTCGCCTAATCACCCCGTCCAGCTTCTGCACCAATTCGGGTTCGTCCGAAAGTGTCGAGTAGATGTAAAGGATACCATCCGTACAGGAGACCATAACGTATCGGCCACTCGGATCGAAAGTAACGTGCTTGGCGCCTTTCGACTGTTCCCGTAGATACTTGACTTTAGTCATGTCCTCAATATTGACGATCTTCACTGTAAGCTCACTAAGAGGCAAAATTGTTAGCCAGCCCACTATACCACGCATTTAGGGAGTACAGATCTGACTTACTCGCTCGCTACCGCGGCCCACTCGCCATCCCTTGAGATTGCGATATCCCGTACTGGAAGCATGCATCGCACCAATAGCTTCACCATCTTGCCTGACTGAATCTCGTATTGCCAAACCGTGCCGTCTTCTGCGCCCATAATGAAAGATTCATTCTGCACTTGATTAGTCTTCGACCAGGCAATTCGAAGAGGAAAGCATACAGTAGCACCGATACCCAGATGCCCGTCGACGCCCTCGTCCACCGTCTTCGGCTCGCCATCTTGTCCCACGGTGTAGATACGAATTGCGGAGTTCGAACCGCCAGTAATCACGCGCCGGCCATCAGGCGTATATGCGAGTACTGTAGTGCCCGGGGTATCTGCGTTGTTTGATGCGCGTCAGCCTTCAATGCAGGTAGACAAGAGCGACAAGTGAGGTGTGGTGATCAGTTGCGAGACTCACGGGCGGGTCTGCCCCTAGGGCGCATTGCTTCAGAGGACATGATGATGTGGCCCCGGGCTTTGTCTTTGGCAGAGTCGCCGGATACCCGAGAAAAGGAAATGTAGAATTATAGAGAACCAAGTCAGTATACCTCCTTTCAAGGTACTGAGCTCAATCAGTTGTCGTTTGCAGCGTGTGATCGCGTATGTCCATGCAGCCGCGGCGGAACCACGAAGTACCCGGGGACGTGCTTTCGGGGCACGCGTTCGACGCGTATCGTCCCAAGTACTTTTGCCTTATCTGTCCCATGATAAGGGCTTAGGGCACGCTTTCAGGGCTACCCCTCTGGATCATTTATCATTCAATTCGACAAGCCATTCATACATCGTAGCTCGTCTAGTATTGACTATACGAAAACCATGGTCCTCCACAAAGTCATCGGATTTGAGACCCAGCGACCGCAAAGAACTCGGAGCCTTCGCGGACCGAGACTTTCTGACACTAGTTCACCGGCCTGTTTTTCTACTTGAATGCCCGCTTGCAGCTCCTCCGGGAAAGAATCTCGATCTTATTGCTACGATGTTGCAAGCAGTCCCAACGGGTTAAGGTCGGTAGCATATCATGAATAACTTCTCGAATTTTGGTATATACAAACAACCATAAATCAAACACCGTGTATATGCAAGGACAAATGTGAACTCAGTCCCTTTTGATTAGATGCGTTGCCGCATTCGTACCCTGATATCAGTCTTCGGCAAGAAAGCTGCAGCGGATGGTCTATGCTCTGGTATGGCAAAATCGTTGCCCTGGGCGGGCTCAACGTCCCACAAGGCGATGATCGCGGCAGAAAAAGCCAGAAGTTTTCGTTCTGCAAAAGCGCGACCTTTACACCCCGACACACCCCCGCCAAACGGTTTGATGACGTCCATACTTGCTTTCTTCTCGCCAGTGTCTGGGTCAGTCGTGACAAATCTCAGTGGATCAAACTGGCTAGGATTAGAGAAATATCGGTGGTCATTGTGGATGACGGCGTGAGGGATGACTATGGCATCACCCTTCTTAAATTTGTACGAACGAGGCTGCGATAAACCATCCAGAGCTGCATCTTCTTCGGATTCAGTCACAGTGAAGTCTGATGTGACATTCCGAAATGATAAAGATGCAGAGTCCAGGCGCAAAGTCTCATAAAAGCTAGCCTTCAGGAGAAGGCATGATTTGATGAGGCCTTCTGTATCGATAGACATGCGAGGAGGCTCGTCGAATGGAAGGCCAGTTTCTTCCCTGCTCGGTCGGGTAATCTTGACGAATGGAGCGATTTCTTGACGAATCTCACCCAGGAGAGCACTGTCGGCATATATGCGAAGGAGATGCCAGAAGACCACGTTGGGAGAGTTTGAGTTCATGGCCCAGAGCAGAGACAGATGTGCAGGAGCGCTTGATCTGGCAGAAAGCCCTAGGCTTTTGCACTTCCGTATCCGTTCCCTTAGAGGCTCTGAGATATCATCCAGGTCTCTGAAATCGGCGCCAGGATCCAGGCCATCGTCCCACGCCAAAAATGCTTTATGAAATTCCGTCAGAACTTCCAACAGCCGGTCACGGGCAGTATGCGCTGCAGATATGCCGGGATGTGATAGCCGAGGAAGGCCCGTGGCTACGGCAAGAAAATGGTTGTCAAGGGTGAAGACGTCAGGAAGCAAGGTTGGGTTGGCTTCCAAAATGCTCTCTCCTGTGAAAATAGCCGTTGTGATATGGCCAACAAAATGACGAATCAGGGCGAAGAAGTTGACCTCGCAGACCAGAATGTCATCCTGTCCAACCACCAGTGCCTGACTGCCGCGTTCCCATTGCATCTGATCGACTATGCTCCGGCAATTCGTAACCAAATTAGGGGTCTGGCGTTCAATCAAGCGGGTAGCAGTCCGTGTACCTTCCGTGAGGAAGGGTTCACGCATGAGCAGATTTGGCACACTGTGACTGAGCGCATGGTGGTCTGCAGGGCTCAGACTACGGAGCGCACCACGGTCACCGAAGACTGTCCGTAGGGCATAGTTCATTAAATCGGCCGAGGAGATGCCTCGTGCTGTAAACACAGCTTTGACTAATGAAGGGGCGACAATAGTGATGTGATTCGTGCCGCCCATATAGATGCCGAAGACAGGCTCGTTCATAAACTCCCTGAAAATGGGATGTTAGTTAAGATTAAAGGTCTCCGGCAAAGGTGGTGCACAGGAGAACAAACCTGGCATTCCCAATCAGCTTCACATGGTCCCGGGCGAAGGATATACCATGGCCTATCCAAGGGAGCCAGTAAGGCACCATCCGAGCCGAGCGTGTCGGTCCCGCCTCGGTTCCACTACCGAGGCGACTTTGCAGTCCGCTGATGAGGCGAGTCGCCACGCAAACGGACACCAGGAGAGCCACCCACGTAGGCCACCCCACGCTATTGAAGCCATCGCGTGCCAGGCGAATAAGCCCCCCGGGGGCTAAATCATATCCTTCCATTTCCCAAGCACAAGGGCGGATGCCCCTCAAGAAAAGTGCTGGTGCAGACCGGGACAGGGGTTGAATAGATCGACCGTCCGCACGATGGTCATACAATGCGCAAAACCAGAAGAATAGCTTAACCTCTCAAAACAATATCAGATCTCATATGAAGAATAAACGAAGAGGGAACCTTGCAACCTGGCGCTGTTTTAGAGCGCGGAGATTTATGCAAAGAAGTAGTAGGTTGACTCGCAGATGCAGTTGGGCTACAATACGGTAAAATTACCGTTGCTTATCTCAGCAGAACTCCCCTTCCTGCCTTGTTTTCGGGGCGATAACACATCTGCTACCTAGTATTCTCCAAGGCTCAATCAACAACTGGTTGACTCGACGGCTAAAAGCTGATCCATCAAATCCGAATCGGAGCTCGACTTGGTCTGAGGCAGTTCAGATTCAGTCTCAACAAGGATGCATCTTCCTGCGATCTTTTCACTGTGCGATAGGTCTTCTACGGAGGCTTGCGGCCGAAAGTAGACTTGACAGATCATTCCCTGTTCATTAACATTCGAAATTATGTACACTACATAATGCAATCATAACGCAGGCCGACTTTCCACTACCTGTTCAATGTTCCCGCCGCAGAATCTTCTGCAAGGTTGCGCTTTCTGTCTCATACCTGCTTACCTTGTTTTGTGAGCTATAAACCTTACCTAGGAGCCACTTGATCCGGCTGGCGAGCTCCCAAGGTTGCTTGGGCAGCGTTCCTAGAAGTTGCAACTCCTCCTCGTACTTGCTTATACTTTTGTTCTCGACACTAATGAGCTGTTTGAGAATTTCGAGATCTAGGCGGCTGCTCAAGGTCTTGTTCTCGGTGAGACGCTTGAAAACGGCCCGGTACACAGGCTTGCCAGGCTTGACCACATCGGGGCAACCATTGACTGAGTTGATAGAAATCAACTCCGCCTGCTCAAGAGCACGCAAGGATGCTTCACCGTTGTCCTTGAAAAGGTCGGATAGCAGGATCTGGTTGTAAGGTAGTGCCGCATCCTTAGCGTTGGCAAGTGTTTTGATTAGATGCCATGCCTGTTCCTGCGTCCACGACTTTGAGGTCGTGTCACTACCCAAGATGAACATCTTCAAAATCTCGGAGGCTGACTGCTCGATTATGCGGGTGACGGCAGCTGATTCTATGTGTTATTTGCTGGCCTTGTTCATGCATTGGCAGCCTCGGACTTACCTAAAGGGGTCTCTCCAGCTTCAATCCGTCGCGCCATGAACTCAAGGTCAGTGACCCGGCCTCCCAGTACCTGTATACAGCTGTCCAAGTCTGACAGGGTACCGAGGTCGAGAGTCTGTTTCGTGCCAGTTTTTGATTCGTATTCCAAATGACTGAGCACAAACTTCCTTCCTACCTCCGGTGAACAGTCGCCCAATGAAATGGTCCGGAACACAGAGTTGGGTAGAGCCTTGCTCAATGGCTTGGAGAAGGAGACGTCTGTGGTGAGAAAGATGACGTGCGCTATATTCCCAGTGGTCAAACCAGCGGCCCATTCGGTGAGTTTGTCATAGACTACACTGTCCTCGGAGAAATTGTGCAAGAAATTATCGATAACCACCACGGGCCTCTGCTCTGGATGAGCCTCAAGGTATTCCTCATCACTTAGATGGGCTTCTTTCTCATCGTTTTTCTTGTTCTCCAATGCAACTTTCTTGAGGGCAGTGGCGGTATTTTGCCAGATCTTGCTGAGCTGAGCATCCAAGGTCTCTGAAAACCCGGCTTTCGTGCCAATCATACCTTGAGCGGCCAGATCGATAAAGCTGCTCATGCTATTCATCCAGGAGAAGACCGGTCGGTATCCTACTTGGCTAGCAGCACGAGAAATCTTTGCCGTGTCACCTTTGGCATCCTGAATTTGCTTACAATCGATGACAACCTTGTACCTGTAGTTTTCCAGGGCGCGATCCAGAACAAGCTCTCGCTTTCCGGTGCCGCGAGGTCCGTGAATGACGATGAAAGTTTCAGCGTTCTCCATCAGCCACGACTGTAGCTGAGCGATATCACCTTGACGATCTTCCCAGATAGCCGTGAGCCGGCGCGGATCAGATCCGCGGCGGCCGAAATAAATGATATTGGCTTTGTTCACCTGGTTTCTGATCCACCGCAAGATGCTGTTTTCTTCTTTTTGCAAGGTCGCTTTGATCTTCATCTCAATGAAGAACGTTCGGATTGGGTCAAAAACAGTTACTGTGATGGCTGCGATGAGGGCGGCAATAATGGGAATTACAATCCTTGGATGGTTCAAGAGCCAGTCCTTGATCATGGACAACTTGATGTTGGCTTCATACTTAATCTTGATCCGGGTGCCGCACTTTCCACCACCTTCATGCTCCGGAATGGTGAAGCCGTGCACGCAGTTCTTAGCCATGACGGCGTTCCTCGCGCGGGAGAACACAATGAAAGCATATCTGGGCGTGACTTTGGAATCGGACGGCTGCCTTTCGATGTCTCTTAGCTTGCCGTACCGGCGAAACACACTGTACAGAGCCTCGGTGGTCGGTTCTCCTGCTGTCCCATTAGAGGAAGCAGGCAGGAATTCCACTCTCAGCCGTGGGGTGGGAATGCGGTATAGGTCCTCAATCCAGGGCCTGCCATGGACATGGGCCACGTTGACCTCCTGAAACGGGTTGAACCATGGCCTGATAGGGTGTTCTTTGAGGTGATTCTGTATCGCGGTTACGATGTCCAAGTCCTTGAGTCCATCCTTGCGGTTATACTTCACAAATGCGCCGCCTTCTCTGAAACGGGGGATAACCTCCCGAATATCGATGTCCAATGTTTGAGGAAAGACGCGACGTATTATGTGTAAAGGATCAGAAGCCGCTAGGTGTGGTCTGTCGATACGCTTCAATACTTGTTCGTATGACCGACCACCGCTAAGAGGTCCTTGTAGCAGCCATTGTAACCGCGAAGGAAAGATATCTGTTTAATGAGTGCATCAGCATGGAGTGGTGTTAGTTTGCGACTTGGAAGTCAATATATCATACTGTTCACGAAAATAAGCCCTTCACCGTCCTTCACTTCAATATGACCTGTTTCGATAGTGCTAATATGAGAAGAGCTACTGTTCAGTCTGGCGAGGATCCCTTTTGAGGAGGGAATGGAGAGCCCACTGGGACGCACATGGGCTCGGTAACCCCATGGCCTCACGATATGCACCGGAGCTCGCATCATCTCAGCGACGCAAGAGATGTGTAGGAGCAATGGTTTCATGGCTGGGTTCTTGGTTAATAGAGAGCATCCTATGACGTAGCTGGGGAGCTTTCATTATCTGTGAAATACAGCTTGTGACGATCGTGTTACAGGGCAGCCGTGCGGCCCCCGCTCCGGTACGGTCACACTACGTCTTCGATAAATTACAGCGCTATCGCCAATCAGAGTCCATCGACTCGCATATGTCCCTTTGATTCAAATCCGAGGTTCGGCCAATTCAACTGCCTCAAACAACAACTTTTTTTGATATTGGCCAGCGTCACCATGGGCTGGTTGTGGAAAACCCCTTCCAAGGAGGGCGAGTCTCAAACCTCGCCTCCTGCTTCATCTGGTCTACCTGATTCCGGTCTACCATCTGCACAGACAGCACATGCATCTACGCCGTCCTCATCAGCACAAGCGGATCAACCCCCAACATTAACTCGCGAAGAGCAAGCCGACGCCGAATGGAAGAAGTTAATCGCTAGTCTCGAGGGCGATATTAGCCAGAAATTACACGATCAACAGCGATCGACTCCCGAAACACCGTTTCTCGATACAACATCATCATTTTCTAATCCTCATTCTCCCCCGAACTCGATCGCCCCCGATTCTCTCTATCCCGATACCATGTCTTGCCGCTCGGCATTCGACTACGCCTTTTTCTGTCAGTCTTTCGGTGGCCAGTTTGTCAACGTTTACCGATACGGCGAGCTGCGGTCTTGCAGCGAGCATTGGAGTAATTTCTGGCTGTGCATGAAAACGCGCACCTGGGGTGACGAACGGCGCAAGGAGGCGATTCGGGATCATTACCGGAAGAAGGCTATCAAGTACAAGACAGGGCCCAGCAGTGAGGATGTCTGGGATGTGCGCACGGAATTTATCGGCGAGTGCTTCAATGGCGACTTCGCCGCGCTCGAGAGGGAGGTGAAGGCTGCCGAGGAGGCCGCAGCAGCGGCAGCGGCCAGCCAGAAAGCGGCCGCGGCATCCGCAACAGCAGAGGCGTCGTCAGCATCGTCATGAAAGAAACATTCTAGTCGGTGAAAGCCCTCTCTCCTCTAGCCCATTCTTCTTTGCCCGTGTAAAAATTTCCTGTCCATTTCCATGAACGTGCATGTTAGACTCGGTTGATCTTCATGTTAGTTTCGAATACGATACCTGTCCCTGGGGGATATTGTACGATAGCCATATTCAGATCAATCAAAAGAATGATAATGATTTGGCTAGACGATTGGAGGTGTTTTTCGTGGTCTCTTTGAATACTGGAGTGCAGATCAAAGAAGACCGCCATTGTTTTCGAAATCGCGGTGGTCAGGCCTGTGAATCCTCTTTGTTAATCAAACAAAACTTTGTTCCCAATGAGTTCTTGAAAGGAATTGATACGGGGATAGACTCCCTCAAAAGGGTCAGCCTGCGCCTTTTTTCCCCTTCGAATTTGCTGTTTCTTCCTATACATTGCACTACACTTCTCGACAACGACATCTGGACTCGCCCGTCCACAATCAAGCAGCAACTTCTTAATCCCTTCACAATCTTGAATCGCAAGATGGACAAGCTGACCGAGCAACCAGGCCAAAACAGAGCCAGGCGAGGTGCGTTTTCTGGAACCTCAAGTTCCGCAGCAGCAGCGGAGACAATGACACCAACACCAACATCAACTACACCAACTTCACTAACTACACCAACTACACCAACTGCCCCATCGCCATCTCACACGCCAGCACAGCCCTCCTACAGCACACTTCATTCATCGCATCATGAGGAGGGTACCGCGTACGTCCCTCAATATAGAGATGCAACCAATGGCTCTCATGACGAGGTCGAGTACCACCCTTTTACCGCCCACGACCCCCTCTACTACCACCCTCGATATCGCAAAGTCGTGACCTGGAGGCAGCCAACAGCAACCGTCATCCCCGCTCATGATTCGATTCCCCTACCAGACCACCCTCGGGAGACTCGCGCTCCTCCTCACCCTCCCTCTCCTCCCCCCATCCCCACGGATGCTAACTTGATGCCTCCGCCTCCTTTCCCCCGCCGTCTCCGTCCCCAGCCCCCGCAGCCCCCTTCCATCCTGAAACCCCCAACCAGGACCGACAGGGAGACCCTGCAGGGAAATCTCTGGGCCATGATGAAGCTCGCCGATCGCGAGCTCACCGCATGCCATGAAATCCTGGAGGCCACGAGTCAGCAGTGCCTGCAGCATCTCTTCGAGATCGACGAAGGCTTGAAATACCTCGATGCGCTGTTCCAGGAGGACGAGCGGCAGGCGGACATGCTGCGACGGTATGGGAGGCGCCACGAGCGCTCCGCTCATTGCCTGGCGAATGGGGATGTTCATTTCTGCGCGTATCGGTACGGCCGCGGTCGTGGGCCCAGGAGCACTCGTAATGAGCGGAGGACTGCAGGTATCAGTTCACCCTATCGTGGTGGCGGTCATCATGATTGGCAGAATAGCCAGCGCGGCTTGGACCGTACCGTTGCCAGTGGACGGGTGGTAAAGATGAGGAAGAAGTCGGACAGTATGACTGGGATCGCGGCTCGAATCAAGCTTGGGTACGAGGACTTGAAGAACCGCCTTCCTCGCCGTAGACTAGCGGGAGACGAGGACGAGAATTGGGGCGGGATTGAGGGTGAGAAAACAGAGATTGAGACAGAGGAGGAGGATGCGGACGACGATGATGATGAAGATTACTATGATGAGGACGACAACGAGGATTGATCGAAGCCAAGTCTCCAAGGAATGAGATGGGTAGACTGCGAGATGGTGGATGTCATATATTTTGTCAGTGCTCATAATGCTTGTAGACCTTGTTTGTTACCAGCTTGCACAAATTTGAACTCGAATTCAAACAGTAATCATACTGTGCCAAGTCACTCAAGATCATCAGATTGATATTGACGTGAATAGAATATGTACAGACAGCTAGAAAGTTGCACAGAATGACAAACGCTCCGACCTTACACAACACTTTGACGATGAAAAGAACGCTGCACAACTCAGGCAAACATAGAAATGAAGCAAAAGTCTTCAATCAGCCTCCTCAAAATAGTCTCTCGGAAAGATAGTAGACAACTGTATAGTTATAGGGATACGAGCCACCCGACGTTAATTTCACGGAAGCAACCAACTTTTCTTTTAGCTTTTCCTTGATCCGTTTTGCCTTGTAATATTGACAGTCATAGATTCATTGTGATCATGAGTCTCACTTTGGGTCGTTGTGCTGCTGGATCCTGCCCAGCATAATGAAACCGAGATACGTAACAAGATTTAAGCTGAGACGGTCTGTGGCGCCGACTGGGGTACTGCATCAATAGCAGGACGGCGAACGATCCCGCCAGTAACTGGAAGCTGGGAGCTGGTGCCCATGAGAGCAGCATCAACCTCACGGGCACACTGGCGACCCTCGTTGATGCCCCAGACGATGAGAGACTGGCCACGACGGCAGTCACCGGCAGCATAAACGCCAGGGACGTTGGTGGAGTACTGACCAGGAGGGGTCTTAACATTCTTACGCGCATCTCGCTCGATCTCATCTCCTAGAAGGCGATCTTCCGGTCCAAGGAAGCCCATTGAAAGAAGAACGAGATCGGCCGGGAAGAATTGCTCACTGCCTTCGACAGTCTTCATGTCCCATCCGCCAGAAGCACCCTTGGTCCACTCCACGCGAACAGTATTGATACCCTTAACGCGACCACTGCCATCGTCAACGAATTCCTTAGACATGACACAGTACTCGCGAGGGTCCTTGCCCATGTGTGTCTTGACTTCGGAATGGCCATAGTCAACCCGGTAAATGCGAGGCCATTGGGGCCAAGGGTTGTCACGGGCACGCTCCGGCGGAGGCTGGGGCAGCAACTCGAAGTTGGTAACAGATTTGGCGCCATGACGAACAGAAGTACCAATGCAGTCATTTCCGGTGTCACCACCACCAATAACCACAACGTGCTTGTCCTTGGCGGAGATGTATGCACCATCGGCCAGGTTGGAATCGAGGAGCGACTTGGTGTTGCGATGCAAGAATTGCATGGCGTAATGGATGCCCTCAAGCTCGCGTCCCGGGACCTTTAGATCACGAGCCACGGTGGCACCGGTAGCAATGATCACAGCATCGTTGGTCTTACGCAGGGTCTCCAAGCTGACATCGTGTTCAGGTCCAACGGGAGTGCTAGGGGCAAATTGGACGCCTTCAGCAGCCATCAGGTCAACACGACGCTGCACAACCTTCTTGTCCAGCTTCATGTTGGGAATACCATACATGAGCAGCCCACCAATACGATCAGCTCGCTCGTAGACAGTCACACTGTGCCCAGCACGATTGAGTTGATCTGCAGCAGCGAGACCGGCCGGACCAGAACCAATAATGGCAATAGTCTTACCAGTGCGAGTCTTAGGAGGACGAGGGACCATCCAGCCCATTTCGAACCCACGGTCAATGATAGCACACTCGATAGACTTGATGCCTACTGGGTCTTCGTTGATACCAAGGACACATGCACCCTCACAAGGCGCGGGGCAGACACGACCGGTGAATTCTGGGAAGTTGTTTGTCATGAGAAGACGGTTGAGCGCATCTTGCCACTGGTTCTGGAAGACCAGTTCATTCCACTTAGGGATGATATTGGAGATCGGACAACCAGTATCAGACTGACAGAATGGGACACCGCAGTCCATGCAACGAGCCGACTGGTACTTCAACTCATCCTCGCTGAGACGGGCAGAAAGCTCAGCCCAGTCACGCGTCCGAGTGGCTGGGTTTCGGTATTTTTCGCTGCGACGATTATACTTCATAAAACCTCTGGTCTTGTCGAGAATGAGAGCAGAGCGCTTCTTCTCGGTCTTCGAGTCACTGATGCTGTCTTCGATGTCGAGCATCTCAACCTTCTTCGCATCCTTTTCGGACTGAGCCTTCGATTTCTCAGCCGGAACCGGCGTACCCGGAAGCTGAGGGAGAGTGAACTCGGCCTTCTTTGCGGCCTTAGCCTTGGCACTTTCCTCCTCGAGGATGCGCTTGTAATCAATGGGCAAAACCTTGACGAAGTGGCGGAGAGCACGGGTGAAATCGAGCAAGATGCGAGCAGCCAATTCAGAACCGGTGTAGTGGTGGTGATCCTCAATCAAGCCACGAACGAAGGCGATTTCAGCGGGGTCCTCCAAACCGCTGACCTCGACCATCTCCATATTGACCTTGGAGTGGAAATCCTGGTTCTTATCCAAGATATAGGCGATACCACCGGACATGCCAGCGGCGAAGTTACGACCTGTGGAACCAAGCACAAGCACCCGACCGCCAGTCATATACTCACATCCATGGTCACCAACACCCTCAACGACAGCGGTAGCCCCGGAATTACGAACAGCAAAACGCTCAGCAGCCATACCGCGGAAGAAGCAAGTACCCCGAGTAGCACCGTAGAGACAGGTGTTGCCGACAATTACGTTCTCCTCGGCCTTGTATGCAGCGCCACGGGGAGGGTACACAATTAGGCGACCTCCAGAAAGACCCTTACCGACATAGTCGTTGGCGTCACCTTCCAGCTCGAGGGTGATACCCGGAGCAAGGTAAGCACCAAAGGACTGACCGGCCGAGCCCTTAATGTTCGAGTGAATAGTGTCTTGCGGGAGTCCTTCCCCACCATAGCGGCGACTGACCTGATAGGACAAGGTAGCACCCAAGGCACGATCCGTGTTGACGATATCGCATTCAATACGACAGGGCAAGCCCTTCTCCAAAGCAAGCTCGGATTCGGCAATTAACTTATTATCGAGACGAGTGTGGAGGCGATGGTCCTGCTTGCGAACATTGTAGGTAGCTACTCCAGGACGGAGGGAGTGGGCCGGGGTGAGAATGAGGGAGAGATCAATCTTCTCTTGTTTGGGGGTTTTGATACCATCTCGGATCCTGAGGAGCTCCGCACGACCCACCATCTCATTGACCGTGCGAATGCCCAACTTGGCCATGATGGCACGCATCTCGTTAGCAACATAGTAAAAGAAGTTGATCACATGCTCGGGAGTTCCCTGGAATTTAGCCCTCAGTGCTGGATCCTGGGTCGCAATTCCAACAGGACAAGTATTCAGATGACACTTGCGCATCATGATACATCCCATAGCAATCAAGGGAGTGGTGGCAAATCCGAATTCTTCTGCACCGAGCAGACAAGCGACAGCAAGATCACGACCGGTACGAATTTGACCGTCGGTCTGGACAACAACACGCCCGCGCAGGTCATTCAGGACAAGGGTCTGGTGGGTTTCGGCCAGACCCAACTCCCATGGGAGACCGGCATATTTGATACCAGTCCAACGGGACGCACCAGTACCACCATCGTGACCGGAGATCAGGATATGATCAGCCTTGGCCTTCGCGACACCGGAGGCAACAATACCAACACCGACCTCAGACACGAGCTTGACGGATACTCTTGCGCGAGGGTTGGAACATTTAAGATCGTAGATGAGTTGTTTAAGATCTTCAATGGAATAGATGTCGTGGTGCGGAGGTGGCGAAATTAACCCGACACCAGGAGTAGAGTAACGAGTACGGGCGATAGGGCCCACGACCTTGTGTCCAGGAAGCTCACCACCTTCACCGGGCTTAGCTCCTTGTGCCATCTTGATCTGTAGCTCATCAGCGTCCGCGAGGTAGTGAGAAGTCACACCGAAGCGACCGGAAGCAATCTGCTTGATGGCGGAGCGCATCGTATCGCCGTTCTCGAATCTCTTGCTTCTCTCGGGATCTTCGCCTCCTTCACCAGTGTTCGACTTTCCACCAAGGCGGTTCATAGCGACTGCCAAGGTAGAATGCGATTCCATGGATATCGAACCATAAGACATGGCACCTGTAACGAACCGACGCACAATTTCTGTCCAAGGTTCGACCTGGTCAATGGGAATGGGGGTCCGCTGTTCGAAGTCGAAGTCGAGCATACCACGCAGAGTACAATTCTTGATCTGCTCATGTTCAGCCTTAGCATACGCTTCATACGACTTGTCATTCTTTGTGCGGACAGCATCTTGCATGTTCGCGATGCTGACCGGGTCATTGATGTGCTCTTCCCCGCCATCACGCCAGTGATATTCGCCAGACTCAGGAAGACCGGGAATATCGACAATCTCACGCGAAGGGTATCCACGCTCGTGGAAGGCGAAGGCATCTTGAGCAATAAGCTCGAAAGTCATACCACGAATGCGGCTCGCAGTTCCCGCGAAGCAACGGTCAATGACACTATCATCGATACCGAGAGCTTCGAAAATCTGAGCGCCCTTGTAGGACTGCAAGGTGGAGATACCCATCTTGCTCATGACCTTGAGGATACCACCATCACAAGAAGCCTTGTAGTTCTCGATGACCTTCTCATCAGGGAGTTGCTTGCGAATCAGCTTTTCCCGGTTCATCTTGAGGATACACTCCATTGCAAGGTAAGGGTTGATAGCGTCGGCTCCGTACCCTACCAAAACACACATGTGATGTACCTCACGAGCCTCGGCGGTCTCGACGACGATGGCGGCGAGAGATCTCCATTTGTTACGGACCAAGTGATGATGAACAAGCCCAGTGGCCAAAAGAGCGGAGACAGGAACTCTCCCCGCCGACGTGGCTCGGTCCGAAAGCACAAGGACCTTGTCCCCGTTCTGGATTGCTTCGGTTGTGGCATCGCAGATGGCATCAAGAGCTTCAAGGTAGCCAGGGACACCCTTCTGCTTCTCGAATGTAATGTCGATGGTTTTGACTGTCCAATCCTTGTGAGCGCGATTGATATTCTTCAACGCGTTGAACTCGGGAATGCTCAGGATAGGGGATGGCAAGAGCAAGCGGTGACACTGTGACTGCTCCATTTCCAGAAGGTTGCCCTGAGGACCAACATAGCATTCTAGAGACATAACCACTGCCTCGCGGATAGGATCGATGGGAGGGTTCGTGACCTGAGCAAAGAGTTGACGGAAGTATTCGTAGAGAAGGCGTGGTTGCTTAGCAATACAGGCAAGAGGAGCATCGTTGCCCATTGACCCAAGGGCTTCCTTTGAATCAGCGGCCATAGGGCCGAGTAGCAGACTCACTTGCTCAAAGGAATAACCAAAGGCCTTCAGGCGGGGGTCATTCTGGATAGTCGTCTCATCTAATGGGGAGACGAGATCCACGCTCTGCGCATCCAATTTCTCTTTGATAGCAGGCAATTTCAGGAGTTCTTTTTCTAACCAGGAAGCGAAATCATGTCGGTGGGAGACAGTATACTTGAGTTCCGAGTCATCGATGATCCGGCCAGCCACGGTGTCAACCAGGAGCATCTTGCCGGGCTGCAAGCGGCCCTTCTGGATCACGCGTTCAGGATCGACGTCCACGGCACCAACCTCAGAGGCACAGATTATTCTGTCATCGTCCGTGACATAGAAGCGGCAAGGACGCAAGCCATTGCGGTCGAGGTTGGCTCCGCAATAGCGGCCGTCGGAGAAAGTAAAAAGTGCCGGGCCATCCCAGGGCTCCATCTGGCAGGCAGCCCATTCGTAGAAAGCAGCCTTGGCCGGGTCCATAGCCGGGTTGTCCTGCCACGCTTCAGGAATCATGAGCATGACTGCTTCGGGCAAGGAAAGAACTCCGTTGATCATCAGCAGCTCCAGAACGTTATCGAAGGCGGCAGAGTCGGAACCGCCATCCTCAACAATGGGATAGAGCGAGTCAAGCTCCGCTCCGAAAATATCGGACTTCAGCACACCCTCTCTAGCGCGCATCCAGTTCTTGTTGCCACGAAGGGTGTTGATTTCACCATTGTGGGCCGCCCATCGCAAAGGTTGCGCACGGTCCCATGAAGGAAAAGTGTTGGTCGAGAAACGAGAATGGACGAGAGCAAAGTGACCCTCATAATCTACATTGACCAGGTCGTGGTAGTACTGGTACACCTGCACTGGAGCCAGCTGACCCTTGTAGACAATGTTCCGGTTACTGAGAGAGCAGAGGTAGAACCAGTTGGCAAGGCCAATCACATGGGTGGCACGCTTCCGTAGAACGTACAGCTGGAGCTCGAAAGTCTTGTCGTCAAATTGTGCTGCGTCAGTGACTTCGGGCTTGTTGCCTTCGCCATACGCTGACTTCAGCACCACGAAGGGTTGCATGATGATGGGCTCCCGTGAGAGCGCAGCAGGGCCGAGAATGGTCGAATCGCGAGGAACCTCGCGCCATCCCAGCACGCGTAGACCCAAAGACGTTGCAATTTCCTCGAATGTGTTGGTAGACTCTTTCAGAGACTCTTCGTCTGGCTTGAAGAACAAGTTTCCGACGGCATACTGGCCGAGAGGAGGGAGATCAACTCCGACTTCCCGGGCGAAATTCTTGATGAAGAACTTGTGTGGAATACTGGTCATCACACCAGCACCATCACCGTCCCGTGCATCTGAACCAACGGCGCCACGATGCGTCATGTTACAGAGCAGGTTACGAGCTGTAAGTCCATGCTTCCATTAATAAACCAGTTGCCAGGGAACGTTGATGCCGGCGCGGGACAACTTACCATCACTGACAATCTTGTGGCTAGGCTTTCCTTTGATGTGTCTGTCGAGAGTCCTTGTTAGTGACCTTGCCAGTCTTCTGGGCGCCCTCGAGGTTGCGCATTTTAATGATGGTGAAGGAAGACGCCGGGCACTTACGCGGCGAAGCCTACACCACAAGCATCCTTTTCATATTCAGGGTCATAGAGACCTTGCCGCTCGGGCAAGGTGTTGGCCCAGCCATACCCCTGCTTCGGCTGGTACTCCGAATACTCATTCGGTTTCTGCTCATCGACTATAGGTTGGCCATAGAGTTCCTCCAAGTTCAGACCCATTCTTCCGTCGGTAGCCGACAGAGAATGTGGTAGTAAGACGGAAGCTAGGAGGGGAGCTTTTGTGTGTTGGAGGAGGGACCACCGGGGGTGTAGAATGGAAGGCGCTCGTTATGTGGGGGGGGGAGGGGCGGGACTATGTTGTCACAGAGTTGGAGGGTCAAGAGCGCAGGTAAGGAGGGACAGTCGAGGCGCTGCTGTCGATGACCCAACGTCTAGCTTCTGATGAGGATTTGAATGGAAGAAGAGAGAGGGAAAGAGTAAAGAGGAAGGAAAGGAGGGGAAGATATTACTTAAAGAGTGCCGATCCGTGAGCCCGAGGGAGAAGAAATTGGGTGGAGGGGGGGGAGGGGAGGAGGGGGAGGAGGAAATGAATTAAAAAGGGTAACCAAAGCGGAAGGATGGACGGGGGGCAGGGGTCCGGGGATGTCCAATTCGATGTACTAATAATGCTTGAACAATATGCTCCTGCTCCTACTCCTGCATGTATGATCATTTGTTAGTGGCTAACGTACTGTCTACTAACTTAACCGAACAGACTACTGTAAGAGCAGAGGAAGAAAAAAAATACGACAGTGGAGATGATCAGAGAACAGCCGTGGCAAACTGCAGCTTGACGGAGGACAAGTACTGAGTAGTAGATGACTTAGTGCTGGTAACTAGTGGTGGTGGTAGTGATGATGGTGGTAGTAGTGGTATTAGCAGCAGTTAATTAGACTAGAAAGTATCCCTCTCGTACAGTACAGTCAGTCCACAGTGAACAACCGACGGGCGCAAGAGGGAAACGGAGCTAATACTTGGGACTAGTCAGTCACAGACAACTTTACTCGTTGGTTTGTTGCTCTTTGCTGCATCCGCATTCTACCAGTCGATGGTAGCTTTCCACTCCCGAGCCGCCTAGAAGCAACAAAATGAGGTCGTTTTCGGGCTGGCACCATTCGCTTTCTCTACCATCCCAACCACCGTTGTACAAATACGTAGGGATACGTAAAGGGATCGAAGGGATCGACAAGCACTTTCATCATGATTTTGTTGTGTTGGTGCTTCTAGTCTACCTAGTATTACTCGTTCTCAGTAGACTCATCATGCAAGAAGGTAGGTAACTAGAGGTTGAAATGACTGCACTTCAGTTCGGGTCTTCTAGAGTGCAGGCAGATAAGCACCCGTGCACCAATCAGGACAGCCGCTTTACAAGTCGAGGACACTTTGGCTGGTAGATTAGGTTTCAACTACGTCAAGATCCAGGCCGGTGGAGCTTCGGTCCCAAACCCAGAAAAAAAGAGGTTGCTTCCAACTGACGGCGCTAGTCCTTCCTTGCCTGAACCGCTGCTGTAATTTCGTATTGGGCTGTAATAGTTTACCCGGATCCTCCACTCTGTAATCCCAAAACAACATTTCTTGTAGGTCAAGGAAATTGGGTTCTTGTCTCCAACTCTCCAATTCTCTCTCATAATGAGTTTGGCCCTGGAGTTCTTTCGTTATCCAAAAAGAGGAAATTGACCCATGCCATTACCTATTACCATTCATGTGGGTTTGGAGATGGCGAGACTTGCAATATCCTCTATTTCATCTCCTAGCAAAAGTGATGTTGAATATAATTGGCCAAGTGTATAGTGCAGACGAGAGGTGGATTGTTCTAGATGACTGTGCTACGGATAGCACACTCACCTCAGCTGTTAGGGTTAGAGGTTGGTGGCTACTGCATTGTTATCCCATCGCCAAGGACGCTGCATACCGTCCTGTGCCTCTGATTCTCTGGCAGAGCGCACAAATGTTATACTAAGTCATCCAAAAACACAATATATTGATTTTGCTGGGCAAAATACTCTACACGGCGCCTTCGCGATCTGCCACATTACAACCACAGAGCGCAGCGCCCCAATCGATAGATGGAGGCATTGAACGACTTGAGTAGTGTCCCTCTTCGGAGTTTGGTCATGGCGACCACAAGAGCGGAAAGACTGTAGGAACAGAGTGACCATCCCTGTCTCCTAATAATAATGAAAGTCCTTTGATTAACTGGTACGTACTGCTTTGCAACTGAGTGCAGCTTACTAGAACTTACCCCACGCTGCGGTGCAGGCTGTCGGGCGATCAATGGTAAGTTAATCAAGACGGTATAACAAGTGCATACACGATTACAGCTAGTATATGTATTATTGGCAGATGCCGGGATGGTGGGATGAGTTCCCTGGGAACGGAGCGGTAATCTACACACTTGCGATGCATCCTGCCCACCACCTGCACCAGCTTGGTTGCTTGCTTAGCTGTCTGTCCGCCCGACCGTTCGAGGTCAGCTCAGACCTTCCGACAACGGCCAAGCTGGGCGCCTTTCCCTATTCATCCCGGGATCCCTCCCCTCTCCCTCTCCCTCCTCTCTTGGGCCACGTTTCCCACTGGCCCCCTTCCTGAAAGTGCTACCAGCTGGCCACAGCGGCTGCCTCCAGGCTCTTCGAGCCTTGCCCCGATTCCGGAGGCTTCTGCCCCTGTAACTACTTACCTAAGAGACTGTCTAGCCCCTTTGGGAATCTCCGTAGCTCATTCTTTCAAGTCATCCCGGGCCCCTATTGGAACTTACCACTTATCAACTAATCTCTAAGTTCCTACTCGATCTTCATTTACAGATTGAACATACCATTCAGATCCTTTTCACAACTTTTTCTCTGCTGTAATCAAGGAGCGCCTATGTAGCTATTATTTCTATTCTTGTCTATTTTCCGGGGAATATCCACCCTGACAGCTCCCCTCCCCTCTGTTTCGCTGCCGAGGGGCCGAGTCAACGCTTTCCCCGTGGGATCGAAGCATTCCATGCCCGGGATTGGTGTGCGCACTGTATAGTAACGTAGTAGGGTGCACAAGTAGGTACTAGGTAGGTCCGGGGACAACTCAATTAGCCGTTGAATGGCCCCCGACCAATAAACGCCGCCTCATCTTGCATACACCATCCCCGGAAATACGAGCGGTTCACATGGCCGGGCATCTACAGTAGCAGCTATCTGCCCACTGCCCACGGATGATTTGCAGAAGTACAGTGCTGTACTCCGTACTTTAGCAGACTACCTATTATTACCTTCGCCTGCAACCTATCAATTGCCCACTCACGACTTCGGGATTTCACAACGCAGAGATAGGATGTTTAGTTCCGAATCCCAAGACCGATAAGCATAGCCGACATCAATAAATGTAATGCAAATTGTCATACACAGATCTATCAATCTAGCCTTCTCGATATCGCTTCATGCTGTATGGAGCATAAATCCTGAGAGGGCATGTGCATGCGAGTTAGCGATCCCCAGATCATACCTACTGCGTGACAACTGCCAAAATTTGTGGCCTGTGGCTACGACTCAATCCCCCAACCCCGAGACCTTTCTCTCAGACGACCTTTTAATCGATAAGGCGGCACCAGCAACCCCTCCTCTTATCACCGATCGAGTTCAAAACCCCTACATTTCGGCCGATTCGAAGTCGAGACAGAACAGGCAATCAAATCCTCAGCTGCAGCGATCATGCCCATGGCCAACATCCACCACCATTAGTCAATTCATGGCACATCGCTAGCTCTCGGGGAACCTGCACTCTCGGGGTTGAGGAAGGATGGAGATGGGCCCGAACTTGTCTCCCTCGGTATGGAGAGCGTCTCCAATACAAGCCGATAGTGTAGGAAAAATCAAGAATCCCACAACAAAGCGGTTGTTGTGTCAGTCACTCAGTCGGGACGCGCAACCTGCCCAGTGCCCACACCAGAGGATGTTCAGTGCATGAGGAATGGAAGTTGGGACGGGCATCACATGACCGAGCGGAGATGCCAATGTTTCCGTCTCCCGAATTCTTCCGGAGCGTGTATGCTCAGGCTTGACCAGTTTAGGTTCACCGGATGTGATCTTGTCGAAGTAGCGGAAGACTGCAACCCTTCGGGACTTTTAGGAGTCGATGACGGTAACTTAACGGCCGCAAATAAGTAACTTACTGGTCCTGACGGAGAACTGTACAGTACCTAGTTACAGTACACTAAGGTACAGTACTTACCAGACAGCAGCCTTCCATCTTCTTCCCTACAGCTGCTCCGGGGAGAGTGCAGGGCCGCAGGCAGAAGTCGTTCCTCTGTCCAGGCTCCCTCGGCTGATGATTTGTCCTCCTCCGACTGGATGAAGTTCAATGGCTCATCTTGCAGGAGTGGTTTGTCCTCTGCCACTGCAGCACCCGTTACAGGCTACTGCACCTCGGTAGACAGAATGTGGAAGGACTTGTGGTGGAGCAGACTGCTCCGCGCAAATGGTCTGATCCTCACATCCCTGAGTGACTTGCAGTCGGTCTACACTACATAGTTACTTGGTACGCACAGTCTCTCTACACCGAGTCTCTCTCCCGCACGGGTCGAACGACTACTGAAGGAATGTTTGCTTGACTATACAGCTCATCAACTACCCCACCATCCTGGAATTGCTCCTGAGTGAGTGAGTAGACTGACCTTCACCTGGCCTCACCCCGACTATACAGGAATACAAGAACAATTTCACAAATACTTGCTCGTCCGATGGGTTGGAGCAATTCCACAGAATCTATGTATACATATATAGTGCAGACATTGCAGCTTCCGCAGATACAGGAGATGGCCATTGCCACTGTCCTTTGAGCTGCAGACGAAGGAATCGCTACTTGCGCGGATCTCACTCTAAGAGTCATGGACGTTGATCACAAGGGCGTTACTGGATGTGACTATCAAATCTTGTGTAGATTTAGCACATACTTGGCTCTTGTAGTTCGAAGCTATTGGCTGTGGCTGTACCTATTTAGTGTCTAGTAACCCAGAAGCATCAAATAGTTGCTTTATAGTTAACGAGCTAGTCTGTGCAGAGTATGTGTAGTCAATTGACAAGCTAGGTCGAGAAAATCTACTGAATCAATTGTATAGTCCCGGTTCTGTGCCATTGTAGGCCAGTGTTTAGAATGTCGGAATACAGCGGCAGACTCGAACAGGTAAGCTTCCGTCGGGGATGTCCTTCCCCGCACGCGGAGACTCACTCCTCTTCCGCCATTAATTGTTGTTTTTTCTCGGTTTCCCCTTGCAACTGTCACTCATTAGCATCCACATACACAGCACGGAAACAAGTCGCGCAAAAAGGCATTTCGCACCCTGTCGCAGATAGTGCTCCTTCTGTCTAGCCTCAAGACTACAGCGAGGCACACCTAGCTGCGCCATTATTCCGGCCAGCCACACAGCAACACGCATATTCCACCCGAACGGCCTGGCTGGATACAAACAAACCGCAATGCTCTCTCTTCCCCTCATTACCCCCCGCGATGTACGTCATCTCTGCCTTGAAGAAAGATGACTTTCAAAAGCCAGTCGGTCTCATGCAATTTCTCGTCTCTAACAAACCATTTTAGTCCCACGAGCTCTGGTTCGGTTCGTCTCAACCTTACCGCTCGTCATCCTCCACGTCCGCGACACCTAATCACTCCCACCACCACCATCACCCGGGAGAACCCCACGGCCCCAATCGCCGCAATGGCAGCAACCACCCCAACACCGGACGCGGCCTCTCTGCCTCCTCTGGAAACATGCTCTCATCCCTTCTCCTCGAGGAACGAGCCCTCCGCGCCCGCAAGAACAACATCGCCTCGTTCGGTTATTCGTGGATCAAACCGGCCGGCTGTCCAAAGACGATGCTGGGGATGAAAGAGGAGGAAGCGGAACGCGAGGAGGCTCTGGCGGCCGCGGCCGCGGAGATGGCAGCTGCGGCTGCCGCCGCCGAGGCGGGCATGGATGACTTTGGGGGCGAGACGCAGGATACAATGGACGGAGAGGGGATGCAGGACGATACGGGAATGGAAAGAGACTTGGATGACGATATCCCTGACGCTGATGCAGACGGTCTAGTCGAGGAAGGGGAAGAAGGTCTGGAGGAGGAAGGTGTTGTGGACGAGGATGAGGAGGGATACATGGAACGCGATCTAGATGATGACATTCCCGAGGCCTTTTCTGGCTACGATGACGACGATGAGGAAGATTTGGACGAGGAGAACGAGGGTTTCGACGACCAACCAGACCTGGACGCTGACATCCCGAGTGCGGCGGAGGAAGGTTACGATGATGATGACGATGATGACGATATGAGCGAAAACGGAGCCATGGGCCGTGATCTGGACGATGACATTCCCGAGGCTGATAACGATCACTATGCACAGGGTGAGGAAGAGGAATGGCAACATACGGATACCGACGCCGAATTTGACGATGAAGAGGATGTCAGCTTCGCGCAGGATCCCTTTACGCAAAGTCTTCGCGCGAGTACGAGCAGTCGTGGTGGCTTGCCTCCGGTGCCAATGCGACGAGAGCGAGAGACAGAGGCCCAGCGAAGGTTCTTGCAGCGTTGGAGTGGTGGCGGGGATGCGTTTGACACCAGCAGCATGCTTGTAGACGAAGAAGATCTACGAGCATCGATAGCCAACCAGGCCAGTCGGAGGAGTGTTTTCAGCCGGTTCCCTCGTCGTCAAATGGGAGGCCCCAGAGACAGCCTCGAATAAAGTTCTACCTCTGCATTGTTGCAGTCTGATGTTTGAGTGTTAACATGTGCGGTGTGTATGAAGGTCGTTTTTCTTTCTCCTGGTGGAGGGTGGAAATCATGGCAGTCAATCTGGCTCAAACCGGGGAATGAGTAGGCCAAGTATGTACTAGTACATTGTAGAAGAGCTAGGCGCATGATCAAGATTACTGTTTCCAGACGGTATATATGGTTACCAGTCGCTATAGAGATACCCATTCCATGCCATACTATCACATTTTAGAGCAGGAAATTCCACCGCTAACAATACTCTGATAATTCAGGTGCTTTCTTGCATGAACCATGTTGCATAAGTAAGTGTGATTCCCCTGTGCAGCTGCTCAGTTGAAAGTGAGTGGCCAGGGCTACCCCAAAGTGCCAACAAGCTCAATCCTTGTGCTATAAAGATGAGAAGATAGCCAGCTAGGCGCAGTGATAGCCATAGCCCTATGCATAAATTATATACACATCACATTGTACACTGATAACCAAAAGCATCGAGGTTTCACTCGCTCGTTACATTGGAGGCCACAAGCAGCCTAGAGACAAAACTCCGGATATGCATTGTCATAGCGAAAAAAGAAGCTCGACAGAAGAACGAGACAACAAGAATCATTATACATTTGCCATAGAAGTGAGTGCCAAGGTCTGCAGGTTAGACAATTATTTGCAGTGCTATCCGAATGGCCAGTCTTCTAATTGAGAACGCCGTGGTGCACGAATCATGTTGGCTGGGAAGAAAAGATAAATTAGGTAGTATAAGGAAAGCGCATCGGCCAAACACAGGGGGCGTCGAATGAAGCGCATGCTGAGCGAGAGCAAAAGTTCGTAGCACAAGCGGAGATACCGCACTTGGGTTCTGATGTTCGGGAAATGTTGGGAGCGAGTGGTTCTGAGAAGCGTGCCTGCGCCCGTCGACTAGGTTATCCACACATACGCGAATAGCAAGAAGACAGCCAGGAAGAAGGCCAGCCAGACTCGCCAGCCCACACCGGTGCGCTCCGCCATCCGCAGCATACGGGTCATGTTACCGCGGAGACGCACTCTAGTGTTCTCGAAAGTGTTGTTGAGGTCGGAAATCGCCGAGGTATCCCGGATCTCATCGCCGATGGCGACAGTAAGCTGGAAGCGAGCAATTAGTGTCACCTGCCTGGATCAAATTGCCTGCATCCTTACATCTTTCAACATCTTGACCTTTGCACTGATTCCTTCCACCTCTGCATCGTTCTGCGACTCCAAATGGTCGAGAACAGCATCCGAGTAATGGCCTCTACAAGCCGGAAGATGTAAGCCAGTTGCACACTCGATCCCTTCGAAATGCCCGTCTTTTATTTGGAATGCGGACAACTCACTTCTTGTTCGGGGTTGCTGTCCTGTATCCTCCTGTAGGCCCGCCAGTCCCCAAGCCCTCGCCAGCCGGTGGAGTGTAGCCTCCGTATCCGTATCCTCCTATGCGGCCAGGAGATCGACTGGCCGGCCGAGAATCGCCGCCATAAGAGTCGAAAAGGGAAGACGAGGCGCGGGGATCGCGTTGATGAAGATTTGAACGTGGAAATCTAGTGACGCATGATTAGTTCCATTACTACTACTGATGCGGATGAAGATGGCATGGTCATACCGTGAGGCCATAACGAGTCGTTTCGTAGTCGTGGGCGGGTGAGGTCGATAAAGGGAATTATTTCAACAGCTCATGCAACTTAGCTGGCAAGCATTTTCGATAAGTATTATGGGACGCTCTCGACCAGTTCCAGCCTGTCTGAATGGCTATGGAGCTGACGGATCTGTCATGCGACGGGGTATTGCAAGTTGGTTGCGGCGATTGACTCGGAGAAACACGCTGGCTGCTAGCCGGGCCTCTCTGCTCGGGCGGAGACGCCTCCGGCACGTGAGCCAGCCTACATGTTCAACGTTACTGAACAGCTCCTGCTTGATCCTTGAATATGCGATTGGTTTATGATTTCATTTCATTACTGCAATCAATGCAATTATCCTCTCACTATTCGACCGGACTGTAGTTTATGCTAAAACAACCGCGAGGCGAGATCTGTAAACTCATGTTGGCTCCGATGAAGTGTGCATTGCATGCACATAAATAGCAAAGATCTCAGCGCGGACAGACACAGAAACATTTGTAGAATATTCTTTTATCCCAAGCCAGGAAAAAGCCAGCATTGATTAAATGGCAAAATAATCCCCGATGTTAACGAATCCGATGAAGACCCCCAAAATCCTGCCTGCGCCTGTCAACCAATTGCCCGTTCACACTCGCCGCCCCTATGTTAATGGTGGTATGATAGTCTCGTCCGAGTCATTAAGAGATCGTGCATTTCAGCCGCGCATGACGGTATCCTCATCATCTTCCCCACCCTCATAATCCTCATCGTCGTCCTCCTCGTCGTCGTCCATCATGTTATCGGCCTTTAGCTTCTCGGCTGCCGCCTGATAATCAACGATCTTGCCGCGAGTACGACGGCCACCCGAGATGATGTTGTCTTCAGATATGGGCTCGAGGTTATCGCCGTCATCATCATTATCTGCCGAAAAGGTTAAAGGGTTAGCCTGGCACTGATTGTAATGCTGTAGCTCATTGCATATCATACCGTCTTCAGCCTGTATACCATCGCGAGAAAATTGGTTAGTTTCGCAAGTCAGATAATGTTGTCAGGGTGGGGATTGCCGTACCATCTCCTCGTTCTCGCTCTCGTCGCTATCCTCCTCCTCTAGGTTTTCGTCGTGGGTAGGTTCGGTAGCCCGGCCCTTGCCCTTGTCCAGAGCAGCGGCATCGGGGGCGTTGGCGGCGCGGTCGTAGCCGGGAGTAGTGGCCTGGTTGCTGTCACCCATGATGAAAAGTTCTCGGTTCTAGGGCGAAGGGTCGGAAATGGATTAGGATGTATGAGTGCGCAAAGGTAATGAAGAGAGAAAGGAAATACAGAAGGATGGTCCAAAGCAGAGATTTTAGGGATGTGTTGCAGGCGCAAGGGAGATTCAGCTCAACCGTCCCCGGAGCGGTGGTTGCCCAGGGCGGCACACCTGCGGCTCCCGTGACTGGGAACTGAGGATTGAGGCGCCCACCACCTTATGCATAACAAACATGTTACCTAACTGAACCCCAGCCTAGCGGAATCACTCAGTAACTTATCCCAATCCTCTAGAGACTCACGATGGTCTTCTTTTCTATGTTCAAATATAGTTATGATAGATGTGCCATGCCTTGCTACACTTCGACTTTTGCTCTTGGTAGCTCTAGGTCATAGAAAATAGGTGTAACATCGATAATATAGTACAACTCCGATCAACCATCATGTTTTTCGTTTGAGTTTCCAACGCCTCGTCTCTTCCGCTTCCCCTTGCTGCTGTTCATATAGCCTCCTCATAGTAGATATCTTTCTACTAACCAAGGCCTTATCCACATTTCCACCCCACAAATAAAACGAAAGACTAAAAGTGGTTTGCATCCAGGCGCTTTCACAAAAACAAGAGCAAAAGGAAACGTTTCATCATAGACGTTGAACGGCTGGCAAGCACTCATGCACAAGTCAGAGACTGACCTTGTTGCATTAATCAATGGTCCATAATGCGTTGACATGAAGGATGCCCGTTCCACTCTCAAAATGCTTCTTTTATCGTCTTGATAGGCTCAGCCTCTCCACTAGAACCATTATATGTTCAGGAGAGGCTCAGGCACTTATAATCAAAGCGCTGATAGCTCCGGGATAGAGCCTGATGTATTTTCAGAGTAGACAAATAGATCTACTACTTTGGGGGGTGCGAATGCTTGCGAAACCCGGTTCAGCTGTATCTTAAGCAAGGCACAATGATCTCCATCATGCCCCAAAGTGACGAGTGCGGTCTTGGATCCGGTGATTGTGCGGGTGTCGAGCAGGCGGACGGAGAGGATCTTCCCTGGGATCATGGGATCTGCGAGAGCCCGGTAACGGACAGCAGACCGTCGACCTTGATGGGACGATACACGTTGTGCTCAAAGTAGGCGGGAATGTAGCGCAGACCGAAATGGAACACCCAGAGCGTCAAACTGGACTCTCGGTTGAAGTAATGTAGTTGGACAGATCAAGCCGTGCACGGCACTCTTCTTGTGGGTTCTTGAAGACGGTGGCGCCACTGAGGGCCATGAAGCGAAGGAATTTAGTCCCTTCACAAATGCCTATAGTAGACCGATAAGTCTACGTTCGAAGAGGGCAAATACCTTCGCAGATCTGATTGAGCTGTGCCGCAAGCTGAGCACGACATTCGCAATCTCTGTCCAGCCATGCAACAGGTAACTTAGCACATCCGAGAATTATCAGCGAAGGCGCCTGACAGAATTTGAATATATTGTTGCCTTTTACAGCCTGGATGTATGATCCGATGCTTTTCGAGTCTTGAAGCTTGGTATGCTGGGAAAGCGTTAGATTAATACTTTTAGATCTTCTCTGGTTTAGAAGTACTTACCTGTTTATCTGATCCAGTTATGGAACGCTTCCATCGGACTCGCATGTCTGATTCCAATAGGCAAAGATTTTGCAGACTTGGGCCTTTGTCAGAACACGGCGGATAGTGAATCAATAAGACAAAGCATAACGGATCGATAAGAAAAGGCACCGAGTTGGAAATTACTTCCAAGCTGCACATATGCAGCGCAGACATGCCTTATTCATGCCATCGAATGCCGGCGCTTAGTTCGGCTAAGCTTCGCAGATGTCAGGACAAAAGAACGACAAGTATGTGGAGGCTGAAAGACATAAGCGACATACAGAGACAACTTGGCAAAGCCGCAACAGCTGAGCTTCCAGCATTACCGAAATCAAGCGGGACGCTTTAGATATTTGAAATCGGAACCCGAATGTTAAATTGGGCCCAGATTCACAAGCTACATAGATTGTGGAGCAGAGGAAACCCCCCGAGCCCGTTCTGAACCAGCGATAACCAATCAGTCCCAAAGGAGATACACGCGCATAGCTATGGCCGATGGTAGGATGTGTTGTGTACTGGTAAAATATTCTTTCTTCTCCGAGCAAATGCTCTTGTTGAAACCTACTATGATTGCTATGGTCTGCTGGAGACGTCCTCGCTGCGTTCGACATATTTCTTACTGATATGGCAGAAATACAAACCGGGGATGGAGGCACACGCAACATTGGCTATTGAGGGAGTTGCTTACAATAAATAAGGCTACATGAATTAGTTTCAGGACACATAACCTGGCTGTTGCCATATAACAGGCCACAGCACGAGCGCAGACAACGGGCCAGAGATCTAGACATTAGAGAACAGTGTTGGCCGTCATTATGACGGACTATATTCTGTTCAATTCCATGGGTGAGATTGTCTGATCAGATATTGTACTCATGGAAAGACCCTTAGTTACTATCAGCTATTAATGTTAATTGTGTCCCGCCCTAATCCGGCATTGTTGAATCTAATCCATACACAGAGAGTAGCTACGGTGTAGAGTATGTATCTTCTAAAAGCCAGAGTAACAAAATTTGTCTGAACACATGCGAATGTATATGTGGGCATGATCATGTAATACTCAGTAACTTATGTAGTAATAGCTCTCTACTCAATGCACTCACTCATATTCACTCATCAGCCTCATGAGTCAGAACAAGAGAACGAAAGAAAAAAGTCTGAACGAAGACTAGATTACGTCACCCACTCCGCTGGGTACCCCGCCAACCGCCGCCCGAAAAGCCTGGCAGAAAAACTTGAAACACCCCTCCTCGCCCAAAAATGGAAGCCTCTTCTCCTTTCCACCAAAGTTCCATCAGTTCCGCCAAACGTCACCTGTCTATAGTATAAGGTAGTCTAGTACTAGGTAGTCTATACCGTGTTTGTTAAGGACCCTGTCAGGGCCACTAAGTAATGAAGTAGTAGCTTGTCGTAGCTTGTAGTTTAATCTAGCAGCAACGAGGATCATCCCATACATTCTTTCCCTTTGATTAGTCCTTTATCGAATGGCCCAGAACTGCAGGCGGTTTTCTCGAAGCTGGCGATGGAGCGGGTGGAAGACCATCGAACCCCATGGATACCCGTCGAACCGCCGCTTGCTAGAAACTTCGCTGGAGTTGCCATTTCACCGCCCGCCACTATATCAACGTTGCCAGTCGCACATTTTCTCTGCTCCATTCATCCATTTTCTAAACACGCAACTACTACTCTCTACTACTCCCATTTCCTCCTACCCTTTCTTCTTTACCACGCTCTAAGTCTCTTATACCCTTTCTCGAGGCTTTTTTTGTACATTACGATAATCTTGCTTAACGAATTCCCTCTACTACACACGTCACATCACACATCATGGCCCCCGCTGTCGGTATCGATTTGGGAACCACCTACTCCTGCGTGGGTGTCTTCCGTGATGACCGTATCGAAATCATTGCCAACGACCAGGGTAACCGCACCACCCCCTCTTTCGTGGCCTTCACCGACACCGAGCGTTTGATCGGTGATGCCGCCAAGAACCAGGTTGCCATGAACCCTCACAACACCGTCTTCGATGCTAAGCGTCTGATCGGTCGTCGTTTCGCCGATGCCGAGGTCCAGTCCGACATGAAGCACTGGCCCTTCAAGGTCGTTGACGACAAGGCTGGCAAGCCCATCGTCGAGGTTGAGTTCAAGGGCGAGACCAAGCAGTTCACCCCCGAGGAGATCTCTTCCATGATCCTCACCAAGATGCGTGAGACCGCTGAGTCTTACCTTGGTGGTACCGTCAACAACGCCGTCATCACTGTTCCCGCTTACTTCAACGACTCCCAGCGTCAGGCCACCAAGGATGCTGGTCTCATCGCCGGCTTGAACGTTCTCCGTATCATCAACGAGCCCACCGCTGCTGCCATTGCCTACGGTCTGGACAAGAAGACCGAGGGTGAGCGCAACGTCCTCATCTTCGACCTGGGTGGTGGTACCTTCGATGTCTCCCTCCTTACCATCGAGGAGGGTATCTTCGAGGTCAAGGCCACCGCTGGTGACACTCACTTGGGTGGTGAGGACTTCGATAACCGCCTTGTGAACCATTTCGTTACAGAATTCAAACGCAAGCATAAAAAGTTAGTCACGTGACTTTTCTTACTTCCTATTCATTTCTCCCTCAACTCTCTCATTTACCCCTCATTTCTCATTCATTCCCCCCTCATTTCCCCTTCAACTCTCATTTACCTCTCATTTCTCATTCATTTCCCCCTCAATTGCTGTGTGAGCGTTTGTGCTAATGTTTACCTAGGGACTTGACCACCAATGCTCGCGCTCTCCGCCGTCTCCGCACTGCTTGCGAGCGTGCCAAGCGTACTCTCTCTTCTGCTGCCCAGACCTCTATTGAGATCGACTCTCTCTTCGAGGGTATCGACTTCTACACCTCGATCACCCGTGCTCGTTTCGAGGAGCTTTGCCAGGACCTCTTCCGCTCCACCATGGAGCCCGTTGAGCGTGTCCTCCGCGACGCCAAGATCGACAAGGCCTCCGTCCACGAGATCGTCCTCGTCGGTGGTTCCACCCGTATCCCCAAGATCCAGCGCCTTGTCTCCGACTTCTTCAACAAGGAGGCTAACAAGTCCATCAACCCCGATGAGGCCGTTGCCTACGGTGCTGCTGTCCAGGCTGCTATCCTGTCTGGTGACACTTCCTCCAAGTCCACCAACGAGATCCTCCTGCTCGACGTTGCTCCTCTCTCCCTTGGTATCGAGACCGCTGGTGGTGTCATGACTGCTCTTATCAAGCGCAACACCACCATCCCCACCAAGAAGTCCGAGACCTTCTCCACCTACTCCGACAACCAGCCCGGTGTCTTGATCCAGGTCTACGAGGGTGAGCGTGCTCGCACCAAGGACAACAACCTCCTTGGCAAGTTCGAGCTTACCGGCATTCCTCCCGCCCCCCGTGGTGTTCCCCAGATTGAGGTCACCTTCGATCTCGATGCCAACGGTATCATGAACGTCTCTGCCATTGAGAAGGGTACCGGTAAGACCAACAAGATCACCATCACCAACGACAAGGGTCGTCTTTCCAAGGAGGAGATCGAGCGCATGCTTGCCGATGCCGAGAAGTTCAAGGCTGAGGATGAGGCCGAGGCTTCCCGTATCCAGGCTAAGAACGGTCTTGAGTCCTACGCCTACTCCCTCAAGAACACTCTCAGCGAGGGCAAGCTCACCATCAGCGATGCCGACAAGGAGAAGGTCACCGCCAAGATCGACGAGACCATCAGCTGGCTCGACTCCAACCAAACCGCCACCAAGGAGGAGTACGAGTCCCAGCAGAAGGAGCTTGAGGGTGTTGCCAACCCCATCATCTCCGCTGCCTACGGTGCCGCTGGTGGTGCCCCTGGCGGTGCCGCTCCCGGCGCCACCCGCACTGCTGACGACGTCGAGGAGGGCCCCGAGGAGCTTGACTAAATGTCTCAACTTTCAGTTTTGCTTCTAGTTCTTACTACCCATGGCTGTTCATTGGCTAAGTTTTTCTCTATTTGCATGTTCTAATCTTCATGTCTTTTGTTTTCTTTAACGAAATTATGGGATCCTTTTCTTGTGCATGATTGCATAGATTCGAGGTTTAGTCTTCACTGCATGATGATTTACTCTGCAGTAATCAGGAGGGAAAAGTTTCCTTTCGACGAATACAATAAATTTCTAATAACCTTGTCCTTCATCCTTTCGCTCTTAGTAGTAAAATCTGCTTTGGTAAGCTCTAGCCGTAACTAATAAGACTTGTGGATCTTGAGGGAGTCAGAACCAGGCGTAGGACTCGAGACTGTTTGTACTTTGTAGCCTAGATTCGGGAAGCCTCGGCCTCATCCTCGGCCTTGAACTTCTTGGCATCGGCAAGCATGCGCTCAATCTCCTCCTTGGAGAGACCACCCTTGTCGTTGGTGATGGTGAGATTTTCAAGAAGATTGTACAGTTATTAAGCATTATTTATGGTGCTCTTAGAGCGATAGTTCAACTCTTCTCTTAGGCGTTCAAGCATATTTACCCTAGCTTGATTATCCTAATAAAAGCTCCAGTCTAATGAATAATGCAACCATATCATCACTTGTGCTGATTTCTGCATGTTGACAATAGTCAAGATCCCTGTAATTATTTCAATGCGATTTCACGACATATGGATGTTATACTATACATTAATAGTCGGGGTATAGAGGCAGCCTATCGACCCTCTTTATTTCTTTAAGATTAAGCCAATCATGGGGTTGCTGTTGTTACCTAGCTGGAGGCGATCAGAAATGGTACAGTACTTGCCTGAGCAGCTTGGGTGCTCCATTCAATACTAATCCTCCACTACTGTTGAAGAGTCTATGAATTACACCTGCAAATTTCATGTATAAGTTACCCATATATAGTATAACCACCACAGCAATAGACAAAAAGCCCAGGATGTATAAATCAATCAATTCCCCTCAACGCCACACAATTCCACCAACACATACATTTACATACAAATCATCAACCAGAGGCAATAGTCTGACTGATGATGATAGAAGAGGAATGAATCACTTTCGAACCTCCTTCCTTCCCCCCAAACTCAGCCCGAATCCGATCAATCAGCGCTTGCTGCCTGCCCCCTCCCTCTCAACAGCCCCCCCCCAAGAACCATCAAGAAAACACCCATCTCCACGGCGAGGAAAGTCCTGGAGCCATGAATAGGCGGACAGGAAACCGTACAGCATGTCCCGAACAAGACAAGATCCCACGGGGATATGCCTGCGAGCCATCATAGCCCTGCGAAATCGCCCGCCCACCAGCGTTGTACCCGACTCGCCCCAAGCTGCACCACACTCCCGATCCCGATGTCCTTGGCTCGCTCGGGGAATTTCTCGCGCTGTTCGCGCTGGATGCGCAGGAGGGCGGCGGTGGTGCCTATCGCGAAGGCGAAGATAGGATCTGCGGCTCTATTTTTTGGGTACAAAGAACGAGGATATTGTTTTAGTTTGCGATCGGATCTTTCAGTCTCAAAGTGTCGTGGATCAAACTTGCGATTGGGTGTTGTGGGGTTGGGAGTTTGGGCTCGGAGCTGGAGAACGAGAAAGAGGGGATGATGGGGAGCGCGGATTGTGTTTAGGGTGCTGCTTCTTGGGTAGACATGAATCGGGGGTGTTGAGATGAGTAAAGAACTGGGACATACTTGGAGATTAGGTAGATAGGCATTGTAAAGGCTGCGTTGGTGTCGATGATGGTAGTGGTTTGGGTGGTCCACGTAGAGGTGGTGGAGTTAATACGGAAATTAGAAAGTTCCTTTGTCGCGTAACTGCGGAGCACCTCTTGCCTAGCATAGCATTCCACTTATTGCGGCGGTGAGGTGGAACTTCAAGGAGCTTGCCGAGGCCCAGGTTCTAGAGTACCATCCTCCCTCGATGTATCTGTTGCCTACCTCTGCCATGTAAACAGTTTCTATGATGCTGGATGATCTGTCTTTTATTTCCAATGTGTTAACTCTGTAGCGCAGAACCACTCGAGTCATCAACCGTCGATGTAGAACCACCCTCTCCTGTCTGTCTCACCCAAGGAGGGTGGACATCACAGCATATAGACTATCTCTGTGTGGCCATTCCTAGTAACTCTCATATCCTGTAAGATAATAGTAGGCATCCCACATAATGTAGAATTACTATTGCTGCAGAAATTTCGAAGAAGATGATTTTCCGGCTTAAGCCGAGCGAAGCATGTACAACGAGTTAACTAGTTGTTATTTGATCAATCATTGACCTACCAGCCAATTTAAGATATTGATCCAAAGAAGACTTATACATTGGCTCAGGCGTATGGTCTAAGTTTGCAGCTGGGGAGGCTTTGCATCGCCCCTTCCCTAGACTCCTCTCCGCCATCCATCTCAGCATAAGCCATAATACTACAACACTACAACTTTAAGGAGCCAATTGAGCCAGTTATTTAGACACGAAGCTTCAGTAAACTAGCGTTAATCATCTCTGCTCAGGCCCTCCTAGGGATGCGAATCTACTTACCACTTCAGAAATAAGTTATGCTCAGTACCATAGGCAGGCACGAATGATCGTGCGTGTCGGCGCCAACTAGATTAGGCCGCGAACCCTACAGAAACATGCCCAGAAACATGCCCAGACACATGCCCAGACACATGCCCAGGCTCTAGAATCCTGGGGTTAAGATACATGAAATTAGCACCGTACATCTATCATCAGTGCGTCTTGTCTGCCCTACTGCCCTGCTAAGCTGATAGACGGAGAGAACAACAACGATAAGCATATTTAAATCCCTCAGTGTACCTTGCCTCTGCGGACTGGGTAGCCACTCGCTGGGCAGGAAAGCATAGACGAAACAGTACTGCACATGCACTCAGCCCTACAGGTCTACCACGTATCCTCAATCTCTCTGTCGCCGCCCACTTGTCGAGTCTTATGGCCACTACCGTGTGTTCACTCTTGCAGGTTGCAGGAAAACCGGACTTTGTGAGACATTGCTGTAATCCCGCGAGGCCTAGCTCTTGAAACACGTATCATCCAACATGATGTATCTTCCAGAAACCTCCACATATCCATCATTCAAACCCCCCAAACTATCAAGCTCCCGTGTACCTCATCCTGTGACTACGCTGGCAAGGCTGGCCACGAGAAATGCGCCTGTCGGACCTATATTGCGGAGAGCCTAGGGAGAGCCACCAACTAAATCATGAGGAATGACGCCCTCCCCGTCGCCGATGGAGTTTTACAATCAAAGGCGAAGCCTAGAGGTTACTCCAAAAAGATCGAGAGGGCTGGAGACCATGCTCGTCTATAAGGGTAAAAGACCGTAGATAGGAAGTCATATTAAGGGGAGATGTGTTTCTTCAATTCCAATCGCCATGCCGCCATCAAACTCGTGAAAGCAAAAGAAAAAGGTCTTGTCTATCAAATGCGCAAGGCTCAACAGACTGCTCTATTTAGTACCAGAAAGCCCCGAAATCGAACCTGACAGAAAATCGCGTCCCAAAAAAGCAAAGCACCCGCTATTATAATCAACATATAATTACTTTTTTTTACACAACCTGGCCAAACGCAGGGATCAGCGTCTGAGCCAGCCAGAAGCTGAACACAAGCTTAGGTCCAGTCATCAACAGCTTGGGCGTCAGACCCTTAAAGAAACTGGTGAATCCCTCGTTCTTCATCATATTGGACACGATCCGGAAACCAGACTCCGGGTTTTCGAAGTTGCGGTTCTGAATACGGGTCTTGATGACGTCCAAAGGAGCAGACACAACCAGAGAAGCACTAGCACCGCAGATGGAAGCCACGAAGTTCTGACCCCAGGTGGCAGAGTTGTAGTCCTTCAGCTGGTAGATGTACTCCTTGGCAAAGGCGGAACCACCGAAAAGCTGTTCACACCCAGTCAGCATTTAAGAAACATTCAGAGAAATGGTCACATACAGCAAAAGATCCAGGGGCGTTGCGGGCTGCAGTCCAGCCAGCACCACGGTACAGTCCCATACCCTCATCCTGGATGATCTTGAAGAGGCCGCGGCCGCGGAAGGCCTCGGGGTTAGTTTGACGCTTGATCTTGAGAACGTCGAGGGGCAGAAGAACAATCTCCCCGATACCGATCAAACTGAATTATTGTTAGCGAAGGGGCTCAAGTCAAACAACATCGGACATGCGCACCTTCCAGCTGTCGCGTGCATGATAGCCTTGCCAGTTCCCTTTCCAAAAGCATTGTCGAAGTCGGAACCGTAGTGCTTGGCCAGATAGTCGCGAGCGAAGGGCTGGCCACCGTACTTATAGATACGCTGAAGAACCTTGTAACCGGCGGCGTAACCCAGACCGGGGAAAAGAGAGGTAAACTTGCGGCCAGCGGGGGCGTCGGCAAATTCCTTGAAAATAACCTTGTTCATTGCTTCAGAGGAGGCGATCTGTAGAAGACGATTGTCAGAGAAGTCTTGAGCCGGCCGAAATCAGTTGTAGAGTTGATGTCGTCTTACACGAGTCTGGTTGCTCATCAACCGCTTGGCAATGGTGTCGACCTTCCAGGCGAGTTAGCACAAGGTCTCAACAAGCGCGATATCGCTTTCATCACAACAAGTATGGGGGCATTCGTACAGGGTGGAAAACCATGAGCTCCGTAATACCAGCCGTTCCTAGCAACAACATCTGGTTAGCAACCGAGTACAAACACCAAACTATTCTCGGAGCTGTATATGAACACCTACCTGAACCCAGGAGACGGGCGGTCGCGGATTCTCTCTTGACATCCTTCGTGGCAGAGCCAGCACCAGCTTGAACGAGGGCGGGAGACATGTTGACTTGGTTGATAAAGATGGCGAAAATCTGAATTGAATTTTTTTCTTTTCCTGCTTGGGTGAGTACGAGTCTTATAAAATTGGAAATAAGGGAAAGAGAAGTATGGAACCAGGAGGGAAAACTCACCACCAGAGTCAGAGGGGCGAGACACGACTGGAGCCAGACAATGCGGCGATGAAGGGAAGGGAAAGGGAAAAAAAAAGGCAGACGCACACCAGCCAAGAGAGAAGGAGAAGGAAGAAGAACAGAGAGCAACTTTCCCGCAACTTTCTGCGCCGACTCGGAACCACTTCCAGCGGCCGCGGCGGACGGATGAACTCGACTAGACTACTTTAGGCCTGGCACCACCGGCCCTGAATCGGAGCCGCTCTCTTAGGACAATTGAGTCAGCACACGCGGCACCGTGACGGGATTCCGGGACGGACCCGGGCCTCAAATGGCGTTCCCCAGGTGCAGTGTAGTAGACTACTCCATATTCATTCCATTTTCATTTTTGGAAAACAAGTGATTGTGGCGGCCCAAGGGAGTTGGTCAGTGTAAACCACGCAAGTCACAGTAGCAATAGAAGTGAGGTGTTCCTGCAGCTTGAGATCCTCGGAACAATACAAGTCCGCTCCTTCCAAGCTTAGCGGCACAGTGCTTCAAGTCAAGGTACGATGATTACGAAAATCCCCCGGGTACTTGGCATCTCGGATCGCGCATGATTAATGTCTCCATTCATTCGATAACAGTTGATCTGGAAGTTTGATCCCATTTAGACGATTTCCACATGAAGAAGACAGCTCGAAGACAGCTCGCCAAGAAAAGAGTCAAAGGAAAGGAAGAACATAGATAGCCCCGTAAGAACGCCGACGGAACGATACATCAAAAGCACCAGTGACCAGCGCAGTCGAGCTTGCCCATCTTGCTACGGCCTACAACTGATAGATCCCACGCCATCCCACGCCCAAGGGATCTCTCAGAAGGCCCACGGCGAAGCGAATTAGCAGTGGCGCGACTTGATTACTTCAAGGTAAAGCAAGACAGAAACGGACAGGTCGACCAGCGCCTAGTAGTCACCGAATGTGTTCTCGCCGGAGTACCTAGCAGCGACAACTAAATCAGCCAAGGTAATTCATCAAGTATGGGCCTAGAGCTTACGTGATATACAGGAATCCATCCTCATCCTTGTGCTCTTCGTAGATGCTGCTCATGAGCGCTGCTGTTGGCGGAAGGACCTCATCAACGAAAATGAAGATGGCTTTCTCAGGAGACAGCTTAATACGCTTGCGAATCACGTAGACAAACTGTCCAACGGTGAGATCGGCCGGAACAAGGTACTTCTTCTTGTCGATGGTTGCAATATCCGACTTCTCGACCTTTTCGCAGATCACCTGTAGGGTAGAAAAGAGCGTGGTTAGTATCGCGAACAGGCGGTGAGCCGCGGACACACAATGAAACCCCAAAGACAATGATGTTGAGCATGGGCGGACATACCGGAATGCGATCGGCGTACTTCTGACGGATACGCTCGGCCTCAGCCTTACGCTTCTCGAAGGGATGCTCGTCCTTGAACTTGGAACGCATGTTGATAGCGGGTTCGGGGCGGTTAGTTGGGAGCGGGAGCGTTAGACCGATAGAGATCGAAGGGAACCGATAGTTGCTGCGATAAGATGATTTTAGGGTGAAACCGGAATCTGAACTATGATGAAAGCGATGGAAAGAAGCGAAACAGTTGACAGATGGGTGTAAGGATAGATGGATAGATGGATAAATGGATAGATGGAGAGATGGAGAGAGAGAGATAGATAGATAGACAGAGACGAGGGGGTGGTGGAAAGGAGGATGAACGGTGATGACAAAAGGTCAAGAGAAGGCGGACAGGCAGCCCCGCGTCATGGCAGAGAGCAGTAGGGGCTGCTGATAAGGCCGCCAGGCAAGCGCGGATCACGGGGGCGGAGGCGGTGAATCCGCGCCCCCACACGTCTGGATTGAGTCAAAGCAAGGTCAGGTGTTTTGTGGTTTTTATTATTGTCTCTTCACGTGGAAAGCAAAGGTTCGTCCAACTGACCCAAGTCGGATGATTGTATCGCTTGGCTGCCATCCTTGGTTCTCCAGCAAATGTGACTTTACCACCCGTACATACATTGACTGATCATAGATAGTCTACATGGCGGGTGCGTTGCCACCAGTGCCTCCACTTAGGTCAGTGTCTAGATCCCGAGTCCTTGGTCCCATTTCCGTCCGAGGAATTTTGTCTACTAGGCACAGCCCTGAGGGCCCCGAAGGTGGTTCCTGAGTCACAGCTCCTTCTATTGATTTTGCAGTTAATCCTATATGTTTGGCGATATGTAAAGATTTCATAAGACCAAAGATTGTGCCAATCCTTGCACAGTACAGTAATGCGATCGACAAAGAAGATACACACACTTTTGGAGGCATAGGAGTCGATCAACACGTGACCTTCACAGACCAAGCATACCGCACAAACAGCACAAACAGCACAAACAGCACAAACAGCACAAACCGCATGCTGCGGGTAACTACAGTACACTCACGACATGGCGGATTTATGCAAACCGGCCGCAGGACCTCGGAGGTGGTGGTCCCATACTCTTCCGGAACCTAGCTGAGCCATCGAACCAATTATTATCCCGTGAAAGTTCGCCGCACTTGGTACTTTCTGCTCCAAGCTACTAACTTGAACAATAGCGCGGAGTCTCGGAAGAAAGCAAGCACGAATCTGGCACCACCCGATCCTTAAGCAGATCAGCCAATTCTTCAATTGCCCCGTCCACAATGGCTATGGCTCGGCCATATATGCCTCTGCGGAGGTCCGTTTGTCAGGTCTTCCCTCGAGCCTCTTGCATTCCTCGCGGCGTCTCAGCGCAGTTTCGCAGGCACCTATCAGAGCAAAAGCCACGCGAATCCAAACCCTTTACTGTGTGGAGGCCATACCTACGACTAGCAATCGGTGTCCCGTTCATCGCGGCCCTCATATATTCCATGGTACCAACTGCAACTCTTCAGCCCCGCACCGCTGGCCCCAGTTCTGACCTTGCGATCTATATAGATGACAGGTGAAGTAACCGAACTCGACTCGCCGTCAATTGTGGAGCTCGATGAGGCATTGAAGAAACAAGCAACAATCAGCGAGACGTCACCTATGCGTCTGCGGATGGAGAAGTTGATCAAAGAACACCAGCAGAAGATCGTGGAAGAATTGAGCAGAATAGATGGAAAGCAATTCAAGAGCGACGAGTGGACGCGCCCCAATGGAGGCGGTGGCATATCCTGTGTTCTTCAGGATGGGCATGTCTTCGAGAAAGCTGGGGTCAACGTATCGATTGTATACGGGGAGTTACCTCGTCCCGCTATCGAGAAGATGCGAGCTGATCACAAGTCCTTTGTCGGGGCCGATGTGGACTCGCTGAGCTTCTTTGCAGCCGGTCTCTCCTTGGTCCTGCACCCACACAATCCTATGGCTCCGACAGTCCATCTGAACTACCGTTACTTCGAGACGACGGACCCCAAGGACCCAATTAACGGTGATAAGAACTGGTGGTTTGGTGGCGGTACTGATCTGACTCCCACCTACCTTTTCCCTGAGGATGCCAAACACTTCCATCAAACAATTAAGGACGCCTGTGATCGACACGACGCCACATATTACCCCAAGTTCAAAGCCTGGTGCGACAAGTACTTCTATATACCCCACCGCCGTGAGTGTAGAGGTGTTGGTGGTATCTTCTTTGATGACCTTGATGCCAGTTTCTTGGAGTCTTCGTCCACTTCGTCACAAAATCCGCAGGAGACTCTCTTTTCTTTCGTGTCGGATGGGCTTGCGTCTTTCCTCCCCTCCTATGTGCCCATCATTGAGCGCAGGAAGGATATGCCATTCACCCCAGAACAGAAAGAGTGGCAGCAGCTTCGTCGAGGTCGCTATGTTGAATTCAACCTGGTATACGACCGTGGTACCAGCTTTGGTCTTCGTACACCCAATGCCCGAGTTGAAAGTATCTTAATGAGTCTTCCTCGTACAGCAAGCTGGGCCTACATGGACCCAGTGTCCGGGACTCGCACCGAGGAGCCTGATTCGGAAGAAGCGCTGTTAACTAAAGGCAAGGAGCATGAGAAGGAGATCATGGATGTTCTAAGACATCCTAGACAATGGGTCTAGGAATAACCGGAGTTCTCCCATTTCTCTTTCCTGTACATCAGAGCTGGTCCACCCTTCCTTCTGAACGACAATTTAATTTATGTACGATATCGAGTAAAGTGAGCTCACACATGGTAGCACATAAAGCAATTCGGTAACCCCCTCGGTACCGCAGACGAGATCATGTTGAGCATACAATGTGGCCATGAGTGTCACGGATTGTCTGCAAAAATTGAGACTGACGATCAAATTTTATTCCCACACGAATGGAATCTATCCACAACGATGGTGTTATGCGGCGCACAATGGGGTAATTCAATGCAAAGGCATAACGGGTAACACGCCCCAAAGATATATAGACACATGGGACACACGGGACGAAACGTGGAGCAAGTTCAACCAAGAGATATGAAAAGGAAAGAGGCGTGGCCGAATATACATACAGAAAGCTCAGCTCTATCGACCAGCGACCACGCTTCTCTGTTTGGCCAGCCAACCCTTTTGTGCATCAGCCAGGGTTCCGTGGCGGTATCTAGACATTGTGATATTGTTGTTCTGCAGTCGACTCTGCAAATCATACCATGAGGAGCTCATAAGCTCAAGCTCCCGAGCTTGAGCCTCAATTGTCTTCTGAAGCTCAAACTGTGCAAATGAAAAGTCAGTGAAGTGACAAAGATGAACACAGAATGAGATCGCGAGTTCACTCTCGGCGCATAGACTCTCACTCACCTCACGCTCTTTGCTGATTCCAGTATCTGTATCATCCTCGAGCTGCCTTATGCGCTCCTGGAGGAACTTGATATGCTCGTTTTGTTGATGAATGTACTACAACGGTCCAGTTAGTCTCTGGAATGAGTAAAAAGAGTTCAGGGGTCAAGCGACTAAGTCGCAGCAGTCGAGAGTCAAGACTTGAACCTTGTGACGAGAAAGCGACTCATATGGTACAGACTTGCAGCCTTTCTAGCCGATAAGACAGGCATATTGCCAAATGGCCGGTCCGTATGGTGATTGAGTTGTTTTCTGCAGCCACTGGAAGGCCCAAAGGGGGCAAGCTTCACGCTGGTTCGTCTGACGCAAGCCGACAGCTGTGGAGAAAATGCATAACTGACCTCTGCGCGCTTGGCTAGTCTTTCCAGATTCTTCTCAATCTGTGCGGCAACTTGCCGCGTCAATTCCACGGCGGATTTCTGTGCAGTTTCGGAGTCATCGCCGTCCTCCTGTGCCAGTAGTTCAGCAAGCAACTTCTTCATCTCCTCTGCTGCTTCCTGATCCTCTGCGCGGAACTCCGCTTGCTTCTTCTCTAGAAGGCCTCGAAGGTCGTCGCGCTCAGCACAGGTTACCTGCACCAAGGTATGAGTCGAATCAAGCTCAGCTTGAAGATTGTTGAGTTTGCGCGTCACGTCATCCCATGCATCACGCATTTTGCTTAACTCTGTTGCATTGTGTGCTTTGACTTCCGCCATCAAATCAATTCTTTCGTCGCTGGCAAGTTCGACTACGCGACTATCAGTACGATCATCTGGGCTCACGAGGCTTCAGCAAATCGAACTCACGCTCTGCCATTGTATCACTCAACGACCGCTTAGTCACATCAAGAGAGTCCTGAGCTTCTGCCAGCCTCTTGAGTGTCGCTGTAAACTGATCGTACAGCTTCCAATACTCATCACTAGGGATCGACATTAGAAACGGAGCTGGCTAATCACAGGCAAACACACCTCTGCGTTGAGTTGGCGCGAGCCTGTTGTAAAGTCTCACTGAATGTTTCAGAGAAGCCTTCGAGTATCTATAAGTTGCCCGTCAATATCCTCGTGGGTAGATTATTAGCTGTGAAGCGACGTACAGATGCTGAAGGTCCCCTTAGTGATTCAACCTCCTTCTTGAGATCCTCGGTTTCAGGTTTACTGTTGACAGCCGTTAGCACATGCCTTGCCAGCAATAAGAGGAATGATTTCCATACAGTTGAGATTCTTTCACACCGATGGCCTCGAAGTCTTTCTGTAGGGTTCCCTCTAATTTCGGAGTCTCTGTCCCCGGCGTCAAGGATGGACTACCGGGAGACCCTTCCAACTCCCGGACTCGTTCTCTCAGCTCGCTGATCAAGGCGTCGTCGCGCTCGCGTTGTTCTTCGGCGTTGCTAAGACGCTCAGTAAGTGCATGATTGTTGAACTCCAATTGCTTTTTAAGATTCTGAATTTCACTACACTCCTGCTCTATGCGAGGCAGGACTCTCCTGTACTCCTCAAGCTCTACCTCGCGCTCAGAATTCCATTTTTGCTGTGAATCCGTCTCCTTTAGTTGCTGCTGGAGATCCTTTATTTGATTCCTGAGGGACTGATTCTCCTTCTCAAAGTCCTGACTTGCTTGCAACTTTTGGCGGTACTTCTCAGCTGCATTCGCTTTCCGGGCTAGCTGGTCTCGTTCGGTCTTCAGCTCATCATAGTCATCTTGCAATTTTTGGAAACGCTGATTCTTGACTCGTAGTGATTCGACGGTCATTCGTAGACTGTCAATTTCATCTTGTGCCGTGGCTAGCCTGGCTTCTTGGGTAGCAATTATATCTTCTTGTTGGCGTGACTTGGACTCGAGAGCCTTGGCATTGAGTCCAAGATCTCCTTTACCAGATCGCAAGTTGATAAGCCGATCCTCAGTGGATGCCAAGCGGCTCTGCAAGGTGTCGTTGTTCTCCTGGAGGCGTGCCAATCGGTCATGCATGTCGTCAATTTGCTTCTGCATATCCTTTTTCTCCCGAGCCATACGATTATTCTCCGCCAGTACCTTTCCGACACGCTCCTCGAACTGTAATTCTGGATCGACGGGTGGCTCCCGCTCCTCTTTGATGTCATCCTCGCCGTCAATGGCTTCGTGCTGGCCATTTTGTGCCTCTTCGAAGATGTTCTTAAGGGTCTCTTGCGTTGGGGTGCTTAGCGTCTGCAAGGTCTCGACATAGGTCGGCGCGTTGGGCGAACGAATGGCTCCAATCAATAGCAATTTGAGAAGCTTGTTGGCCTCTTTCTCGGAGTTCTTCTCGGCGACAAGTTCTAGGTTGGGGTTCGGATCTAGACCGGATGGCATGCCATCAGGCTGCTGGCGGATGTAGTTGACAAGCAGTTTGTGGATATGTTTCAAATTCTGCCATTTAGACAGCCAGTGGTCAGACGGGGTTCGTTGGGGGATCTCATCGAGGAAGTACTGCGGGTCGATATCTTGTAGAATCTCCCAGATGATGGTCCCATCGGAGAGCTCCTCTGTTGTGCGGATGGTTTTACCCAAAGCGAAGCTGTTTATCCACTCTAACAGAGCCTGCGTGATTGTATGCTCCGCGGTCATGGCTGCCTGTCAAGCGGATGAGTGGAGTTGTTCAGAGCGTAGAGGATGACACCGCGACCAAGTAGCTGCTGGGGGCGGAATAATTGAGATGGTTTGATATGTGTTCGTGGGGGTGCAGCCGGATGCGAAGAAGGAAGGAACAGGTTAAAGTGACCCCTCATCAACCTAAGAAAACACAAATCCGGACAACGAAGGATGGGACTGAGATCGTCGAGCGATCTTTTTTTCTGGTAGAAGGATGAACCCCGGGGTGTTAAGCCTAAAGGGTTGGAGGGTTGGGGGGTTGGAGGCGCGGGATCCACGCCACGCGCAGGGACAAGACTGAGCTACCATAATTAATTAATCCAGTCCCGCTCGGGGCCACCAAGAAAAGATCCGGTCGATATCAGTAGTTGTATGGAAGGTATATACACTTTATTACTATGGCGAGCCTCTACTGCGAGATTCCGAAGTGTCTATTTATGTCTCAAGCTCTCTGCGCGAATCACAATTCCATTGTACTGTACGTAATAACTATTCAGGGGGACTTAGCCGCACGCCGGCAAGACACAAGATCCCAAGATAACTACCTATCATATTCAACGCAAAGACCTGAAGACAGATTCGAATTAAATTCCGGCGCGCCCCCAAAATCCCTCATAGCCATCATTATCATAACATTGTTGTTTTCAGGAAGTAGCCCGCTAATTGCCAACATTGGACAACTCAAACTCCCGAGACCAGCAGGAGGTAAGCCAAGTGACGACGAGCAACCTCAGACCTCCTCCAACTTGAAACAGCACCGGTTCATTTCACTGGATCGAGACCATTTGATCTTGTTCGATTGTGGGTTTGTAAGCTGCGGACTGGGTTGATATCTGCTGGATAGCTTCTTCCGGACAGTCGGCCGAAAAGCCTCTGAAAGCGAAGGTCAGAACAAGCGACGAGGAATAGGTGCAATGAAATTACTTGATCAGAGCTACAAAGACAGAGTATGGTTAGTTCCAAGTCCAATACAAGTGGTAAGAGACAGGGGTGCAGAAGTTCTTACTAAACTCGTGTGTAATTTGGCCACCCTACGGGCATAAAACAATTAGCAAAGTCGCGCGACAGTGACTTATGACAGGTATTCAGCAGCATACAGCATCCAGAACGGAATCTTTGGCCTGCTGAAGCACCGAATCTGGAGTCCCTGCAGGGAAAGAGACCAGAACCGAATTAGCCAGAGTTAGCGGCACAAGACCGAAGATAGCCGCCGAGATTAGCTGCATTTTGAGACGAGATAATCGGACGGAATCACTGAATATACGACAAAGCAGCTTGAGTAAGTGTGGACTTGTCTTTCTAGTCTTGATGGAAAAAGGCTTGCTATGACTGAAGACTATGGACTGATAAGGTCGAAGCCGGACCGGAGACTGGAGTAGGATGAATTGTAATCTGCCCATTCATGCATGCGTCATTAATGCCGACTTGAACTAGTACCTTAGGGGGCTGTATTGTCCCGAAGAGGGTTAGGGTTGTATTTAGGATACATAGTATCAATACTGCAGCCTCACTGAGCTGGTATATGTGTTGTTATCATGGCGTAAGATACGAAGTTATTCAAGTCGAGTGGTTGCTGACTCAGCCTAAAGCCAGTCAGCCCTTTCCCGACCGTCGGTTCTGGTGAGTGCTCTCAGGTCAGCAGTTGCTTCTGCTTCTGCTTTCCATGCCTTGCCCTTTTCCCTCAGTTCCTTTCAAGCTCTTTCAACCCCCTTCCCCCTTGCCCTCCCCCCACCCATTCACCCATTCACCCATTCTTTCTCTTCTCGTTCACCTTGCTTGCTGCTCACTTTGCCTTATCCCTCCTACACTTCTCTTCCCCTCCCCTCCGCTCTCCTCCTCTTCCTTTACTCTCTCTGTCTTCTCTCCTCCCTTCTGTCGTCTTTCTTCACGTCTTCACGTCTCCAACAGATTCACCTTCTACTTGCCTATTTCGCTTTTGCTTACGGTTAACGCTCGCTTCGGACCTTCACCTCGTGCCCTTTCCATCAACTGTCCTCGTGGTTCAATTTATATCTCCCGAGGGCCTTCCTTCTTTCAGCCCCGAAGAAACTAAATCCTCGTCCATCATCTTAGTTTCGTTGGAGCTTCTTTGGCTAGGTATACTCTACAGGAAGTATTGATCGGCGCTGGATTGATCGCATGAGGTAGCTTGACATCGAGGACACGGGAGGATTGGTAGTGCGCAGGTGCTATTTCGGTGACTGCTGGTTCGGGTGGAGGAATTGCGCCTGCATCCGCGTGTTATTTTCTCCGAGTCTGACCCAGATAGCTAGCAAGCATTTGACAAGTTCCGCCGTCTCTTTCCATCTCTTGCTCTTCCAGGAGATCGTTGTTCTTGGAGAGAAACAAAGAAGGGGAAAATAGGAAGTTCTAATCTGGGTATTCACACAAGATTCGAAACAATCCACGAGAAAAAAAGACTCAACAAAGAAAAGAAGCCAAAATCCGGAATCCCATTTGAGAAAGGAAAACAGAAAGAAAGAAGAAAAATAGAGGGAATAAAAGGGGAAAAAACGAAGGAAAAAAAGAGGCAGATTATCAGCGCAAATAACATTTATACAAACACAAGGAAAGCTTCGAAAGTTGTCGAAGGAGAAAAAAAAGATAAGGAAGAAAAACCAGAGAAACTGACGATAATATCTCTCTGTGTCTTACGGCACTACCTACAACTTTTTAGTCCTTTCCCATTCCCCATTCTTCACTGCCCATCTCGGCTCCCCTTGTTACCGTGTATCATCCCCATCATGTCTTCTGGACTGGCCTCCGATGAGGTGGCCGAGGATTACAAGAACTCTTTGGAAGATCTAACCACAAACGATAGGTTCCAGATCAGCAATCTTACGGTTATTGCGAAAGAGAACACAGAACATGCAATGGCCATCTCTCGCGTGCTGGAGAATCACATTCGAACAGTAGGTGACATACTCTTGCCACTTTCACAACACCGAGTTGCTGCTGTTGGACCTGCCGAAGCGCAAGACCGTCTGTAGTTCCGGTTTCTGGATGGATGAGTTCTAATTTGCTCTGTAGACACCGCCGGCTCAAAAACTGCCTGCCTTGTATGTAGTCGACTCGATCGTCAAGAACGTAGGGACGCCCTACACCTTGTTTCTGGGTCGCAACATGTATCAGACATTCATGAATGCCTATACGTTGGTGGATTCGCAAACTCGCCGCAAGCTCGATGAGATGCTCAAAACATGGAAAGAGCCTGTGCCCGGTTCCTTAGACACCAGGCCCGTGTTCCCTCCAGAAATCACGCGCAGTATCGAAAGTGCCTTGATCAAGGCAAGGACTGCAGCCCTTCAGCAACAGCAAGCCCGAAGCCAGCAGGAATTCCTCACGCGTGGTCGAAATGGGACTCCCCCCGGCTGGTCCAGTACTCCAACACCACCACAGAATCTGGCCCGGTACCCGCCAGCCTCGAGTCAAACCGTGCCGGCTCCTTACCAGCGGAATGGCGCAGGTCATGCATATCCGCCCTCGGTGAGTTTTGTTGAGTGGAAAATCCAGCGAACTTGGTTAACTGAACTGATTCGTAGGGGGACACGCATGCTGCACGCGCCATGTCCACAGCGCAAATCCAGCAACGCTCGGAAATCGATCTATCCGCCTTGAACCGGGATATTGAATCCTTGATTGCCGCAGCCCGCGGTGATTTCGCCACCAACCCTCTCGATTCGGCCGTGCAGCAACGATTGAAAGCTCTCCTCGACCTGCAGGGCATCTTACAACGCCAAGAGCTCACCCAAGAGCAATTGAAATTGGTTCGTGATCAGGTGTCAGCCCTGGCACCAAAACCAGTCATCCCGGCACCTCAAGCCCCCCAAAATATCCCGCCTGTTTCGATACCTCCTGTAGCCGCTACCCCACCAGCCCAAACGCACTCGCAGCCTCTCCAGCAGTTGCTCAATCCGGGTATGCTCGCCGGGCTTATCAAGGCCACTGCTGCGCGTCAACAGCCCACCCCACCGCCTCAAATGACCGGGATTTTACCCCAGATACCGATTTTGAACAGCACGCCCCAGCCCGCTGTTTCCGCGACAAAGGAGAATCCTCTCATTGCGGCTTTGCGGGCGCAGGGGCTATTACCACCGGCATCGGCACCTCCAACTGCCTCTACCGTTCCTCCTCCTAATATTGCGTCTGCATTCCCACTCATTGTGCCTGGTCAGGTGCGATATACACCGCCTGTACCCACACCGCAGGCTCAAGGCAATGCCGAAGGGCAGATGGATGTGCAGATGAATACTATGTCCATGAAAATGTAAGCTGCGCGTGTGAGAAGACGTCCTTGAGACCTGCTGACTTGTGGTACCATAGCCCACGATATGCACTTATTAGCAGCCTCTATGAAATGCGCACCAATCGATGTGGGACGTGTGGCCGTAGATTTTTCGCGACCGAAGAAGGGAAGGAGAAGAAGGCGCGTCACCTGGATTGGCACTTCCGCACCAACCAACGCATGTCCGACGCTGCCAAGCGGGCCCAGAATCGAAGTTGGTACGTTGACGAACGGGTAAGTGATAAGCATTCTTCCGGTGGAGGCCATTCCGAGGTGGTTCCCAAGCTAAAAACAACGTTAGGATTGGATCAAATCCCGAGAAGCAGGAGACGACCAAAATCCTACAGACACGGAAGCCTCTGGCGACGCAGCTGATGGACATGATGGCAATGTAGCGAAAAAGGGACCGTCCAAGCCGTGGATCCGCGCGCCCAATGATGCGACTCTGCGGAATACTCCTTGTCCAATCTGTCAGGAGAAATTTGAATCCACCTGGTCCGAGGATGTACAAGATTGGATCTGGCAGGATGCAACCAATGTTGGGAGTCGTGTTTACCATGCTAGCTGCTATGCTGAAGTGACTAAGGAAGGCCCAACGCCAGCTAATCGGGGGGCGCCACTGGCACGCACCGGGACTCCAGACTCTGTGCTGGGTAAACGCAAGGCAGAGGTGAGTATACTTTTTTCTTTCTTGAAACAAAGCAGGCTGTCCATCTCTAACAATGTCAAGCAGGTGACCAACTCCCCAAGTTCGAATGGACGGATTAAGACAGAGCCTATCTGAATGGCGGTGTCCATGCCACATAGACTCCATTCCTCACACCCACTTCCTTTCATAACATTGCTTTGGAGCGAAGCTGCATCGACATTCATCGGCTGGTGGCTTTTGTTTTGCATCGGGACCGGAAGACAGGCATTTCCATGGGCGGCGTTGCTGTTTCTCTTTGCTGCTTTCCCCATCCAGGACTTCAAGACTCCAAGGGCACTGTCAATGTTGATGGGCCACAGGCCGCGCACATCCACAGATAAATGAATCTCTCTTGCGGATCTTGTATATAGATCACCATCATGATCTGAAGAAAAAAAGTAGAGATGAGTGCAGTCGGATCATATCTGATTTAATCTGGTTTGGTACATCTTATTTTAAATTTCTATGTCTCTTCTTCTCCCCCCCCCCCCCCCCTGCCCAGTGCCTGTAGGTGACGTACGTAGGCGGGGGTAGTTTGCCCCGCTCGGGGTTACTCCGCGTTGTCAAAAGATAAAAAATAAACACCTAAAATACTTAAAAGAAGGGTCCAGTCCACTCCTTCCCTTGTTCCCCTGTTCCCTCATTTCCTTATTGCCCTTTGTCACCGTCTCGCCTACCCCATTCCTCTTCAACTTAATCGTTTTGTTAGACCTTTCACCATGGCTCCTTACAATGTCCGATGGGGAATAATGGGTAAGAAACATTACAATTCCATGCGTTTCTCTCTCCACGCCCACCCCGCCCTGATTCGAGTCATCCTGCACAAACTCAATTGTAATGGTACCAGACTGACATGTGATAAAATTATTCGAAACTCCGCTTAGCCACCGGCTGGATTGCCGACGGTATGTTTCCCTCCATAGAATCCGACGTGTGTGAAGGATCTCGTACACGGGCCTCGTTAGTCTGACCAGCAAATAGTCTTCGTTCGAGATCTTCTCCGAGATCCTCTTGAGCGTGGCGCATCTGACGTCTCCCACAGCATTGTGGCAGTAGCATCATCATCATCGCAAGCTCGATCTGAGAAGTTCATCTCTGACACGGGCATCCCCGCCCCCTGTGCAGCCTACAGCTCCTATGAGCAGCTCGTGGCCGATGCCAACGTGGACGTAGTCTACGTCGCAACTCCCCACTCCCACCACTTCCAAAACGTCATGCTAGCCCTGGAGGCGGGGAAGAACGTTCTTTGCGAAAAGGCCTTCACGGTCAATGCGGCCCAGGCGAAGATCCTGTGTGAGACAGCCAGGAAGAAGAACCTGTTCCTTATGGAGGCCGTTTGGACGCGATACTTCCCGCTCAGCGTGCAGGTCCGAGACTTAATCAAGCAGGGGGCCATTGGCGAGGTCCTCCGTGTGACGGCTGACAATAGCTTCGGCGACCCTGTTGAAGAACGCTGGGGAACGGAACATCGAATGGTCAACAAGGATTTGGCCGGTGGATGTTTATTGGACTGTTAGACTCTCTTACCTACCTTCTTACCTGAGCCGTGCCCAGTGCTCCGAAAAGGCCAAAGCTGACCAAAAAAATGCTGCAGTGGGTATCTACTCCTTGACCTGGGTTTTCCAGACCCTGTATCACACCCTTCCCCGGGATCAGCGCAAACCACCTTCAGCCATCTCAGCTCACATGGCGCTCTACCACCTAACTGGAGCCGACGAAGCGACCACTATCCTCCTCAGCTTTCCCACCAGTACGCCGTCCAATCTGCCTCACCCAGGCCAATCCCACGCCGTGGCCATGACCAATCTACGTGTCGCTACCGACCCCGACGAGGCCAACACTGCCCGTCCAGCCATTCGCATTCAGGGCACCAAGGGTGAGATCCAGGTGGACGGACCAGCGTTCCGACCGGAGCGGTACCGCATCATTCCCAAGAAAGGGGAAGGTGAATTCAAGGAGGTCGAGTGCCCGTTTCCTGGCGACGGAAAGGGCATGTTCTGGGAAGCAGATGAGGTGGCGCGGTGCTTGCGGGATGGAAGCTTAGAAAGCGAAATCCTGCCATGGGAGGAGAGTATCGTCATCATGGAAGTGATGGATGAGGTTCGGCGTCAGGGCGGGCTGACTTATCCGGAGAAGATCGAGTCGACGGTTTACCCCACGCAACTGTAGTATTTACGCGGGACAGGTTTGGATGGACCGAGGCTTACAAATGCTAGGCCAAATGACAATTTCTAGTCCGAAGCACGCTGCCATTCAAAGAAGTAGTACTGTACATAGCAAATCCCTCCCGGAAGGTATTCATCTATATATGAAACCTAAGACACATTACATTTTTTCATGTCCATTACCTCATTCGATCGCCGCAGCCTTCTCTGCAGTGTTGATCCGTGACCGGCGGAAAAGACTTGGGATCAGATCTCGCCTGAACAATCGTTCCCTCGCCTTTCAATCCGTCCCGCGAGGGCAAGAAGGTATCAGGATTATAGGTAAGAGGAGACAATGACTCGGATCCCTCCTTGGTGGGAATTGCAGCAACTGCTTAGGGCTTCTGGAAAACCCCCAAGAGCGATTTCCACACCTGGCCAGGCTCTTGGCTGGCGTCGATACCACGCCAGATACCGGTCTTCTTGTAGTAATCAACCACGGGAGCCGTTTGGGCGTGGTAGGTGCCGAGACGCTTCTTGAGAGTGTCGGCGTTATCGTCGGAACGCTGGATCAAAGGCTCGCCGGTGATATCATCCTTCATCTCCTCCTTAGGAGGGTTGAAAATCTTGTGATAAGAGCGTCCGGAGGCCGGGTGGACCAGACGCCCGGTGATACGAGCAACCAGCAGAGCATCGTCAATCTGCAGCTCAACGGCATGCTGGAGCTTCTGCTGGCGCTCAGCCAACATGTCGTCCAGGCGCTCGGCCTGCGCAACAGTGCGCGGGAATCCATCGAGGATGAAACTAGAAACCGCACATTGTCAGCTCAAACTCTTGTGCATTGTGGCTCAAGGATATCAGGAACAGAGGTGGGTGGAGGGGGGACAGACCCGTTCTTGCACTCGGTGTTGTTCTCAAGCTCACTCTTGATCATGTTGACCATGATCTCGTCACTGACCAGACCTCCCTGGTCCATGATCTTCTTGGCCTCTCTTCCCAGATCAGTCTTCTTGGCAACCTGAGACCGCAGCATATCACCGGTAGCCTAATCGCACACGCACAGTCAGAACAAGTATCAGTGAATCCAGACTCTATCCACCAGAGCATAAACTCACCAAGTGGCAGACGCAGTACTTCTCCTTGAGCCGGGGGGCCTGAGTACCCTTGCCTGAACACAGCGATCGGTCAGAATTCCGCACCAAGAACAAGGGGAGGGACAGGAATGGCAAGATAATAGGCATTATCCAAGCGTACCAGCACCGGGAGGTCCCATTAAGATGATGCGCATATGCTCGGTAACAGACTTGGGCTTGACTTCACTGGTAAGGCGACCCTCCAGGTCCTCAATACGAGCCTCAAGCTTTCCGATGGTGTCCTTGAGACCATGGATGATCTCTTCCGTGATGGGAGCCATTGCGATAAACAAATATGGTGAAGAAGTGTTGTGGAATTGACACTACCAAAGGTAGCCGGGAAAAGAGACAAGCGGAGTGAACAAAGGGGGGCAAGGGAAGAGAAGGAGGATGAGGGCGCGCAAAAGCAACGGGGAAAGGGAAGCGGATAGAAAGTTGACTTCGTTTTGGGGGGGGTCAAGTGGTTGAAAAGAGGCCGCCGACCGGAGTGCCGGGGTGGAGTCGCGGCGCGCCCACCCGAGGCTGCGGCGCCGCGCGGAGCAATAATCACTTATTTGTAGAGAAGTTCAGTAATGCAGTATGCAATTGCGATTGCCGTGACCATGGCGAAGCAAGGGACCTATATTCTAGGCGAAATTTGCTCACCTAAACTATTTATCTAACATGTGCGACAATTGCTAGTAGTTGCAGAGTGCAGACAGACGCATTTCGGACGGATGGACAGCGAGACCGCCCGTAGTGCCTTGGGGCCTGAGGCATGAAATGCAATGTGGCTGATGCATCAACCAACTATTCAGCCACACAACACCCGGAAGCTCCCCCGAACTGCCACAGCTATTCCATCGTCATCTCTCCCTCTCTCTCTCTCTCTCTCCCTCTCCCTCTCTTCGGACTTCCTGTCACTTACTTTCCATTCTCATCTCATCTGTGCTAAGGCTCTCTCTCCATCCTTTGACAAGCCTAGTCGTCGCTATACTTGTTACTTCTCACTTAGCTCAGTGATACCGCTCTGCGTCCTTGTTTCCCGCCATGCCTGCCACCACGGCGGACACACTTTCCCTTGTCCAGCGAACTGTCACCGTTGCCCCATTAGTCCTTCTTTCCGTCGCAGATCACTATGGTCGCTCAGCTAAAGGCACTCGGAAACGAGTGGTGGGTGTGCTGCTAGGAGAGAACTCGGGCCAGACTGTCCGCGTATCAAACAGTTTTGCCGGTAAGCTCATCTGCTGGTAGAGCGTCTCACACTTCCACCGGAATGAACTGACCGTTCTTGGTGACTAGTCCCCTTCGAGGAGGATGAGAAGGATCCATCTGTGTGGTTTCTCGACCACAACTTTGTCGAGTCGATGAGGGACATGTTCAAGAAGATCAACGCGCGGGAGAAGCTGGTCGGCTGGTATCACTCAGGCCCGAAGCTGCGCGCCTCAGATCTGGAGATCAACGAGCTCTTCAAACGATACACACCCAACCCCTTGCTAGTAATTGTGGACGTTCAGCCGAAAGAAGTAGGCGTTCCGACCGACGCTTACTTTGCCGTTGACGAAATCAAAGACGTAGGTTTCTAAGCGATTCAGTTCTCGGACCCTATATCCGCCTTGGTCTCACTAACTAATTCGGGGTGATCCACTACAGGATGGCACCACGACGTCCAGAACCTTTGTCCACACACCGTCTATAATTGAAGCCGAGGAGGCCGAGGAGATTGGAGTGGAGCACCTACTCCGTGACATCAGGGATGTCGCTGTGGGAACACTTTCTACCCGGATAACATCCCAGCTGCAATCGCTGCAGGGCCTGCATCTGCGTCTGCGTGACATCGGCCAATATCTGCAGAAAGTTCTCGACCAAGAATTGCCCGTCAATCATGCCATCTTGGGCAACCTCCAAGATGTGTTCAACCTTCTTCCTAATTTATCCACCCCTGCTGCAACGCCTCGCATCAGCGGTGGTGCCCCGGAGCAGCAGACGGATGATAGCGAATTGGCACGTGCCATGAGCATCAAGACGAACGATCAATTGATGGCGATCTACTTGAGTAGCTTGATTCGCGCCATCACTGCCTTCCACGACCTGATTGAGAACAAGATTCAGAATCGGCAGCAGCAAGAAGAGAACGAGCTGAAGAGGGAGCAGGACGCCAATGCGGCCAAGGACGACAAGGACACGACTAAGAAGACCAATGGCGTCGTCAATGGAGAGCAGAAGGAGGATCAAGAAGTAGTGAAGGATAAGTCCAAGAAAAAGAGTTCAAGAGGGGAATAGAGGGGCCTGGAGTCAACGCGATACGATCAATTTTCAAGGACCAATTCATTTATTACACGAGATTGTACATTAGGGTAACCTCGGACACGGCTGATCATGACCATACGGGGTTGTCTTCGGAGACATCGATCGTGCTGAGTATTCAGTTGTACCGTAGGCTGTTAACACCGCACCCTGATCTTGTAGTGAGGCAATCAACTCCTTGGAGGTGACCACGCTGGAGCCCCCTCTGACTCGTGGCATAAATACGACACGGGCTTCAGCCGCCCCAGCCGGCACACCAGCCCGCCAACTCCTCCGCGCTGACACAGACGAAGCCGTCATTCCCCTTACCCAACAGACTGGGACAGCGAACAGCCAGCCAACTCGCAAGGAGGTGCTTGCAAACGGGGGGTGAAGACCGGACCGATCCGCGTGCCAACATACCCCCGAATGGGTAAGAACCATGGGAGATTGCATAATCCCGGCGTGGCGATAACTCGATAGCAGAAGCAGTAGCAACAGTGGATAAGGAGGTCATCTCAGGTGCGGGTGACAATGGCCCACGAAATGAAGCCAATGTGAAGGTAGGGCATGTGCAGCTCCAGGCTTGCAGGCGGACTTCGTACGCTTTTGTCTCGCTATCTGTCTTATAGGGGTGATATCGCGAAGACGGTTGCGTCGTGAGAACCCCGGAGGTTGAATTCACCAGGAATACATCCTCCGTCGATCTTACCGACGAGGCCTGGGTCGTGGGGCGATTCGTCGCGTCGTGAGTCGATACTAAACGTCTTACCAACCCTCGATCAAGGATATCCAAAGCGAGCAGGAGTTCATTAGGGAAAAGACAATGGAGAGCTAGCATCAGAGACTTTACACCGGCGATCTGGGTCGCATGCAGCGCAGAGAAACCACGGGACGGGCTTTCTCCGCAGGCTGGATATTGTTCTTGTTGTTGTTGTTCGTGTTGCTGGCCATCGCTCGAAGTATTGACCTTGAAGACTGAAATGCCAGAAGCCACCTGGTCCACAAAGTCAGCAGGAGTGAAGAAATTGCTTTGGTGTTTGTCTTCGTGAATATCCATTGGGTTGGCGGACCAAAAAAAAAATTCGAAGTTGTTGCAACGGACAGGATATGTATTCGGATTAACCGGTAAGTATTAACCCCTGGGCAAAGCTTCCCGATTTCTCCTTCCTGCCCGTCTACAACCGATGCACACCCCAATAGACAATTATATACATGGCTATAGACTTTATATGGACATGAGCGCTCTATCAATCTTGGACTCGACGGAGACAATAAAGCCAGAATAATCCCACCATGGAGCACAAACAACATATCGGTCGTATACTATATGGCAGCAGATTACCACAATCTAAATACAACCCAAGCAATAGGCATAAGGTGTCAACCAGCCACTCCGCGGCTTTGCTGCAGACGCTTTGCGGCGGATCGTGTGAAGGGTGGAGGACCTGGGGGAATCTTGGGCTTAGGCAACTTTCTCTTGAGGACACCCCGAGGTCTGGCTGTCTTACTTACCGGTTGCGCGGGAATGATATTCGGCTGGAGGGGAATGATCCCTTGGCCTTCAAGGACTTCGCCTGTTGTGGACGTGAGCCTAATTCGTACCTGTGCCCGCTGCACTCTGGCTCTGGCTGACTTCAACTTGATCAAAGCTCCATTATCACCAGGAGGTGCCAGCTGTTGCTTGAAAGTCCATCGAACGGCTCTTCCCTCGAACTTGATCATCTCGTCCAATGTGACCTCACTGGGAGATTGTTCAATGAACTGGCCCTCCTCTTCAAAATCTGGTATAAGTGGCGGTACTGATCGCACTGGCAAAGGTTGTGTCCGGCGATAAGCTAGCGCGTATACATCCTTGCGGTTCTTCTCGTGAGACCTGAGTGCTGCAAGTGTTTTGGCGGATACTATGCCGTCGCTGAAACAAGCCCAGTCACCATACGGGCCCTGTGCGAAGCAACTATAATGGCCGTGGTCGATGTTTCTACTCAGATGATTGACAAACGCAAAAAGCTGATATTGTATCATCTCAGGTGGAAAGGTCAAGGTCTCTTCGATGCAGACATAGTCTTGATTCTTCTGTTTATCATGCTGGAATCGGTTGATTTGAACAAAGATAACTTCCGGGTAAAGAACAATATCTTGACTGATTTCGTGCTTAGTTCTAGAACCACCACAGCCGCGACAAGCCACTTGCAGAGATGTCGGACGCAGGTTGTTCTCTATTGTCTTGAGTAGCCCATGAGAGCCCGGGCAAAGGTCTTCTGGAAAACTCGCAATAAGCCACCAGTTCATACTCGCTGGTAGAGTCTTCCGCTGCCCGCACTGGGAACATTGACCTTCTCGGGCGACAATGCTTTGGAACATGCTCTCAAGATCGCTTCAACGAAGTCAGCTTCTGGCATGTCTGGGGGTCAATGAGAACATACGCTCTTGATTTCTCCGTACTATCGGCGTACAGCCGCGCAATTAAGGCGTCTAGAAACTCACATATATCATGCTGTTCTCGAATATCCCGCCCTTTCCAAGCAGCTTTTTGGATATGCAGCCAGAGAACCCCAAGACATGATTCAAGATCGCGTGGAGATTCGAGCCAATAGACTTCATATAGACGGCACAATTGACACCCTAAACAACCGTTCGAAAAGCCGCAATTCTCGAGGTCGTGACTTGGTTGATAGGAACACCTGAGCCAATTCCATAAATCGGGCATATGCAACAGAAATATGAGTGCCGCATTCCAGTAGCATAGATTTCCTGGGTTTTCAAAGCCTCTGGGACTTCTATAAGTCTCGCTGGGCCACGCTGATCTGAGTTGGCTTCCCTAAACGCAGAGTGAGCCCACTTTGAACGGTCAAAGCATTTATTTCACCAACGACGCACCATGTTGTTGTATATATCAGCTGAATCACTCATCTCCAGTGCACCTCCTGTCGGGGCTTACTGTGACACCTACTACAGTAGGCCTAAGTACGATCAGATTCTGAGTAATAAGTGCTTGAGTGTGTATAAGTTGGGTCCAGGTGATAGTATATTATCTTAGTCGCCATGCAGATACCGTGCCAGTCCTTGTATATATTATTGAATTTATCGCTAAAGTAGTCCTATAAGAGAACAACAGATAGTACATACCTCCCTTACAACTCAGGGTGATCCTTCTTTTGTTTATAGAAGACCTTTGTATATAGACATATGTCATGTTGTTTGGTACATGAATGATAAAGAGGTTACTGGAGGGTGAATAATGGTTGTTAGATATCTTGCTCTTTATTAGCATTGCTGTCAAATGTTATGTGGTATTAGCAAGATCCATTGGTAGAAGATGTTTGTATTTATTCCTCTAACATTGATCTCTTTATGTAGATTTCTTTCACACATAGCTCGGTAGAATATAGCACTTCAAACGCTTCTATGTCAATCATGATTTTTTACGGTTTGTCCTTGGGATTAGAAGAAGTAATGAATCGTTCTATGCCAATTATGTTGGAAATATTCTAGGATTGATTTGATTATATGAAGAGATACTGTATGAGACCTCTACATCAAGTTATCGGGAAAACATGTAGCTGGTCATGACTAGTTCTCGATGCATACCGTGTTCATTCCACAGACCGTCTTAATCAGGATGGAAACATGTTTGATGTTTTGTAACCACCCACCTATAGGTGGTATGTATGTCAGTCGGGCTATCCCTAGACCATTCAAGTAAGCCTCGCATGACAACACCTCCCTATACGTTGTCTTACCAGTCAAACCTTCAGACACTGAAACCACACTCTCCATCTGATAAATGCCAGTTTAGGAGGCGATATCGCTAGTACTGATATATATTGTCTCGTTGTACGTAGCATGGAGGTGCTTTATTCCTTTTGCTCATCACTCTTTGTTGACTTTTAAAACCCTCATACTTGGAACAGCTGAAAGGTCTGGCTGATTTGCAGGACAACAAGGCACCTACTTACCCTTCTTTGTTTTCCACATAAGGAGTTTGCCCTCATAGCGTATCCAGTGTGAAAGAGGCATATCTTCACTTTTACAAAGTAAGTTGTTGACTTTTCAAGATCCATCGGGGTTAATAGCCTCCACATAGTAGGTAGGTAAGGCAGCCGCTGCACGATGGAGGGGAAGTCAGACTCGACCAAGATTACCAAAGGGTCCCCCCGGTGATGGGGCTCTGTGCCAGTGTGTCTTATCTCTTACACAATACCTGAATCTGTCTAAGGTTGAATCAGACATCAGCAGGTTGAATACCCTGATACTGTACACGGGTTGTTTCAAGAAGGGTTACTGTACAGCAGTGACTCTATAGCTAAAGGTGTAGTTAGTCAAGTTACAGTATACGGAGTGAGTGGATCAAGAAATATACTCAGGATAGAAACATGAGCTGCCAGGGTGCGGTTAATGTTCCCCCCGCAAGTCATTCAAAGTCACAAACTGTCCACAAATTTATTCCACACACATTTATGTGCTAAGGTGAGTGAGAATGCCCTCATTTCGAAACTCTTAACAATCACTCACCAGGATGTCGGACGCTGACAGTAAAGGCAGCGGACAGGGTTTAGGAACATCTGAAACAATGATACTAACAGCATCCATGTATTGTGGAATCGATCCAGCTGTTGTTTATAGGCTCTGGCCTCATTTATCATAAACAACACAAGGGGCGCGAACAGGCGATAGACAGTCGGACACATCCGCGATTGTCAAGTCTAGGCCACCACCGCCTCGGGGCCATGACTCGCTGGTTCACGAACTGTTGAACAAGTTGACATTTTTTTTCCCACTTCATTTACGGTGGTTCCGCTGCTTGGACGCGGGAATGACCGTGTTGCAAGTGTGATCATAATTTCCCTGCCCTTTACCCCACTCCACACAGCCCAGGTTCTTGTTTCATCTTGTCCGATGTGGAGCGGAATTAATTACCACCTGCAAGCCTCTACGCAGCCCGCGCGCATTACCCTCAGATTCCGCCCGCCGCAACTCACTTGTACGACATGATCGCTTCTTCTTCTCGCAATGGAAGAGGACTCGGAGAAGGCTTCAATGGAGGAAAGAGATCATTTCCGCTCGCTTCCCCTTCTCGTCTTTGGGGAGAATGCAATGGAGGAGAGAAAGAAAGAAAGAAAGAAAGAAAGAAAGAAAGATGTGGTTCACAAGGCTGGAGAGACCAGGCGAAACGCGCTTCAATCCAACATAGACACAAAGCACTTAAAAGTCAGTTTATTGACTCCAATCTTACTGGGAAGTCAGTCCATTCGTACTACTCAGTCGAGTACTCCGTACTCATACATTAATGCTGTTCCTTCCTTATCTGGGTGCGTAGGCTGTTACTGATCCAGCGAGGGTCTCGAACAACGACCCTGGCTGGGTCCAAACAGTCATGGTGATACTTTCCTAACTTCAAGGTTCCTATAGAGAGAGCCAGGTAGAGAGACGATTGGTGAGTGGCGATGTACTTATGTACTGTAATATACTTCATATATACAGTACTGTAACTTACATGTGTAGGTATACCGTAGAAGGTGGCAAAGGACAACCGACGTTCACAAATTCCCAGACTTGCACAAGCAGATCCCTTCTGGATATGCTCCATGTGGATTATGTCGATGACGTTGCAACGATTTCATCGGGGCCCAATTGACAGTCATGCCATTTGAGGAAAAGCAGAGAATTGTTGAGCCCGTATTCATTACTGACAGCCAGCCCCTCCACCCGGAAACGCGCGATGAACCACAGTTTGCTGCAGGTTCAAGAACCGGAGGAGTAACTATAGATTTCTCCCCAAGTCCTCTCAAACTTGAAATGACTTTGACTTCCCTGGAGGGTTCGAGCCAATACGAGGCATTTTCGGTGGGTTCGACCCATCTGCACAAAGCCAGATCGAGTGTGTACATACTCGTAGTAGCAGAGAATGTTGACGCACACTTGACAGCTTGATCATTGGGTCGAGGAAGAGATTTGAAAGACTTGCGGAGAAAAGAGACTACCGTCAAAGGAAGATTGAGGGGACAAGGTCGTAGATGTCATGGATTGAACTCAAATCACTCAAGCCAGTATTCACAGGAGTCAAAAGACAAGCTACTGAGTACAGTACTATGTACATACATGAAAGAGTATATGGGCTCGCTAATCGGCTTCAGATCTGTAGTGCGCGCGTTTTTCCGGATCACGAAGATCATTAGGCAGTACAGTGGCGCAAACCCAGGGCCATTGGATATCCCAACCCAGGGCATAGCACAACCGCCACTTAGGAAATGTACTCAGTAGCTGCCAGAGATCTTCTATCTCGCCGACTGTTTCAACTAGCGATTGAACACCGTCGAACGCCCCATGCAAACTCGTACCATCGCCGACAGTCACAGCCACCAACCACCTTTCCGCTTCGATACAGGAAGGATAAATCTGACCTGCATGACTTGCTTAATATTTCACAACAAACGTTCAGAAATACTTCAAAGTCTCAAGCTTAGTAGTGTCCGTGGTTTTCGCCCTTTCTATGTTAGATATCCTAAGAGGTTCAAGCACGTATTTATAGGGCTGACCCAGCCGATCGAGTGCTACATATAGAGGATGACCTCCTACATATATGTCTACTGTACCTACTTGCCCTACCTAGCCGAGCAGGTCGTAGATCGGATGGGGGGAAATACAAACAGTAAGCACCGTAAGAAGCTCAGGAAATACATAGGCCGTCGTAGTCTGAAGGTGGGTTCCAACTTCAAACCAAAAGCATCCCAATCACAGTACTTAAGAGTAATCGATTAGTACTTAGCTTATCATTGAATTCTCCGCTCCCTGCCAGGCTCCACCACAGGACTCAACCCAATGGCATGAAATGACCACTGTAGAGAACCGTTTGAGGTTCCCGGATATCGGCGACCCGGATAACGGCGATGGCGCTCAACGCTCGTGATACGTCCTGTATAGGTGCAAAGATAGAAGGTGTGAATGTAAACCTGCAATACCCACAAATAGCTTGAGAGTGAATCGGTGATGCTTATTGGCATGGCCCAGTATTCCTCTCCCACTTTGGACATGAGCCTGTCCTAATCAAATCCGAAAATCACACTTCATACATCTTGCTTTCGAGTATATGTGATAGCTGACTGTATCAATCCGTGATTGGGCACCTCGGCGTCTAGCTCTATAGGCCTACTGCATGCTCTGGTCGCCGAACCCTACCTACGTATATAGGACCTCCAAGCAGTAGTACAGCACCTTGCTGAGACTTCCTCAGCGTCGATGCAAAGTCATTGCACTTATTCAGCCTAGCTTGGAAGCGTGTCGCTGCGTTTGCTTCCTTGGTCCCCAACAACAGGAGAGTTTTCAATTTGTAAGTTAGACCGCGAGAGGATACCCTTGAATTTTTTTTTCTCGTTTTTGGAGAAGAATAGATGGGTTTTCTGTTGGCAATAAGATCGAACAAAGAGCAACTTACGGGAGGCGTCGTTCACGGTGGGGTTCTAGACCTAACTCAGGGATGCAACCCACCGCCATTTCCCCAGTCAGGCATAGTAGGCAGTGTCTGGCTGCTACAAGCCGTAGCATATGCACAAGGCCCGGGAATCAGACAGCAGGTAGGGGATTGAGTCTTGCATCGTGTCAGGCTCAGCCTCGACCTCACAAAGGGTGTCTCCAGAGGGATGGCTGATCCAGTAATGGCCTGTGGCCACGCATTAAATGTGCTATACGTACCCAATCGATTCTCCGTGATCAACAACTGAGCGGTGACTCGCTGCCTCTTCATTCACAGCAGCTTGCCTGCAACATCTGTGTCACGCTAAATGAGAGTATACTCGTGGTTTCCAACGCTCCAACTTATAGTTAGTTGTTGCTTCGCAGACATCTTTTCAATATTGCCGGGAGAATGTTAACCCAACTGTAGGAGGAGCAGGATATGGAGGATTGCGTTCAAGCGGGAAGGAGAACTCGAATGACCACAATGGTAGCTCAAGAGCTGTCTAGCTGCATCACCGGTGGTCTCAATCAACAAAAAGTATCTTCATAAGGTTGGTGTACTCGACCAGTGTTATGGTGCACACAGGCGGCATCAATGGAGATATCCAGGTGGCAGTATAAATGTGCTAGGGAAAGAACACTACCATAATGGCCTGAGTACATCTTAGATCTCCTGGGGATCTATGCAACAACTATACTATGTAGGGTGAATTTCTGTTTAGTAGTGTGCCATGCCTGGTCTAGTGAACCAAGGAGGGGAATAATGGAGTTGAGTCTGGCCTTCGTGCGGGCGGCTTCGAACAGCCAGCGCGTTTGCCATGTCACGGAGTACTCAGAATGCACCACACTAACTACTATGTAAGTCATGGCGTTGTCGGGCCCACTTAGCCTGACAATCATGCTCAGCCCAGACTGCTCAACGCTTGGGAGGGGCATGTTCTCCCTCCTCTCTTCCTTCTCTTCTGCACCTTAATCATTTTTGGCCTGGGGAAAATGAAAGACTATGAGATATGCACAAGTGTAAGAGTATGGAAGGACAGTTATCTTCTTTGTCCCTTTTCTGTTTTACTTTTTCTCATTTTGATAAGGCGCCACCGTTTGACCGACCCCACCGGTCCCTAGGTAATCTTGCAGAACTTGTTGCAGGCGTGCAGGCTGGCGGGAAACCCCTTGTTCCCGCGGCCCCGTCGTTCGAAAGGCAATGATTAATCGATCAGTCTTACTACCCTCCCGGGCTCTAGGCTTACTTAGTGGTCCTCTACTGGTCCAGACACCACCGTACCACACACATGGAGACATTCCCATTGTCTTCATTCCTTGTCGCTGCCCAGACAGCGTAAATTTGTAGACTCACTACTCGTAGTATCTAGATTGGCTTTTTCTTGCAATGCGGTCGATCCGCAGTCCACTATCTTGAATGGGAAGAAATGTCACGAGGTTGGGTATCAAGATACATAGTAAACATACATAGCATGTACAGTACAGCATCTGTTTTAACCTGGTCAAACAAAAAGGAATGGAGAGCCCCAACATCAGATCAATCTTCCCTTCTAGCGTGGTGGGGATATACTCAGGTGCACGTCAAGCGAACTACGCGTCTTGCGAACCGGATGGTCTGGACACGGGTAGTTCTTCTCCTTCTGGTGGTCCAGGCCAAAGGATCTTCATCTTACAAGATTACTAAAGGGTGGTGAGTTTAATAAGTGGCTGAGTCTGTTGTATTTAGTACAGTACATGATCAGTTATCCCGTGAGACCTCTGAATCCCACCCAACCGCAAGGGGATCGATCTTAACTGCAGCAAAAAAATGCAACCGGCAGAGCTTCCCAGACCTAAGTTACTTCAATTTAGCATGTGCACACACACAAAGGGATTGCGCATCTGGCGGTTCTTGAGCCCTGCAGCAGGATTGGCCAGAGCATGTCAGCAAGAGGCATGGAGTAGCTAAACAATCAAGAGGAGCAAGCGAGACAATACTCAGCAGTGAAGAAGGAAAAGCCAAGGTCACTGATTGCCAGACGCCTCCCGACGGCATACAGGTCAGGAGTAAGGTTTGTGTGTTGGCTTGAAGACTGGGAATGCTAGGTAAAAGCCGGATTCAGCAATTCAAAGGCACGTAACGGATTGCCCATTGCTGAGATTACTTTGATTTGTATTACCTAGCGCATATAGTGCGCATATAGTCTCTGGAGTATGGGTATCATCGACTACAATGACTTGGATAGCTATGTATGTATGTATGTATGTTGAAATGATATGCTCTGGTTTTACGTGGTAATGGGTTTGCCAGAGACAAGATCTATGAGTAGTACAGTACATACGGAGCCGATACCGGGCTAGGATCGGGAGCAGCAACAAAGCAATAATACACTACCGGATCATATACAGTAGGAGGAAGGAACATTAAAACAGATCTGTAGAAAATTTCCGACCCACGCCGCTTCCTTGAGACAGGAAGTGAACATGAAACCCACTCATGGAACCCGGAAGTTAACCAACCCACTCCACATTTCGCGGCAAAAGGCAAGTTGCCGCCCTGTCACCGTTGGAAAGTGGATGTATCACTTATGGTCGGGACTACACATGTTTCGAGTATCCTACGTAGTACAATATTAATATTATCATTATTATCATTGTTATTACCATTGTTGTGACTGTTATTGCTATCATATTATAGACGATATCCGTTGGTACCCTCCGCCCAAAGCCAAGCAGTCCCATGTCCTAGTCCGGACACAATGGGAAGGGAGGGGTCCACTCGCTTGGTTGACTCGATGAGATCTCAATCTTAGAGGGCCTGGATAGAGAGGACTGGTCACATCAAGTTGCAGGCTTGCAGGCTTGCTTCCTGCTTGCCTACTCGTTCCATACGTGTTACACGCCGGTTTTGTCCTGATAAGGTCGATCAGTTGAGAACTTTGGGCCTGAAGTGCCGAAAGTAGACCAAGTGGTTGCTAAGGTAGGAACTTGAAGACCCCAGATCCCAGCTAGCGGCTGGTGAGTCAATATTCCTGAAATGATAGTGGTGTCAATTGATTCAAGTGGCTCACGAGGTACAGTATCATACTACACTGTACGGAGTATGTACTCAAGTAATATGATCATTACCTGGGCCGATACTTTCCAATTAAGGCCTGGGGGTTGGGGCTCGTTCGCCGTTGGCAAATCCATCGCGACGGTCTGGTACCACCGGCCAGCCCATCAGACTTAGTCATTGGGTGGGAGGGAACACGGCACCGTTTGGTTCTCGGAAATTTGCATTTTGTCAATTGAGGAACCGAGCGAGGCGGCAACTTAGAAAGCAAGAAACAAGGAATCACACTCTGATGGATAACAGCCTCAAAGCCTGAGTTCGGAGAATTATCTGAACCTATCTTATGAGGAGGTAGGGTTTATCGCCAGTGCTTTGTTTGATTAGGTTGAAAGTTGACAGAACCCTATTTTTGTCAGTACAGTGCTCCACTGCTAGTTACATCTACTCATACTTACACACCTACTAGGAGCCAGTGGGAGGTAATTACTTGCTCCAGTACTCTGTGAGTTGACTATGTACTCCGTAGAGTAAATATATAATCAGACCTTCCGCCTGCCCTTTTACCCACAGCAGAGACTGTTGACTCCGTTTCGGCCGAGGCTCTGGGAGACTAGTCGACTTGACGCCGTCGTTGTTACGCATCCTCCCCATTATTGCCCATATTCGCCCTTTGGTTGGAATGGAGCTCCTCAGACCATTTCCACCTCCCGGTTTAGGATGATGGCGTTCTCCACAAGGAGGAACCATGTTCTCTGGCTGTCTTGTTATTACTGTTATTGTTTATCTTGTTATTTCGAATTTGGGATAACTCTCAGGTTAGCTCGCAGTCCTTCTTCGCCCTATTTTACTTTATTTAGTTTTTATTTCATCTTATTTCATCTTACTTCTTTTTTCTTTCCAAGGAGAAGGGGGGTGGGGGTATTTCCTTTCTCCTCTAATTTTCCTGAATCACCCATCCCCTTCTGTTTTGCCTTCCCTGGTCTATGCAACACTCTATGTGTGGTCATGTAAAGAACTTTTACTCCAAGTCTCATAACAGGATTTCCCGTTGTCCACCACTAAGCCTTTGTGGCTTGGACTGTTCGTCACTCATATTGCCTTCGATGTTACCACTCTGCCTTTTCTGGTTCATCCCTATCATTGCCATACATGTTCAGTGACGCGACACCAGTCTATCGCAGCTTAAGGAAGTAGAGATCGGTGGATATCCCGCATGTCCCGCCCGCGGCCTTGCCTTCTTCTTTCCGAAGTTCGCAACGGATGATAGTGGGTACAAACTCCAGCGAAGGGCCCTGAGATGTTGTGCTTACCTTATGGGCTACAGTCGTAGTTCGAATGGGTTTTGTTTCACCGCCTTGACACTCACCTCACCAACAAACCAAGTCACTATAATACCCAGACCGAGGCTAGGCTCGAATGCTCCCGGCGAGGTTTGACCGCCAGGAAAGTGTTCCATTCCAGTATAGTTTAGTATTTGCGGGTGGAACCGTTGTTCTTATGGTCGTTCCCTTTTCTTTTTGTATTGAATTGAATCAATTTCTTAGGTCCTCTATTTCTCTCTCTCTCTCTCTCTCTCTCTCTCTCTCTCACTCGTCCCGGTTTTTCGTAGTTTACGGCCATTACCTTGTTCCTGTTCAATCCTTGGGAGATAATTGAACCCAAGAAGGTGCTCTCTCGACAACAGTGTGTGAATACACTTTTAGAGGTGATGAATGAGAAAACCCTAGGAACATTAGGTAGGTACGTACTTCAACGACAAGGCATGGCACTGTACCCGGCTGAAGTCCGGCTCACTAACTAAATCGTACTCTGTAGTCCAGATGAGATCGCAATGAGATCGCAATGAAGTCAGTCAGTCAAATTGACCCTTTCTGCTATTGACCAGTGTAGTCCACAAGGCTGGTATTAATTCGAACCTGGATAGTATACTGAGTAGATAGTTATTCTGTACTGAAAGCTAGTGAAGTGACTTGCTGGGAAATTGAAAAATAACCATCTACCGAATACGAGTAAATCAAAGTACTGTGTAGGATACCTAATTAATCTCAACGGTCAATCCATGCCTACCTAATCATATTAATGTGCTTCATTTATTAAACGGCTTCCCGAAAAAAACAATCCCCCCCTCCCCCCCACCACAGGGCCCTGGCCTCGCCTCTTCAATTTTAGCCTCTGTCTCTTGTTCCCCATACCTATTGCCTGCTACCTTAGTATTAGCTACCACCAGCACCTTGCTACGTACTCTATTACTGTTGAGCTTTTCATTTGCTGTCTCTTCCATCAGCTGTCAATGCCGATGATCTCGTTTTTTATGCATGTCCAGGCGTTTCCACTGTCGTGTCTGGCCTTTTTCCCTTTCCTCTTGTCTGTCACTCCTGATCCTCACGATTGATTTCAATGACTTTCATCTCCTGCCTCTGTCGTTTCTTCTTTCTTGCCGCTTGTATACCTTGTGCCTAGCCAGTACTTTCCCACTACCACATTTGTTGGTCTACCAGTCAACCTGGCACAACTTCAGAAGCTTCCCAAACGCCATATTTGACATATCAAGTCACCATCTGCTATCCCCGTCCCAGAAACCATTTTTCCATCCTGCTCTTGTTGTTTTGCAGCTTCTCTTCCTTTACGGCTCACTCGTGGACTGGTTCCTACTCTTCAGCTTTCTATATTCCGACAAGCACCCGGGGTGCCACGAGTTTTTGCTCCTTGCTCTAGACATCCCTGGCTTCTGTGAACCGTCGCTATCTTTGGGAGACAGAGATAAACACAGACATATCCGTGGATTGGGCTTATTCATCCTGGTCAAGGTCATTTTTCTACATTCGCTGAAATTCCACATCGCGTACGGTAACCTGTGGGAGTGCCTTGCACAAACAGCTCCCATTGCTTTGTCTCCTCTTCCGGCCTTGACTGCTCCTCTAAGCCATACTAGCAGCAAGTTCTTTACCCAAGAGCAGCAATCCGTCGTTGTTAATCGCGCATATGATTGCGTTACAAAACCAGGCCATCTTACCCTCCGCCAAAGTGGATATCTCACTGTTACTGAAACCCCAAGATGAAGAAGAGACTGCCTCGGTGACTAGCGCGCCCGCCTATGCGACGAATTCGATATCTCAAGCTTCATTGGTCCCGTCTCTGCCTCTGGCGACACCGTCTACTATTCATTCAGCAACGGCGGTCCCGCCGCTCACCAAGGTTTCCTCCTCAGTTCCTGTCAAGCGTCTTCAACCAGCACATACGGCGGAGTCCCCTGCCAAGAAGCAGTCAAAATGGTCTTCCGAGGAAGATGCTCTTATCATCGAGTTGCGAGGCAGTGGTATGAAATGGGAAGATATCAGCAAGCGCCTTCCGGGGCGAAGTGCCATTAGTTGCCGTCTTCACTATCAGAATTATCTGGAACGCAGAAGTGAATGGGACGAGGATAAGAAAAACAAGCTTGCGCGACTATATGAAAGGTATGCTATTGTTGCCTGGAGCCATCCGCCGGTTTCATTAACGTCACTTGGTATGGTGGGTTCTGGTTAACTGACTCAATCACAGGTTCAAGGCCGAGATGTGGTCGAAGGTCGCAGAGGAAATGGCGATTCCATGGCGGGCAGCGGAAGCCATGCATTGGCAATTGGGAGAGCAGGAGATGGCTCGTCGTGCCGGAGTTGTTCCTTTCTCGCTGTCAAGCACTGCTATCGATCCACCTGCGCCCAGAGCACGCAGAGCCAGCACATCTTTGTCTCGGCCGAGGAAAGGATCGAGTTCGCGTTCGATACACCATCCCCCGCAGCTTCCATCCGTTGAGGAACTCACTGCTGGAGTACCCGCATTTGCGCCACCTCCGCCTTTTCTGCCACCCCGCGAAGCATATAGGATAAGCCGCCCTTTGGATCTGGGTGGTAGTCAAGGCGGCCCATTCGGCCCGAATCTCGGTCTTCCTCCTCGAACCCTTCCCTAGGCAGGCCGGGGGAACGGTGACGATAACAATGTCTATTGGATTTCCCCATTGCGTCGTTACGAATTGCATAGCGCTGGTTGGAGGTATTGGTCGTTTCAAGGGAGGTTTTATCATAGATGTTCATCTTCGATATGTGCATAGGTGGACTTCGGATTGCCAATGCATCGGAGTTGCATTGCAGTGCAGTTTTGATTTGGTAGGGGAAAAGAGCAATAAAGGATTGTTCATCATGGGGAATGACCCTCGCTGGCTTCATCGCATGCCATGGCATGAGAATGTGATACGGCATCATCTTCGGGGTTGGACCTCAAAATAGTCCACTGCACCCTCTGCGCACATCCTATGATGACTCGGGACCTGACCGCACTGCAATTGCCCACCAATTATCCTTTTCATACCCCGAATCCAGAACATAGCCACCTGCGTCATTGATGTCCTGCTCTAGTTCCGAGGCTTGGTAGAGGTGATAGTATCGGTGGAACACTTGGGGCTCGCTGCCAGCAGACGCAGTCCCTTTCATGACCCAGGGAACCATTCTGTCCTGTTGATCGCCTTTGTCCCAACCACGACGACTATCTTTCTGCTCTAGAGCCCAGACATAGATGAGTGCTTTCCCGCCCGGCACAGTGTCGGAGGCAGGCTTTAGGGTCCGCAATATCTCACGGATAGCACCCACCCTTCGTTCTGGGGTAGACAAGTGATGAATCACTGCGATCGAAATGGCGAAATCAAAGGAAGAATCGGGATGTGGAAGGCTGAGGATGTCGGCAACTACGGTCGAATGTGGCTGGTGAGATCGGGCAATGCGGGCAAGGTTCTCAGACCTGGTATACGGCGGATCAGTTTGAAACCCAGCAGGATATGGGTATTTATGATCATCTCTATTGAGATTTGGGATCATTCTTTGCGGGAGAGGCATGACTGATATGATCATGGAAAGGTGAGGGGTCAGAAAGAGGGGCAGCAGGAATTAGTCACAAGTATATGGAGATAAAACGTGATGACATACCGATCTGAAGCTACAATAAACACATCCTTATTTACACTCAGGTTCTTTCCATTGCCGCACCCCACGTCTAGACCAATTGACCCGGGCTTCAAGTCAGTGAGGAATTGTTTCACAATAGGCCAAGGCTGACATGGCCACGGTTAGTGACGAACATACAGTACATTGGGACGTAGGGATCAAAGAGGCCGAGGTAGTCAAGGGAAATAAGAAAATACCTTATAGCGGGTGGATGAAAAGTGATGTGCAATCTGTTGGTATACTTGATGCACATTCTCTTCTTCGTAGGCGTCTTCTTCTTCCTGGCTGGGGACAAAGGTAACGGAGGCCATCATGGTCTTCGAGATAAAGGCACACAATATGGTGATGGTGGTATGAGTAACACTTCTATAGGAAGACCACTCAACCAGTGTGGTGTAATATGTTAAGAAGAAGGAATGGAAAAAGGTAGCCGAGACGTTCGAGATGGCAAGCAGAACAAGAAATTTCCCGAGAAGACAGCTTCCAGGTCCTTCAGCATGTATCGTCATGATTGTCCAGTACCGTATAGTAAGTTATTCATTATTGCCTCATCTTAACTTACAGTAATGGAGCTGTTCTAACTAACTAGATTAGGCTAGCCATGCTAGTCACCTGATGATAGTGACTAATATTCACAAACTTGTGTAACTATTCAACTAAAATATGACTGCCAGTACAGTAAGTACCTGGTTAGAGACACAAGTTAGGAGTGAACTCCTTCCGGATCATGCAAACAGCATTGGCACAGTTAAGAAGCACCTAATAGAAGAATCCTGATCCTTGCTGTTAGTAGGAATTATCCCTATCACTGGAACCCAGCTCTGAGCCTTGAACTGGCAGATTACTTGAAGTGTTGATCAAGCATGTGAGTATCAAGCTAACCAGAAATGGCGTCACTTAATCTGCCCCCCCTCAACAAGCCCGCCGTCCACTTTAAAAATATCTACGAGTACACCGGTATATACTTACATGTCTATGTGCATGTCCTTGTATGACAGCATTAATTTCATACCCACTGGGAGTAATAGGGCCAGACAGGGTGCATTAGAATCTCATCTCTTTCCTTTCCTTTTCCCCCCTCCTCTCTCCGATCCCCGGGCACCAAAAAGGAATCAAAACCAACCTACCATAATATTCTTGTGGTTCCACATTTACTTTCTGTCATATCACTCGTTATCTAACTTACGGCGCAGACTTGATCTATCGTCTAGTCCACGGACTCTGAGTACTATCCCACGGGGAGAAGGACAACACGGCTATTGAAGATATTTTGCCAAGCTGCGCAAACTAGCGGTCATGGCTTTCCAACCCACCCCTGCGGATATTTCTGTTGTCATCACTACGCCTGGCACAGGCTCTAGCGCTGAGCCACGCTTCTTGACGGAGCGCCGAGTCACTCCAACATGGACTGTCATGCAGCTGAAGACGAAGCTCGAGACCATGACTGGCGTTCCGCCCGGCTGCCAGCGTCTTCGCCTTAGGTCACCTGGGCGCCCAGATCAGTGGGTCGAAGATGACAATAGTATCATCGGTGATTGGGGGTTGATGAGAGGCTGCGAAATAGAGGTAAGATATACTTTTTGCATCAAATTTGCAGGCTGATCTGGGCATTCATGAGTACGACAGCCGTCCGCTATCCTCATTGCAAAGATCTCACCTGCTTTCCCTCCATACCTCCTTTCCCCCTATCAATTGCACGCTGTTTGAGAATCAATGACTGGGACGCCTCTGAGGGCACTCCGAACCGGCCGTGTACACAGTCGTTATCTTTGAATTGTCCATTGATGAGTGAATTCGTTGCAAAGGTCCATGATTACCGCCCTCAGGCTTCGCGGCCTAATCTCACAGACCTGACGTCCGTCGAGAAGTATATATTGCCGACATCCACATACGAAGCGCTCTCGAATTCTGTTTTGGCGTGGAAAAAGAACCAGAAGCTTGGCCGCTTTGACCCCAATGCTGCAAGACCCGAAGAAGCGATGCGCAGCCAAGCTTTGAAAGACATTGGAGAGGTTGGACAAAGAGGTGAGCACAATGACGTCTTCCCTTGCCAACTTCGAGGTATAAAACGACAAATCACTGATCAAAGCGTTCGTGGTAGGCATTGTTGTTAACAATCGAGCCATTGTCCTTCCCTCCTCTCCGCCACATGTTCGACGCGGCACAATTCGCTATGTTGGGCCAGTTCCGACAATCCCCTTCCCTGGCGTGGACCTTGAATTAGTAGACTCCGCAGATTTTCCAGTCTGGGTAGGAATTGAGCTCGACGAGCCACTGGGCAAGAACGACGGGAGTGTTGGCGGAAAGAGATACTTTGTTTGCCCGAATAAGACGGGTGTCTTTGTCAAACCCGAGAAAGTGGAAGTAGGAGACTTCCCGCCCTTGGGTTTGGATGATCTGGATGCCGAAATGGAGGAGATCTAACAAACAGTAATTTGGCATGGCCACTACATGAAACTACAACCTTGCGCTAACCGATGCATAAGACTCCAATGAAGCTTGTAATCGCAGCTCAATTCTTCTGGACTCACACGCCCCAGCGCCAAAGAAATGGGAGATATGTGGTGACGAACTATATCCTTATCATCCCAGCGATTAAGTGACATACTTGCTAATTCAGAAGCCAACACTCCGGTGGAAAGGCGAGCAAAGCATAGTGCGGATAGGCGAGGAGTTGAACGGGGCAGTCCTCAACAGGTGAAGTAGAATGGTCATAGCACGCAGGTGACTCATTTCGCCTTGCGCCCGGGCCCGGTTTTCTGCTTGCCCCTGGGCCTACCTTTCCCGGTAGTTGTGGAGCGCCCTGTCGGTGTGCTCGAGTCAGCTTCCATGATACCGGCCTTTGTCGCAGAGCCAGGGGCAGAGTCGTCATTTTCAGGTAGACAGCCTTGCGTGAAAAATAACCGTGCATCCTTATTGTGCGTATTCGCAAAGCTGTAATAATTGCCTAAGAAATGTGTCAGTTTCCGATGGAAGTTGGACGTAGTCTAAACGCAACCAACCTCTGGGGACTTGAAATACACAGCCTTTGCCCGCACTGAACCGTACCCCTGAGACATCTACCTGCACCCGTCCATTGCAAATGTAGAAAACCATATGCATTTTCTTAGAGTTTTTGGGTTTTTTGACTCCGCCAGGCGGCAACTCAACGATCCCGGAACCCATGAAGGGAGAACTGATGAGTTTAGCGAATCGCCACGACGAGTCTTTGACACTTTTGGTCTCCATTCCAGATGGGGCATATGCGAGATCTACGTGTAAAGTCAGTCAATGTTGAACCTGACAAGACTGGGAAGAGTGCAGTGAACCCACCAACGATGTCCGACTCTGCTGCCGTCTGAGATTCCGAATCCCACATTCTGACATAACCATGCAGAATCCCACCTTTCTTTTCCCACGGGTCTAAATAAGCCGCATCCTCATCAGAGTCTTCATCTCTACTCTGCTTCGCTCGAGACTTTTTCGAAGGGCGGCGTTTGCCTGAGTGGGATTGTTCTGGCTCAAGCTCTTCTGTGCGAATGATCTCCTTAATGGTTGACAGTGGAAATCTTTGACCTTCTATAGCCTCGCCGTCACCGTAAACACATCGCTCGTTTCTCCAGTAAGCAAGTGGTCTTACTGAGACGCGACCCGATCGGGTGTGCGTAGCAGTGTCGTCTGACGGGGCTTCGCGCTTCAAGACATACAAGCTCCGACCCTTCAACGGCCCCGTGCGATTAATATAGTTCTCCACCACTTTATCCAGCTCAGCGTCGCCAGATGAACTCGATCTTCGGCTAGTTTGAGCATTCACTCTAGGTTTCTTTATCAGTCTCTGCTCAATCATATCATGAGCTGTGCTGTGCTGAGACTTAGGGGGCCTGCCAGGGCGCTTGCGTTTTTGTGTGGCATCTGCTTGTACTATATCAGAAAGATCACTGGCGTCCGGATTGTGCAATTTCTGTCTTGTGCCATCCACGTTTGCTATGAAGGAAGCCTTAGGTCGACCTTTCGTACGCGCTTTGGGAGCAAGAATGAATGGGGACTCGGGTCGTGCCTCATGCAAATTCAACTCATCTATAGGGTCCTGCGTCAGGACGTCCTCGTCGGCATGAATGCTTTCCACCGCATCATGCTCCTGTCCAAGCACATCCGCATTTTCGTCACCACTTGACTGAATGCTAGTATCACTATCAGAGTAACCTTGGCTTATGAGCTGTTGGGCGACCATCTCAGTCTTCTTGCTAATGCGCGCACTGTGCAGGTGTTTCATAGACGGTGTCGCGTTCACGGAACGATTGGTCAGAGGGGATATGTCACGCCATGATTCGCCCTTTGCGATTCCTAACCCCTTTCCATCAGAAGGACTGGAGGAGGGGTGATTGCGCTGTGGACTCTGCGACGACCGCAGACCGGGCGTTCGCCGTGGGGAGCCTGTGAGCCCAGTTTTCATAGGCGATCGTGCGACAGGGGGAGGTAGATAAGAGCCACGTCTGCTGTTTAAATAGTCTGCAGGGCCAGGGATAGTTCCTACGTAGATAAGTTTCTCACTGTCAGCATGCATGATGTAGATGTATCAAGAGTCTACAAACCCTCATCCATGGACATGCCATCTGAGCCGACTGAAGCTTCATTCCGGATGCCAAACCCATTGTCTCTCGTCGGGGAGCTTTCGGGGGAGGAGAATATGCCATCGACTTCTTCCATGCCGAATTCATCACGCCTTCCTTCCTTCAGGATTATACCTGTGCGCCTGTACCGCTCGCTCGCATTAGCCAGTGAAGCAGAAGGCAAGTCAAAGTGACAGCGGACGGAGTTGAGAAAGAGGCAATGGGAAGCAAGTTTATTTCCAAGGTGTAAATCTACCTTCCGGCTTTTCCAACGTTGGCGTAATCATAGTCGCGAGCTTTCGAGGGCCCCCGGAAAGCCATCACTGCGGAGCTTCGGAGCTGTATGCGGCTAGAATAAGAACTGTGGCAGGATGAAAAGAATCCGCGTCGGTTGCTTCGGATGTGTACTTCGTGGTTGAAATTTTCGCGGCACGGAACTCCTTGAGTACCTGAAATGGGGGAGCTCAGTTAGAAAGATACTGCACTCTAAAGCGCGACAAGTCGTCCAAGTCGGAATGGCACCAACTGCTACGGTGGGGAGTTTGGAATTCATGGAGGCGGCGGCGAAGGTGTGACACGCGCTAGTCCTGAACTGTTTGGGACGCGTCCCCATGTTGCCGATTGATAGATATTCGGGCTTCCTAGGTAGGATACCACATCAGCACTTTCAATTTCATTCTCATCACCCTTTCTTTCTTGCCTTGGCTAGTCAATTCTTTGACTTTACTGTGCTCTGAATGCTTGCCTATTTTTGTCCCAGTTAAGACCCGCGTCTCCTGTAATTGACTGACACCCCAGAACGCAGAAGATGGGGGAATCCACTCAAGATAATGTCTGCGACCTATCTCCAAAAGCTTCTCCAACTTCGGCTTTCACAGGCGACTTCATACCCCCCAGCATAGATCATACTAAGATGCTATCTGGCGACTCCTTTTCCTACTTTTCACCACGTCCACCCTTCCTCGCTTCATCCAACTCGACTACCGGTAATGAATCATCACAAGACGACTATCTCGTCCTCGGTGTGGACGAGGCGGGGCGCGGTCCTGTCCTAGGCCCGATGGTTTACAGTGCCTTTTTTTTGCCGCAGCAGCTTCACCATTCCCTTCTTTCTCGAGAATACAGATTCGATGATAGCAAGGTGCTTACGCCCGGGGTGCGCATGAACCTAATGAGACTGTTGTGCACCCCTGGCAATCCGCTTTTTGAGTGCTGCGGATGGGCTACGAAGCTGCTATCAGCACGCGACATCTCATCAGGCATGATGCGACCAGGCGCTGGGTCTTACAATCTCAATGCCCAGGCAATGGATGCTACGGTCGAGATCATCCGAGGCATCATTGAGGAGAGAGGCATGAATGTGGGGGAGGTCTACATTGATACAATCGGGAATCCCGTGACATATCAACAGAAATTGGAGAAACTTTTCCCTTCCTTGAAGATAACAGTGGCTAAGAAGGCTGATTCCTTGTATCCCTGTGTCAGCGCCGCAAGTGTTGTAGCCAAAGTGACAAGGGACATTGCGCTGGAGCTAAGCCACAAAGAGGTCTCAAGAAGATGTGCTACTGAAGAGCCTTCTCTAAAAACCACCATTCAAAGTTGGGGTAGCGGATATCCCTCAGACTCAAAATGTGTCGGCTGGCTTCGAAACAATATGGATCCTATCTTCGGGTGGGGAACCGAATGTCGTTTCAGCTGGGGAACTGCAAAGGAGATGTTGGAGTTGAAGGGAGGGTCGAAAGTCGATTGGCCGGCGGAGGAAGATTATTCACTGCTAAAGGACTTCCTCTTGACATCTGCCGGTGCCAACACCAGATTATACCATGAACTGCGAGAATGGTACGGGTCGAGGTCAACAGACATTCTGTGACATAGCATACAATGCCTCGGATCAGTCGAGGATTATGACGACAATGACAAATTCAATACCCGGTTCACATACATCATGATACCCCAAAAAGAGATAACATCCACAAACCGTTGACTGCAGACCTCAGATGTGGGGGAAACCAGGTGAGATCGTGTCAGTAAGGGCAAACGGATTACGACCAGTCAATCACAGGGCCGTCTTAAATGAATCTCAGCCATGACAATAAGTAGTACAAATTTGAATTGAGTTGCAAGTGCAACTGAAGGGACGAAAGATCACAACGTCGCACTTGAAAAATAGTAATTATCCCATAGGTATTCGTAGTCGTCAATGACGCTGCCTACCAAGTCAAGCAGGGGCTTGCCCTTCATCTTCCCAGTCAAATTGCGTAGCCAAGGTCTATAATCATTAGTGTTCTTCCGCCGCTGTAAGGGTAGGCCCGGAACACGCACCTGGTCAAGTTCGTATAGAAAGCCCCCCGCATGGCCCACCAACCCATCGCCCAGCCTCTTTTTCTGAGTTCCTCACGTTCAAGCCCAGTCAGTCCTCGAAGGCCGCCGGCAACTCTTTCTCGAAAGTCAGACTTAGCAAGCCGTCGGCATACATATTCCAGGCCAAATCCAACCAACCAAGGTCTCCAGCTATGCCTGTCTTCGCTGTATTTTTGCAACGCTAGCGCGTAGACCACTGGCCGAAGGATATATAGTACTTCAGCTAGTTGTCCTTGGCCAGTAACGCGATGCAATAGAGCCTTGGGGGCTTTGATGTCGTCGGCGGTGAGGACCTTGGATATCAGGAAATGGGAGACATCATTTACTTCTGGCAGCGACGGGAGAGATAAGCCCGTCCGAGGCATTGTCCAGCTCAAATTTGATGATCGTTCGCTAACGGGCGTCTGCATCCCATTCCAATCGCTGTCCACTTTTTCTAGCGATCTGGGATCAATGTCTCTCTCAGGCAGCGGGGGGGTAACCAATGGCCTGGACTTTGTAAGACGAAGAAGTAATAGACGACAGACCGCCTTTATGGCTTCAATGAAGATGACGACGCGCCAACGGATCTTCTCCCCACGTCGACGGGCAATCATCTCCCAGAGCAGTTCTGTGTACTGGACCATCTGTAGTGCAAGTGCAACTTTATGATAGAGCGAAGAGCGAGACGTCCAATATTTAGTATATCGCGTGTGAGGAGTCGGTATCGGCCGCGGGATAGTCGGCGGTAATCTGGAAACAACTCGAGAAACAAGAGCATTGTGATAAAGGGACAGTAGCTGGACTCCCGAATGTACTGGGCAATTCACACAAAGTTAGGCAATTAGACAGAATTTGCAGTCTGGCACTACTAAGCTGGGGCAACATACCACACTCCGAACTTATTTCCGAGTCTCGGTATCGCCCTGGAAGACATTAGCTTTTCTCCTCCCCGGAGACTGTAGTTGAACAGGCCAGTGGTCCTGACCTGGAATGATATATGTTAGGGATCTCAGCGCCGACTCTACCTGGCTTACGGAGCTAGCGTTCTTGGTTACAAATTCTTCGTACAACAGCAACCATCTTGATGGTCGTAGCAGGGCAGCAGAAGCGGCACTCTCAGTATTGCATGTAGCGTCCATCTCCACGAAAGGGAGAAGAATAGTACGGATGGTGTCGCAAAATGTTCAGAGCGGCGAGCGGAAGCAGTCCGTTTTTAGGTGCAGTCAGGCTCAGCTGGAGAGCTATGCCCACAGGACGATCAGGTTCATCCGCGGATGGCAGTGGGCAATCCCCGGGAGATGAGGCACGTGTGCCGCGTCTGCCAAGGGATCATACACTTATCACCGCCCTGCCTGCCGAGGTTCAGCTGAATCCCGGGATTCTTGGCACGGTGTCGCATTATGGCCTTTGAACAGTATCTGGCAGAAAAGCTACCGAGTAACTTAACACCGATGACCAAGATACTAGATTTGATATGTACGTATATGGACTGAGTATGGAGGCTCCACAATGATCATGTACCACACCTGCTCACTCATCCGCAAATTTCCAGACACCTCCCGGCCGCGTTGCTTCTCTATACCTGTCCTTCACCAGGTCTTTCTCGAGCCTCTTGGCTTCCTGGTGGTCGCGTTCCAATTCTTGCGTGCTAGGCATATCAGTACGCCAAAACCCGGGCGGGGACCCGGCACGTTGATACTGTTGCTTGTGTTTCCCAAATTCATTGGCTATCAGCCTCGCCTTTACTTCTTGTAAGAGATGATTCCGATCCTCTTCACTGATCAGGTGTTCTTTGTCGCCAAGAAACTCTTCAAGGATTCTCTGGTCATTCATTTCGCGCTGCTGACTGGAGCACATTGCATCTGCTGGAAGGCCATTCATTCGTGCCAAACCTAGAAATTTCTTCCCACAGCAATCGTAACGGGGGCATCCCTTGGCGCAATTCACTTCAGTCTTCTTGTGAGCCACGCTGTGAAAAGCATAGTCATAACCTTGATTAAAGTCCGGGTTGATTTTGAAGTCTTTGAGGTCAAGATGTTGAACCGGCCGTGCTCTTAGAGAACCTCCTGCGGGGTGAACTGCAGTGTCCCTTGCAGGCAACAGGGAATTATTAACGGATGCGGTTCTCGAAGCTCCATTGTTTGGGGCTATTTGCGGCATTTCTGTTATTTCAAACCCATCAGGATTGGAAGTTACTGTGGGTATTTCTTCCATCATTGCGAAAGGACGCTTGGGAGCCCTTTCTGAAACGCCCGAGTCCCTTAGCAGTGTTTGCAATTCCAATTTAGCAGGTGAATGCCCCTCGAGCAGACCCTGCAGACGCTGATTAGTGGTAGTTTCGCTGGCTAGTGTGAGACCTGAAGCTCCTGCCCCAGATGTTCTGTGCAACTTCCTTGAAGGTAGATTTGAGAAGCTCTCATCGCCATCTTCTAGGATTGAAGATACGTGGGCACTTGCGGGTCGCGTTTGAGCTTCTTCTTGAGGTTGTTCTGGCAATCGAGCACGTCTTCCACCTCCAGGGTTGGCATTGCTAAATTCTAGCACAACAGGTCGTTTTGGAGAGGAGAAAAATAGTGGCGGAGGTGGATCGGCGTCTTGACTATCTTCACTGATTGCTGGGGTACTTGTTCTCGAGGCATCGCCTTGTACTTCACTATTTCGAACTTTCCTCCTCTTTCTGGGGGTTTCGACAGTACTACCAACTTCGTCTAGATCTTGGGTGCCAACAATTCTTAACGCGGATGATAGTTTGGGCAACGGTTCTTGAGACAGATCTTCATCTTTAACCAAGGTAGAATTCAGTGCCGCTCTTCTTACACCTGTGATCAAGGTTGAACACTGGTTCATAAAGTTTTCCGGGGCATTTTGCGATGTTATGGACTCGGACTCTGGTGCTTTCATCCCCGACGTAGAAACCTGGGCAGTTGGAATAACGTTCTCAATTTCGGACCGGCCCGACTGTGTTAGTGTTGGCTGCGCTGGTGACATTCGAATCGAACCGTCGCATCTGCTCCAGTTTCTGTTCTTTGCGCCCCAATGACCTGCATCACTATTATCATGATGGTTCCTTCCCAAAACCTCTGGTGGAGAGGTCGCGGTTTCATCCACAATGCCATGGCCATTTAAGCCCGACACGGGAACAGAAGTGGATGGGTTTGCGGCCGGCGGCTTGCTCTGGGTATCAATAGAGATCTTTCCAGTGCATCTGAACTCCATTGCTGTGCCTTCGAGCACCAAAGTGAATTTATCAAGCTCGAGACACTTTTGCCAGAACTTTAACTTTCCCTTGTATCGTTTGACTTGTTTTCTGAGCTCGCACGAGGCCATAACAAGCTCCTGAGTCTCCCCATATAGAGCCGTATATGCTTCAGCAACGGCTTTGATCGCGTACGGGTTGATATCTGCGATGTCACCACCGGAGGCATGGCTGAGGTGATGTAAGACCTGGTTTGGGGCATATCGTACTTCAAAGTCCCGAAACTTCTTCGTAGAAACCTTGTCGTCTTCGGACTCAAAGTCGGTAAGGCGTAGCTCTTCCCGTAGGAGAGCGATGGCACCTTTCAGCGAGTCCAACTCTTCCATAGCCTTATTCCGTTCTTTCTCCGCATTCGTGGCCCTCTGTTCAGCCGATTGTGTATTCGCATCGTGGTAGGAAATCTCGGCTTTCACATTTCTGATAGCCTCATCGAAGCTGTTCTCTAGTGCTCGAGTGAGAGAAGATCGAAGCGTCCTAATAGCCTCCATCACGAGGACATGATCAATCTGCGAATGAAGGGTCACATAAATGGTAAAATTCTCTGATTTATGTACTATGGATAACAATATGACTGGAATAAGCAAATCAGTTAGTCAACGTGTTTGATTTAAAGGGACATAGGGGTTGGATTTACAGTGCCAAATATCTGCCAAGCAATTTAAGATATGCCTCCGTGATGTTTTATGATCTCTCTGGGTCGCATAAGCTCGACCTTAGTAAGCGCTGATCTCATGTAACTAAGTTACTAATTAATCTGTTCAACCAGCTGCCTGCGTAACTTACGAGTAGTTAATTAACTAGCTACCCTAACCATGTCCATTTGAAAGGCGTACAGCATGGCGCTTTGGCAATCATGAACTAATTTGTCGATTCCTGCGTTGTTGTATCTCATCTTTCGCCCCGAGTAACTAGTGCTTGCTTCGTGGCTATTACTGGGTAAATGTCTAAACGACATTACGAAGATGGAAACCCAGCACCCCTTCCCTCGAAACGTGCGCGCCAACCCAATATAATCTCTTCTCTCTCCGATGAAATACTACTCCACATATTATCATTCTTACCAGTCCCGTCTTTGATAGTCTGTCAACGGTACGTCCTAGTCTTGCTCAACCCGTCTCTGTAAAAACTTGAGCTGACGAAAATCTATGAGGAAGGTTGTCATGCCGGTTCAAGGCGCTTGCAGAAGATTCAGAAATCTGGAAGCGACATTATTATCACCGATGGATTCGACCTCGATTAGCAAACGTGAGGCGTACCGTATTCTCCCATACAGAGGTCCGATATTCTCCTAAGGTGTCAACATGGCTGGATCATGGTCACTTTGCAGATGAAGGAAGGTCTATGGATTGGAAGGGCCAATACCGTCTTAGGCACAATTGGTCTAAAGGAATCTGTCGTGTCACCGAACTCGAGTCCTCTCACCCATATGGTCGATCAGCATTGGTCGCTTTTTGTGCTGGTATTATTTTCACTGTCGACCGGGACAACTGGCTTCGAGCTAAGTCTACCAAGATTCCCGCGTACTACCTCGCAGAGATTTCTTTGGCAAAACTTCGAACGCCTCTAGCTGCCTTGCCCACAGCAATGACGGCAATGGTTGGTTCTCGCCCGAATACAATCGAGGTTGTTGTTGGATTCGAAGACGGTCACTTCGGGATATATAACCTGGACATTGCTGCATCAGCACTGGAATTCCGCACCACTTGCGCTGGATCGACGAGCGGCAGCATCACTACAATAGCCTCGCTTTACCCCTACATCCTCTTGGCATCCGACCATAAAGCTCTGTCACTTTTCAAGATCACGACCGAATCCGATGCGCGTAGCCGTTTGCTACCCAAGGAACCGGCTTTATTATCATGTCTCGAGGCAGACAGCATCTTAGAGCCGCTGTCGATCTCGATCCGTTCGGTAGGCTCTGATATCATATCTTCTATAGTGTACAGCTTTTACCATGTCGGCTGCGGTTGGTCTTTGGGAATTCAAGAATTACATTTCAGCCTGAGTGATTTACAGCAGAAGTGCTCGCGGCTCACAACAACCGTGGATTCTCAGTATGGAGTTTGTCCGCCACTTGGTCAGATTTACTCGAGGATCGACACGCCGTGCGCGTGGGGTGCAACAAATACCAAGGGCGGATTGTGCATGAGGCCGGCTGAACCCGCTATACATCATCAGGAAACCCCAACTTCCGTCTCTTATTCACACCCTTACTTGATAACGTCACACACGGACAATACTTTAACCGTGTACCTTGTTGTCTCCACGTCCGCGGGCTTGTATGTCAAAGGTGCACAGCGGCTCTGGGGTCATACATCCTCAGTGTCGGCCGTGCAAGTGAGTGATCGTGGCAGGGCGGTATCGGTAAGCTCCCGGGGAGATGAGGTAAGAGTGTGGGAACTCGAAGCCCTGGTCTCAGCTTTCGGGAGGCAACGAGCGCGGAGACATGGAAAAAGCATTCGAGTTAGTCCTGGAAATAGGCAGAGTGATGTCAGTGAACTCAGGTCGAGTTCTCCGACAAAAGCCAATGCTCTGCTGCAAACCACAGGATTTCCGTACCACATGCCTGAAATAAGTGGTTGTATTGGGTTTGATGATCAATGTGTCCTCCTACTGCGTGGGGATGGACTTGACGTGCACATGCTGGAATGTTATGACTTCACGTGAGTGGGCCAAGATCGAGAATTCTACGTATAGAGAGTTTTCCAGCCAGTGGGATTCCAGTCAAGGAGACTTGTGCTTCAATGCTCAGATCCACGGCAGGCTTCATTTATAGTAGGTGAAATTGTCAAGTGACATTTACTTATGTGGTCTTCATTTATAATGAGGTGGGGTTCAAGGGGACCTTGGGAGGTATGCCTTTTTGTAGTTTTGATATATAACATAGCAGATGGCCCTGCGTCCGGCTCACCTTCCGGCTCACCCTCCTGTCTTAGTCTTTGGTTTCCCTGGATGAAGCGAGGCTACGATTGACTGACAAGCTCAGGCGCCTCTTGGTAACAACACGCTTTCCTTATGAGTAGGCAGAGATTCCTCAGTGCTGCCAACTGACCCCCAGCCTCATCAGGATGGCCTCGCTAGAGAAGCCTGATGAGTCAAAGTGGTCAATCCATAGACAGGCATCGTGTGGCGCTGAGAATATGGTGGAGAGAGATATGAGTGGGGGATTGTTTTGATCTACTTGAGTGAGGCCCTCCCCCTTATTGACACACTAATTATGAATCCTCTTTCTTCTACTATTACCACCACATGCCCTTCTGTATTTGTTCAGCTAGTACTGAATTACACCGCAATTGTAAGTGAAATCCAAGCAGAGAGAAAAAGAGGTTATTTGTCAAGTGCCCTCGTTCCTTGGCGTTGTGTGCGGCACTGCGGCGGTTCTTAGTGTTAAAGCCCTGCAGGTTCCCCCGCACCGATTTAGCATATCTCTGTTTTATGGTCTGCATTAATTAGGGTGACTCCTCTCTTCCTGCTCATTATTGCCACTAAATTTCTGATCGCCGAGACTTTCCCCTCAACCTCCATCCATCCTCACAAAAAAAAATTCCCAAAATCACCGCCCTTCTTCCCCTCTTTCGTTACCTCAGCCCCTCTTAAACCAGCTTTTTTCCTCCACAAGACAATATGAGTTTCCAAGCTGGAGGTCGTGGATGCTTCAACTGTGAGTCTACACAATTCTTGAAACAAACAAAACATTATTCGAGGGCGCGATTCTGGCTAGCAGTTCTCTTGGCCTCTACAGAGTCCTAGAGTCCTGAAGCTGAAGCCAGAAAATACCTTGTTCCCTGGCTGTCAAGTCATATTTGCATCCAGAATCTGAAGTTTTCCCCGGTCGCACCAGTCTCTTCTCTTGTTTCTAGTCCCATTGGAACCGAGTACATATTGCAATCTCTCTTTCCCGGGACGCTTGAGGCGCGGATCTGGCCTCAGCAACTTGCACAAAGCTCCTCCAGAGAGTGAACAAATCATTTTATCATGCACACCTGGGTATTATAGACACTAACCTTTTTTTTTTCTTTTTGCAATTTAGGCGGCGATGCCTCGCATCAGGTAAACATCGCCTACTCCTAGAACAAGTTGGCGGAGAGCATCATAGCTCGTCCCTGTCGGCCTGTGCCGTGGCATTGTCGTTGAAGGAGTCTGACTATTCTTAGGCCCGCGATTGCCCCAAGAAGGGTACCCCTACTTGGTGAGGATTATCGCGTTCCTGGCTGAAACAAAATCACTTACTAATACTTTGCAGCTACAACTGTGGTGGTCAGTTTTCCCACAGACCTTTTCGCATTCACTTCCCCTTCTCGTTATCTTGACTATTGGCTACTGGCCTCTGGAAGCTGTCAAGCTGTTGAGCGGTTAAGTTTGATCTGACTTGTTGATTTCCCGATCTCAGGTCAGGGACACGTCAGTAAGTTGTTCACTGATGCAGTATACTTCGATCCTGGCGGACCCGGCTGACATATCGCAGGTCGTGAATGTACGGTAGCCCCGAAGGAGAAATCATGCTATCGTTGTGGAGCCACTGGTCACATTTCCCGCGAATGTCCTCAGGCTGGCTCGGGCGAGAGCTACGGCGCTGCTGGTGGTAGTCAGGAGTGCTACAAGTGTGGTCGGGTCGGCCATATCGCGAGAAACTGTCCCCAGGGTGGCAGCTATGGCGGTGGCTTCGGCGGCCGTCAGCAGACTTGCTACTCTTGCGGTGGCTTCGGCCACATGGCTCGCGACTGCACTAACGGCCAGAAGTGCTACAACTGTGAGTATGATCCCGCTCAGTCGACCTCAGCTTCGAAACTGACGATCACATAGGCGGTGAAGTTGGTCACGTTTCCCGCGATTGCCCCACCGAAGCCAAGGGTGAACGCGTGTGTTACAACTGCAAGCAACCTGGACACGTTCAGGCTGCCTGCCCTAACTAGTTTGAATGCACTCTGGACTGTTTGTCTTCTGTCACGATGTCTCGCATGGGACCAGACACGGGAATATGCACCTCGATCGCACTCTCATTGACGATCTGCAATTCATTTCTCCCGCTTTATCCTGAAGCCAATCTCTGACATGGCATACGAGCCAGGCTTTGAATACCTCTATCAACCATATCTGGTCTGTTCGATATCCGAAAGATATCTATTCCGCCATGGAGTTGTATGAACGATCTGCTGTCTTGCTTGAAGGCAGTAAGGTCAGGTTGAGGACTGATAGGTGCATTGTGTTGCGGGTGGACAAATAGATGAAATCACTTGTGTGCTGCAGAAGACTTTTGTCCACGATAATGGAATTATCTTAACAGCAATCTACATCGATTCCACAGAATTTCCTCTATATTGGACATCCTTGCTGACATATTCGAACTTCCTACTTCCTTATATTCACCGCATGGCAATTCGAGGTGTACCCTTCCTTCATGTGTCCTTGTCTAATTGTTTCCATCATTGCGTAGTTTTACTCTTGCTATCTAGAAGGCGGTGCAGACTCTCGCTTTGAGGTAGCATCTTAGACTCGAAGGGAACTGAACGAGCAGGGCACCTACAACATATCTAAACAAGGTTACCATTGTATAAATAGAATATTGATTATTCACAAGAGACAAAAAATCTCATGAACTACAGCTGCACATCATCGCCCTTTTGAATTTCGGAACATCACCGCAGAACCGCCGTTCCTCCTCTCTATCTAGACCCCAATCTTCGGCAAAAGGCTTCAGCGCCATTTGCATCACTTGTCCAAGTATATCTCGGTCCCCCTTGTGCTCCACGCGGTCAATGACCTCGTCAAGTATCCAGCCACGTGGTAGGAACTATGTGATACTCAAGTCAGCGGACAACCACAATATTCCAAATATCTCGATTCTCACTCCCGAGAGAAACATACGCTTGGATTTACCGATTTCATTGACGTTTGCCTCACAACATCATTGTCCGTGTCCCAGTCTTCCAAGACGCGAGTTCTCCATATCTCAAGCCAGTGTGCAATGCGTTCTTTAGCTGCTGCTTCTGTTAAGCTGACACTGTCAAATCCCTCATTATGGAAGAATATCGACGCCATTTCCGTTCTTTGAACTGATGTCTCGATATCTGAAAGTGGAATGTTCGAAAGTCTCCTGAAAAAATGGTTAAAATCCAACTCCAATGCTTCCATCATGTCAAGCATTTCAGAAAACAAATCCTGGAAATCTGTCTCTTTCTCCGTTTGAAGGCCCAACCTCCCTCTCATAAGTTGCTTGTATTCACTCAGGAATACAGCCCTGAATTCCTTGCCTGTTTGTTCAATGAGTTTTTCGGCACGTTCGACTACGGCCGGTGCAGAGGTCTCAGTCAGTCCTTCTTTCACAAACTCTTCATGATCCACTCGGTCACCTGCCCCCATAAGTTCCCCGAGGGATTCACCAAGTCTGACCAGATTCCACCAGATGATACTAGGCTGATTCTTATAAGAATATCTCAGTAGGTGATCATCGTGATTGGGCGTGTAGTGGGGATCAAAGTTATCCATAAATGCAAAAGGGCCAAAGTCCATCGACAAGCCGCAAATCGAGGTGTTGTCCGTATTTAGAACACCGTTCATGAAGCCATAGGCTTGCCAGGCAGCAACGGTCTTAGCGTTGCGGCGTGCAATCTCTCGATAAAGCCTCGTGAACCTGTTTTCTTGCAAACCTTGATGTTCCTCTACTTCGTTTTTTGAAGTATTCCCGGATGTGCTATCCATGGCCGGCGAGGATTGACCATTATTTGAGTACGCAACAGAAGGGAGAGTCTCCCATCCATGGAAAACTTCTTCGGCGACATATGTCGCCAGCTTTCGAATCAGGTCACGGTCTCCACGTGCACGCAATAGATCAAAAGTGCCAATACGGAGCCAAGATTCTGCAAATCGAGTTACAACAGCTCCCGGTTCAATGCGCTCCCGCAACACTTTCGATCGCGGCAATAAAGTAATGGCTAAGGCCCGGGTCGTTGGAATACCGAGCGCCGAAAGAGCTTAAGGAGGAATTAGTTTCCGCCAGTATAGCATTTCTTTGGGGAACCACCTTCAGAGACAATGTATTCTCGGATGCTCGACCGAAGCACAGCTTTGCCATCAGCGAAGCGTGAGTAGGGCGTCCGTCCAGCTCCTTTCAACTGCAGCTCATAACGAATGTTCGTGTATGGATTAGAGCTCTCAAAGAGGCTTATAGCGCGCTGCTCAATGTCAATTCAATACATATATTAGGTTCAATTGCGGCCAGGTGCCACGCACCCCGTCCCCTAGTTGACCAGCCCATGAGCCACTACCATTTGTCAGTAGGATGCATAGGGCTACCAATCCACGAATCCTGTAACGTACAATTGCCACCCTTCAAAATGTCATTCAGTTGCCTTCCATGATTGCTATATGTGAAAACGGTGTGAGTGTGGCATGACTTACCTCCATAGCATTGTGCCCAAGGATATATTCCACCCTTAGATTGGTCCCATGGAAATTCATTTCCGGAAACCAGGGCATGGAATTCTTGTGTTGTTGCTTCACTAGCTGCGAGTCCAAGATCGTCCAAGGCTTTCGGGCTTACCCCCAGAATCTCATACTCCTCTGCTGGCTCGGGCCTCACAAACGTGTAAAGCGCACCTCTTACTAAGCGCGGTCCCAGAGCCTCACGAGGAGCTCGATGCGATATTTCCGGTGTTTCAAACGCAGGGTCGGCAGGAAGCTTGGATGTGAAGACACTGGACTTGAAAAGCTCGCGCAGCGAAAGCCCTTCGCCGGATTTCTGCAATGATGAAGCCATGTGGTGAAAACGCCTAGTAGGCATCCACAACCCTGTACGCACTCTGCGGAAGAATGCTAACCTAACGTAGGGATATGCCAGGCGAGCATTGATGGTGACCATGAGAGTTGTGGTGCGGACTGCTCATCAAGAGTGAGCCGATACGAGCTTCTATATTGTGTCTCATTCGGAAACTTGTTATAGGTAATGATGAGATCTTGTAATGTCTGCGGAGTAACTTAGCGCCTCTCCGCTAAGGTTCGGAAACTTGACCGCATATCTATAGATGACGTCAACCCTTCAGACTCCTCATACGTGCTTACTATATATGAGTAGTTTGGGGATTTTTTTTCTGGAAGGCCTATACATTGATTTACTTTCACAAATCACAGCTCTTGATTGATAGCATACGTATGCCCAATGTCGTCCACAGCCCGGAACTTTCCCTTTGTCAGATTGAGTGATGGGATAAACATTCCACTGGTAAGTTGCTTCATGCCTTTCTCTCCGTCGCGTGTCTCGACGCCTCTTTTTACCGGCAGTGTCTTCCGGCTCACAAAATACTAATGATCATAACAGCTTGGGTACGGCAGTGGGACTGCCTGGTACAAGAAGGCAACGGATGAGAGTATAGATCGCGAACTTGTCGATTCCATAAAAACGGCTATTCGATTGGGATACCGTCACCTTGATGGGGCTGAGGTCTATGGTACGGAGCCTGAGATGGGTCTTGCCATCAAAGAAAGTGGCGTTGATCGGGAAGACCTATTTGTGACGACGAAGGTGAATACCAACATCGCTGACATCCCGGGGGCCATCGATCTGAGTCTTCGGAAGCTCCAACTCAGCTACGTCGATTTGTAAGTATACCGTACCTAGATCCGTTACATTAAACCCGTGAAGTATTTATGGGCGAGATAAAGATACTTGATCCATTCGCCGTTCTTTGCCGAGTCCGATGGTGATCTACAGACAGCTTGGGCTGCCATGGAACGGGTCAAGGCCGCTGGCAAAGCCCGGTCCATAGGAGTTTCCAATTTTCTCCAGGAGCACCTTGAAGCCATCTTGGGTACAGCCACAACGCCTCCGTCGATCAACCAGGTCGAGTTCCATCCTTACCTTCAACATGGTAGTTTGCTAGAATTTCATCGAGACAGAGGGATTACAACTGCTAGCTATGGTCCCTTAACTCCGATCAATCGCGCCAGGGGCGGTCCCCTTGATCAGATGTTGTCCGGTCTGGCCAAAAAGTATGCGGTCACTGAGGGAGAGATCTTGTTGAGATGGGTTATGGATTGTGGTTCCGTGGCAATTACGACCAGTAGTAAAGAATCCCGCCTGAGCAGCTACTTGCGTGCACTTGCCTTCGAGTTGACACCCAAGGAAGTTAACGAGGTGTCCAGACTAGGCCAGCAGGCGCATTTTCGAGCGTTCTGGGGGAATAAATTCTCTCCTTCCGACCGTTCATAGTGGTCTTTATGTATTTGTACAGTGTGTACGAGGTTAAACTCTTTATGTATTTGTACAGTGTGTACGAGGTTAAACGGTAACCTCTTGCCAATGAATCTGATTTCAACTGGCCTGTACGGAGTACCTTTGCCAAGGACTCCACAAACATCTACATAAGTTAAGGTCTGCGTTGAGAGTTCGGACAGCAAGGAAAGATCATGGAAAGCGAAGGTTTCAAGAAGATACAACAAGGAATTGATGGCAAACAAGAAGTCGATATCTCAATAATTCTTGTGAATTAGAGCCGAGAACTGATTTATGTACTGGTTGTTATACGGACGGAGTACGGAGAGTACTGCACCATACACCCTCCGCGCGCCCATCAAGTTACTGCCAAGCGGCTCCGCTTAGAACCCGGCCGGAGCATTGACCTAACCTATTACTGAACAACAAACTCCGTTCGGCTCATCTTCGACATTGACCCTCTACTCCCCTTTCGCTGTGAGCCTAGGGACATCTGTTATCCTAATTCTTGGGTTTGGGGTTTCTTTTTTATCCTTATGGCCAGATACTACAGCCATAGGTTCGGCATTGGCTTGGGCGCTCGATAGTGCAGTATATTAGGCATCGGCTTCTAGTCGGCAATCCACCTCGTGTCCAGGGCAGCCGAAACTCCTGAAAATTCATCTGCATAGAGGAAGTATTACTACTGTGGACCGCAGGGTCTGTGACTGAATATTGTTGAACAGGCTCTGCCACGGTAGCTGGCTATGCGCGGCTGAAGGGGACGCCGGGATTTCGAAGGAGACCCAAGGATCAGATCAAGGCGTGGGGCACTATATAGATCGATCACGAACTGATGAGAAGCTAACCGGAATCACGACACCAGACCGAATGCGATAACGCTGCTTGGATGTTCAACACCATTGGAATCCAGATCGCAAATAACACATGCAAACGCACAGCCATCTCAAAGAAGCCAGCAAAGAAGGGTGTTGGAGCTAGGAAGCTCAAGTGTGGGTGGAGACCTTCTTACAAGGAATTGCATGCTTGCTTTAGCTGCTGTCAATCTCTCACACATCCATTTGACGGACTGCCATGTCTGGAGAGCAATTTCGTCGCCCCGCGAACGCCGAATCGAGAGGAACCAAGAAAGCGAGCGAACACAGATCCAATATAGATCAAGACTCCATTGATCGGCGATTGAAGCGACTTAAAGATCAAGTCCTTCCACTTTACCCCTTCCTCCTTACTGTCCCGACTGATGTGCCTTTCCGTCTTGGAGGGCGCTTTGTCAACAACTGGGCGGTGAGTGATGACGGCCCTTTCACGCCAGAGGAACAGCAACTCCAATACATGACTTTTTTGACTCATCACGACGAAGAATCCTTGTTAGCCGCTGTGGGTGATTGGTCTGACAGTGCAGGAAACGTGATGTCTGATCAGCAATCCGGGCCTCAGAGTGCAGCTAGCACACCATCTTATAGTTCCCTGAAGAAGAAAATAAGCCTAAATGATTACAAAAACAGGAGAAAGTCAGCCGCACCTTCTGGCTCCCCTGTCAATCAAGAAGCCCCTTCCCAATCATCGACCGCTCAAACGCTCAATGGAAGCCAATCAACCAATAAAGCCAGTGGTTTCGTTGACGATATACAGGGATCGGTAGACAGGGCGGCTCCAGGGAACGTGCAATCCTCGCCTGGTGACAAGAATATGGATCGCAAACATCCTTTTGAAGCCGATAATGAGCCAATGAAATCAACTGGGAAGGGCCATGTCTCCTTTAAAAAAACCAAATTGTCTACTGATCCTACAGTAGAACCCACCAAAGTGGGACGACTGCGGAGCAATGGACTTCCTGCTCTCCTATCACCGACTTTGCCCCCAGTCTCAAGCAGCCCGAGACTGCCTCGACTTCTATCTCCAACACTTCCACCGGATCTGGAGAAAGAGTTGTCGATGCAAAATGTGGATTCTGTGTCTTTAGACTCCTTGCAGCGCCCAGATGTGTCAAATATTGATGCTTCGAATTTGCAGAAAGCCAAACCTGCTGTTCGTGGCTTTACCCACATGAGCTTGTCACCCATTTCCAGCCGGCAAAACAAAATATTGAACCCTGGTTCCATTAGAAGATCGAGTGTCCTTCAAGAACCTTCGGACGTTGGTTCATCTAGAACTACAACTACAAAAGTTGGCTCTCAACACCTACCCAAGGACGCTGTAATGAATTCAGTGGATACACGAACGAGTTACCACTCAAGTCATGCCAGAACGAAGTTTATCGTCAGATTGAGGTATGGCAGAGCGAACAGGAAGCGCGTTGAAGCCCTTCTAAAGTTCTCCGGTAAGAGGAAGATAGGTACATCAAGCTCACCCGTAAGAAGTGTTGATATTTCTCATGCTACAATATCTGGACAAGCTGTAGCGAAGGCTACAGCATCTGAGCGTGCAGAGAATGGTAGCAAGTTATCTCGCAACGATTTTAAAGTCAAAAATGACACGGCAAATATGTCTTCGAAAGAATGCTCGAAAGAGTCAAAACCTCCTATCATTATTGATCAGCCCCAGTCACCCAAATTTCCGAGCCCGCATACCAAACAGCTCCTGCAGGATAGGTCAAAGCAGATGCAGTCAACGTCAGGCAAAAGTTCCAGCTGTTCTGGTCAATATGAAGTGCCTGGAGGTACTGGCGAGAGAATGCCCATCCAATCCGGTGTGAAACATACAGCAGAGTGGCCGACACCTACCAAACCACCATCTCCTCAAACAGGTAGCGCTGCATCTCGGCAATGTGAGCGTCGGGCGTGGAAGGAGCAATACCAGAAATATGGGAACCTTGGCCGAGAACTGAAGCATGCCGCGGAACGTCATACAGCTAAAGATAACGCGACTGTTCTCGATGAAAAACTCGCGGTTGCTACGGCTGTGGAAGCTATCATATGCTTCATCCTGGCTTTTGTCGCAGATGACCACTTCAAGGCTCTAAGTCGCCAAGTGGCCGATTCTTCTTCATGGCTGTCCATTCTTGCCTATTGGCGCGTGGTGAAGAAAAACAGTGCACCCTATCCCCGATTGCACAGCCTATGTCTCATGCTTGGTGCTGTCTCGTATGATGCAATCCATGCACTTGATTTGGAAAGACTTGCAGTTACAGCTGTACCTGAAGAGCATACTGCTATTTCTACATTGGGCAGCGACGGGACAGCGGTTGCACTGGACGAGTATAGGAAAGCCCGAAGGGAATTCAACGAGCTGAAGCATCGACTTCCTGAGTGTTACCGAGAGTCTCAAAAGCTATGGCTGGAGGGCTCACGCGGTCTTTCTGAGAACGTCCTTGCTAGTGAATTCCCTGCCACATGGTCCAATCGATCAAAGAATTTCTCGGAGCAGGGGAAGCCACTTTCAAAAGCTGGTGACTTATCCATCGAGTACTTTCTTCCATTGAGAAAAACCAGTACACCTTCGGAGATTATCAAATTCAGTTGCGCAATTTTGAAAGAGTGGTGCACGAAGGAAGGCATTGGGTGGCGCAGTAGACTTGATGCTTAGCTCAGCTGGATTTTAATTGCTCGATATCCCCTTTGCATCTTCCACCTTGGCTTTTGAGCGCTCTGAGGTGGTATGCTGGAGCTTGCTGCCAATTCTTCTTTTATGATACCAACCTACCTTGTCATGTGTCCGAGTTGCACCTCTTTGCCCTTTTCTAGATCATGATCTACTCCCAACAATTGTGACTGTGCTTTACCTTGGCATCCCCACATCTAGTGCACACGTAGTAAGAGAGCTATTCAACCCTTATAGAATAAAACTACCATAAGAATTACCGTGCCATTTCTTGTCCTCTTCGTTGCACTGCTTTCAGCTGTGGTTCACTCCTAGCCCTATGTTTTGAAATTAATATTGGTACGGTTCGTGATGGTTAGTATAAATTACTAAAGACAGCACAATGAAATTTGCAAATCTATACGATAAATCCGAGAGAGAAAATTTACTAAGAAGCAGGACAGTGCACGGGAAGTGGAGATAGCAGAATTATATGACTGTAACAAGATTGCACAATATGATATGAAACAAACACAAAGTACCAGGTAAGTCAGTTTATGGAAATCACTTCTTATCTGCGATTGTCTAAGATGACCGAGGTACCACGAGGAAGGACATGTTGGTATCATATGTACCACATGATTATCGCATATAAATGTTTTGGATGACCTGTGCCCCGCACGCAGAATTGTATGAGGTCAGTGGATCATGGTTCGCTAGAAACTGTATAGCTGACCGAGGGAATAGGTTCTTGGCCAAAGAGCCAACCAGCTTCCCGACAATATCTGGCCTCCCGTCCATAGGTACCAACTTCACTGCTCCAGCAGATGACAGACGCATCGACAATATCAGCAATGACACTCTCGACGGCTCCCAAGATACTCCAGCCAATCGCTCCAGCAATCAACCCTATCATGTAGGCATAGAGACTCCCATGAGTCGCGCCATTTTCACTGGGCACGCGGAAGTTCCGCGCAGTACTAACCCAGCCTCCGAAACCAAGAGCGAGTGACATCATAAGGCGAGCAGCATGAAGGATAAGTTTAGATAGCCGGTATGAGACAAGGGGTGCGTAGTGTTCGCGAGACCAAGTAAATGACCGTGGATGCAAAGGTGTCATGGCTGCTGATGGCGCCAGATTTGTCATCTGCATCAGACCACGGGCTGATACAGTAAGTGGCTGAGAATGAATTGCAGCATAAGTGAGGGCAAGAGGATTTGTGATAACGGCCAATGGAGTCGGAACAAGGGAGTAGGCACAAAGACTAAAAACAGAGGAGATCCGGTTAGGGAGCAGCAGAAGTGGAAGCCGAATTAGCAAGACCAGAAGGCTAGACAAGCAAGCTGTGCCAAAAGATGTTGTGAGGCAATGATACGCGGCGGCTTGTATGATCTGTCTGGATGTTGGAGCGGGAGTACTGAATCTGTGAAAATACCACTGACTCACTGTTGCAGCTGTGATCGTACGTTGAATACCAGAGATGACTCCCAGAGACCACAGGTAGATCAGTACATAATAGGCTCCTAACCACCAACTGCTCGGATCCATGAAAACAAGCACAGATACTGAGGTGTGTCCCTTTAGAAACACGCGTGTGAACATGAGCATCCAACCCCACGTCCACACGACAGTGAGCAAAAGGACACCCAAGCCAAGAACCAGAAGCTCGATGTTTGCGGCAAGGATGCGGCAGGCAAATTCCAGTATGCCCACAGCTCGGCCTATAGCACGACGGCTGCGAATGATGTTATAGATCCAAGCACTGGCTATCACGAAAGGAATAGCTGACCCCCATCTCATGACTTTGTCTTGGATGCTCGACCCATGCCAGGCGCCACGAAAACTCGAGATGAAAGGATAGAGTGAGAAGGAATACAAAATGGCCGGTACGACGAATATGATAACATAGACTAGGACCCGTACATATGACCGTAGCAATGCGAGCCAAAGCAGAGATACAGATATCGAGACCAGAGTAAAAATTGCCAACCTGAAGAACGAGTTGTGGATAGTCGAGTATACTGCATCGCCCAATTTAGGTAGGTCAGAGGGTGGAGAAGTATGAAGATAAATAAGGAACGAAGTAGCAAAGAGGCAAGCGATGGATATCAAAAATAGTTGGCCCCAGAAAGCGTCATAGACAGGTGAGCCGACCCTAACCGATACGATCGACTCTTGGTATGAAGCTGGTGAGCTCTCACCTTGGAAGAGCGCCTGCGCCTCGGCGTTGTCTGGCCCTGGTGGCAGGGTGGATGAACCTATTCCAAGTCTATTCATTCGAGGCCCAGATTTTTCCCGAAATCGCTGGATCGAGGGTGGGGTGTCATCACCTAATTCCGGAGGCGTAGCTTCCTCGGAATGGGCGTCCGATATAACTGTGTCCTCCAAGCGAACATCAACGAGATTCTCGCCTCTTTGGAAGCTCATCCGGTTCGTTTGTAATTCCTCTCTAGGCTCAGCGGACAGGCCGTTGTTGAAGATCTGTGGATTTGGTGCATTATCGTCAAGACTGCCTTCGCGCCATGAGCTCCAAATACCCTTGCCCTTGGAGAGTGTCCGAGTGAGTTGTTGCGGCACGGATTCTTCTAGGCTGGAAAGGAATCTACCGTCTTCATCATTTTCTGAAGAGTCCATCAGATGGTTGATGCCAAAATGTCGTCGTGATTTCTGCAAGGCATAGAAATCTGCAATTTCCCGCTCGTGTTCGGTTTCATCGTCCTCCTCTCGGAATTCATCTGTGGCACTATAGAACAAAGGCGCTTGGTGAACCGGATTACGCGAGCCCAGAGCAAGATTGGAAAATTGCGAGGCGGCTGTTTGATACGGATCAACGGCCGCTCGCTGTAAAAAGGACCGTGACGAAAGAGATCGTGGATTTCCTGGCGGCTGAATCAAGCGTTCATGGCCTTTTCGGCGGGCATCGTCGTAATGAACTACCAACCGGGACTGCGATTGTGCGAGGAATCGAGAGGCGTCTGAGCATGTTATTAAGATGGGTACCCCCAAAACGTAGCATAGGATACCTTCTAGCATTTAACAGGGAATCATACATTCAGAGAACATTGTGTTTAAAACCTTTGGCCGACTTTGAACCTCTTATCTCTGCCGCTTTCCTGATCGTTCTTATTGCTTGGTGCCGAAAAGTGAGTCAAGTACTGGGTCATATATCACGCTCCCTGATAAGGATGCCGAGAATGTAGCGGTGAGCTCCTCTGAGTTCTTGACTCGCAAATCACAATGGACTCGTTGAGAAAGAACTACATAGCAGGGACTCCGTAGAGGAGAAAGAAAAGATCTCAAACAGGAGCCTCGTGATTTTGATTACAGGTGTATGAGTATCAAAGGAGGACTAAGGGAAGGAGAGGCAGCCCGCTTGGTGTACCGTGAGGAAGAGGGTTGGCCGCTGATGTAGCTTACAACCAGCCAGCGTCATATGGGCAAGGTCATGGTAACAGATGACTCAGCACTGGAGTAACTGATTAGTTAGTTAGTTCACTCAGTTAGTCAACTAATTGAATTAACTAAGAGTAAACGGGAAGTCAACTCAGACAAAATTAGTTACCTTGTGACTGGTACCTAGCAAATATGACGAAATTTCTTTCCGTCGGGCTTGAAATTAAGCCATCACCAGAGATACATACCTTCCGACAGTTGACCTCGGAACTGTAGCTTGAAATTAGCGTACGAGTGGGCTTCTCGATTTCCAGTTAGCCAGTCCCCACCATAGTAATAACCCACTACAATATTGCTAGTACGTAGTATTGATAGGCATTAACTTTTTAGTGCTAGTCCTGATCCGCAATACGGTGCCTAAGCACGCAAGTCCAAATAACGCGTTTTCCTCAAAGGTCCAACCCAAGCCAACGAACACATCCATCCTAGGCAATCTTACGATTTCTGATCCGCGATCGCAAGGGAAAGTTTTCTAAGTGTGCGTCGCAATCTTAGCTGACGGCCCCCAAAGAACCAAACCTTGGATGGGCTTCCCAACAGCTGGGGCTGGAGTATGACCTCACGAGTCTGATCTGCCGGACATCATAGAACCTCAGAAACAAGCTCCTCTACTTGATCATAGAGCTGCGTCGCTCTACTATACTCATGTCACAGCCATGGGACTACATCGCTAAGCTCGTCTGCATTGGCGACTCTGGAACTGGGAAATCCAGCGTGAGTTTCAAGGACAGTGACCTCAGCTAGGATGGCTCTGACAGACAGTACCCTATCTAGTTAACAATTCGACTCTGTGAAGGTCGCTTCTCATCCTCCCACGATGTCACGATCGGCGTGGAGTTTGGTTCGCGCATCGTCCCAGTTGGCCCGCCCGCATCAAAAAGTCTTGAACTGAGACTAGACTCCCATGCTCGAAGATCTCCAACATCATCGTCTGTTTCGTCACCTCCTTCCCAGACATCCGCCGCTGCTTCGGGACAATCTGCTGTCACTGGACTGCCCAGTCCTCCGCGCAAGGTCGTCGAGTGTCAAAAGAGAATGAAACTCTCTCTCTGGGATACGGCTGGTCAAGAAACATACAAATCCATAACCCGTTCTTACTTCCGCGGTGCTTCTGGTGCACTTTTAGTCTTCGACATCACCAGGCCTTCCACTTTCTTATCTTGTACACAGTGGCTTCAGGATCTACGGCAAATCGCCGAAGACGGGATTGTGATTATTTTGGTTGGAAACAAGAGCGATCTGGCAGATGACGGTTCGACCTCGAATCAGAGAAGGGTGACCAGGCAGGAAGCCGAAGAGTGGTGCCGCCAGAATAATGTTGCAAATTATGTTGAAACTAGTGCAAAATCTGGCGATAACGTCGAATGTGCGTTTCTCGAGGTAGCTGACATGATCTACCACAATATTGAAGCCGGTAAATACGACCTACACGATCGCCGCAGCGGCGTCAAGGGCTTTGGCGCTACCGGTGGACCGAATCGTGGCGCCCCCAGGACCGTTACCCTGGGCCTGAACGATGCAATGCGCACCAGTGGAAATGGTGTCGTTGGTGGTTGTTGCTAATGGCTATACGGGTACCATCTGGACAACCAACTAGGCGGGTCGTGTGACTTACACAATAAAAGCTCATTCTCACACCTAACTATTCTAATTTCTAAACAAGCAGGGGAAAGTAGCTCAGCCACGTATTCTACATGTCTGGCAAACTACATCCACAAACAAAAGAACAGATTTCTCAAGGATCTCCAAGAGACCTGAGACGGAAGGAGGCTTCTCCCATGAATTGTGGTTAAATACAACATAGATTCGGTTGCTCAAGTAAATGAGCAGGCGCCCTAGTGGACATGTTAAATCAAAGAATGGAGCAATGGAGCAGGCCAGTAGGTCCTAGGAAGAAGGTCGACATTTTGGTGTGATCGGAAGATTGAACCTCAATTACCAATTTTCCACCCACTCAGCCAGTTTAGATGCTTCCAATTCTGGCTTGGGCCCTCAATACCAAATACCACAACACGGAAGTATAAGAACAACCCGAATATCACAATATACAGCATTGTGTATAATACCACGCGTAACTTATCACTGGCCGTCCGAGTGAACCAATCGACACAGAACCCAAATGTAAGTATGGCGTAATACAGAGCCGGATAGTAATGATGGACATAGGTCACCCGTGCCATAACCACGAAAGGTAAGTAATGCAGGATCCACCCCACAACCGGATATAATCCTGAGTAATGTATATGGTCAATTTCAGCTTGTGTGAGCTCATTGTAGCCTCGCTGCCAGCGCACAAGGTACCAGAGAACTAGAAGTCCGAAGGCAGCGAGACTGGCACTACTGCCCCAGTATACGAAAGGGTTTCCTAGAAGATAGTATTTGACAGTGGTATCATCCCAGGAACACATGCGGAGACCAACGTTCAAAATTGGCCACTGCCAAAACTTTGAGGCGAGATCGTCCTGCTTGTCTGGATCAGGGACCAGGGCGTTGTTGGATGTCATCATGGCGACATTCAAATGAATGAAGTCTTTCCAAAATGGCGACTTGTAAGAACCAGGATCTCCCGGTGGAACTAAAATAAGAGTGAGTAAACCGAACGCCACGATGGGCAGATGACAGAAAAGGGGGACAGTGCTCACGTCTCTCGTTGTGATGGGACTCGACATTCCAGTGCGTATACACATCATTGGGCTTGTTTTCCTTGACACAGGTAGTTTCGATCTGCTTGAAACCCCACTGTGGGAGATTCACATTTCCAGCCCTCAGGTAGCAACCTAGGACAGGGTGCTTCAGGCGAAACGCCGTGGTAAGGGTTCGGACTCTACTCCTGTCCTTGGAAGCGACATCGTCAACAACTTCAATTGCCCAATGATCTTTGTCGTCTCCAATAGTAATGTTGCCATAGCAGGATACTTCGTAGTGGCCTTTAGTTACTGGCGCTGGGATCGCATGCGAGTGTAGATTTCGGCCTGTTTGCCCATGAATTAAGCGTACCACATCGCCGTCGCCGATAAACCTCAGTGGGCCATTAGCATCATACTCCATATCCTGTCGATTGGGGTAGATAAACCAGTCATTGTTCGCGTCTTTATGGTGGTAACATGTGACTTGCTGTTGAGCAGATCCTTCAGGATAAGTTTGAACATGCGAATGCAACAGGCCACCACCGTAGCCCATGTTCTTCAGGGTAACCCTCGAGCCAAAAGCAACTTCAAGAGGACTGTCCTGCCCAACTTCAGTCCCCTTAAGATTTGCCTGGAAGAGTGAACTCATTTGGGCGTCACCAGGGCCACTATTTTCCAATATCCAAAAATGGGCGTAGAAAGAAAGAATGTAGACGATACATGGCAGAAGTATCAAGCCTGCAATGCGAGCCAGCAAGTGGTTCGCTAACACAGCCTGTCATTTTTTAGCAACGGTCTTGGTCATTAAATATACCATAACGTACCCTTCGCATCTTCACGTCGCCGAATTTGTTCCATAGGTCTTCAACTGTGTACAGCCCGACGATCGCTGTGCAAAAAAATCCAACCCATTTGACGCTGCAGACACAGCCAATGCTAACGCCGGTGAGGAAAAGCCATGTGAACCATTCGAGGGAAAAACTATTCGCCTGCAATCGATGGAACTTCGCCCAGCATAGAGTGGTTGTGAAAGTGAAACATAGTAGCATAGAATCGAGTAGAATGAACCTCGAGATTGTCGCATACGAGTTCTCAAATAGTACCATCAAGCTGATAAGCCACACAGTGGCTCGGCGAAAACCGAGCTCGCGAGCGGTAAAATATGCCAAAGGGACGCAAGCTGCACCAAAGGCAGCATTGAATACACGCATGAAGGTGTAATTGACATCCTGAGGGTATTGTTCTCCGGACTTAAACTCGAAGGAGCCGTTGTAGCCAGCGAGATACCCGGATAGTCCGACCAGCATCTTGCCTAACGGGGGGTGGACATCGAAGTAGAATTCGCGCTTCAGATAATGAGACCCAAATTTGCCAAAACTAGATAGCAATGAGCAATGGATTAGCCCAGTGGTGTACATACTTTTCCAGAACAGTGTCATTCTTACTGCGCTTCATCCCACGTGACAATATTCGAACGTCCAATGCGATACATGCGAGTGAAAATAGACATTACTGTGAGCAGCAACGGTGCGATGATAGGCTCCCAGTAGGCTATGTCAGAATCCAGTCGAGGCTACACCTCATAGAACGTATGTGAGCTGCATTTCAATACCACCTGTTGACAGTGTATATTTGGCAGACAGTAGATGATGCTCACCTTGTATTTCACTTCCATCGCAGCATTGTGATTTTGATCTGATATAACATTCGGCTTCCCCCCACGTGCAATCGTCCTGCGCCTTAAATCAGGTGCGAGATTCGCACCAGTGCTTGAGCCGGTTGTTTCGGCCATAGCTCAGAGAGAAAGGGAAGAGAAAGAGTAAGAAAGACGTCTGTTGTAGCTTTTGTAGCTGAAAGTGAAAGGGACTGGATAGTACAGTCTTGAACTGGCACAATCTGGCACAGTGAACCTAGCGGAAATTGAGACTTGATTTCAGATGAAAGGGGTCATCTCTTGAACTCCCGCGAGAAGCTTCATATGTCAGTAGAGAAAGACTGCGGAAGATGACTGTTTGAATGAATGTAAGGGGTTTAGATGAAGGATTTGCAGTGGCAGTGGGATGAGTTGTTTTCAGAATAATTCGACAAGGTAAGTAGGAAGATAACACGAAAAATAAAAAGATTAGAGTTCTTGACAGAAGTGAACTGCAGGACCAAGAGAAGATTGAAGGAAATGGCGAGGGGCAAAGACAGGTATGGAAAAGGCGCAGCACATTCAGGTGAAAGTGAGAGTTGGCCTGGAGTTAACATGGAAAGCCCGGGCGCATGTTTGAATGGTTTCCGCCCCACTTGGGGGCTATTGAGGACAGCAGACCCAGACAACCCGGATCCATGATAAGCACATTCCCTCATTAGTTGTTGACACTGAAGATGCGATTCTATGGCGCATTGAGTTTGCCCCGATTCGCATACTTTACAAATGAGTTTTCATATATATGGCAGCTGCTTCTAGAGAAACATAAGGTTCCGCCAAGTACTACATATAAGTATAAAGATGGGTTATATCTCACGAGCACATTACATCGTCATGCTGCTAGCTTGTATTTAAAACACAACGCGATAATTCTGGTCCGCGCTTCTATCCCAAAAAAATTCAGTATGAGGGCATCGGAACGAACACAAACACAAAACAACGACATCTAAAAACGGAAAGAGGCAAAACATTCCCAGCGCAGGTTGCTTGAATAACAAACTAGGTCAATATTGCGCGCCCAAAGGTGAAAACACGATCGAGGCAGAAAAGGGCAGCACCGCAGTTTCCTGCAATTTAAGGGCACGTTAGCAATACAATGACCGACTGCCCTAGTCATTCTCCTCCTGCCCAAGGCGGCTATATTGGTTGTTTTGTGCCGAAGACCTAGACCCCTTATGACGGGTTATCATATTGGAGATCCAACCGCCGAATCCCTCCGATCGACTAGCATGACCCTCTGGATTTACGGGCCTAACAGACTTATTATGGGCACTAGGGCTCATATTGGGCGGATCAATGTCCAATCCAGGAATCGCATTATCCGCTCCCAGAGGACCATATTGTCGCCTAATGTCGAGCGAAGGCACAGGTGAGCCGGCACTCATCAAGGAGCCACGTTCCGCCTGGGTTGCTGGAGTCGGCATAGAGGTCGTTGCATCGCCGAACAAAGTATCCATATCCTCCAACCGGACACCACTTGTCTCCGGATATAGGAAATACACTAAATGATAATTGTCAGGTAGGCCGTGACTGTGCGAGAGATTACAAGGGTACTGACCTAACACAAAGCTGCATGCACAGAAGAAAGCATGGACCAGGTAGAGACGCCACTTGATTGCGGCTTGGAGGACGGGTGTGATTTCCCCAACCAGCCAATTGAAGGCCCAATTTGCCGCAGTGCTAAGACTCGCGCCCTTTGCACGGATGCTTAAGGGCAAAATTTCGGGGGGGTAGAGCCACGGTATAGGTCCCCAAGATGCGCCAAAGGCAGCATTGTATATCATGACAAAGATGACCGTGAGCGTTGGTGTTGCCGCAACATCTATATAGATGAAATACGAGATCAAAGACAAGGACACAATCATAGCCACTGCCCCTGAGAGAAGAATTGGCCGTCTTCCCCACCGGTCGACAAGATACCACGGAGGAACCGTAGAAGCAAGATAGGATATGGCGTTTATGCCGGTCATTAGAATAGCATCACGGCCAGCCCACCCTGCAGATTCAAAAACGAGTGGGGCGTAGTAAGAGATGACGTTGATTCCGTTCAGCTGAGCCAATGCCTGTGCTGACATTGCAATCAATACCCGTCTATAGTAACGTTTGAACATGTCGCTGTAGGATCTCTCGCCCTCTTGCCGTTGAAGAAGAACATTCATCTTGATCTCTCTGTATTCTTGTCTGGCTTTGTCGTTGTGCAAATCACCCTTGCCATATAAGTTCGCTATAACGACCATACCTTCCTCGTCGAAATCGTTATCTAGTAGCCACCTGATCTGCTGTAAGATATGTACCCAGTGAACACATGTGACTGATTATAAAACACTTACCTGGGAGATTCGCAGATGATCAGACTACCCACACCAAGCAAAGCACCCATGATGCATTGACAGAGCAGAGGGAGACGCCAGGAGTAATTACTATCTATGAAGCTGCAGAAATAGTCAACCCAGACACTTGCAGCGTAGCCGGAAATATTCCCCGTGAATTCAATGCATGCTAGCTTTCCACGGTTATGGGGGGGCTATTTGAGAGAGTGTCAATATAAACCGTGCAATCGCTTGGGTTGGGCCAGTGGTAATATTTACCGAGATCTCCGACTGATAAACGGGCACGATGGTAGAGAGTGCTCCAACCCCTAACCCTGCAATGATACGGCCGACCATCATCATAGGCAGACCAGTCGCAAATGCCTGGAATGCGCCACCAACGAAGAAGACGATTGAACCATAAAGTATCGTTTTGCGACGCCCGATCAGGTCGCCAACTCGCCCAACAAGTAGGGATGAAACGAATGCTCCAACTTCTAGAATCGCAACAACAGTGCCAATCGCAGCTCGTGATGGTTGATTGAAGTAATCCTTGAAATACCAACCCCTAAGATTCATCAGCTATCGTCATCTGAATTTGGCATTGCTGAGCATGAAACACATACGTTATGATGCCAGACATCACTCCTTGGTCATAGCCGAAGAGAAAGACGCCTAAAGATACAAAAACACTCGTGAAATACCTACATGACGTCAGCTCAGCGCATAGGAATAGTTTGTCACTCAATCTGGGTTGGCCTTACAGCAATGGTTTGCCAACCAAGCCATGCATCTGGGCATTTTGTCGATTGTTTGGGGACATTATCGTTGCTAAGATGCGTTCTGCACGTGAAATCCGCCTGGGCAGTGGCTGAGGTATCTCAATCGATGTCTTCTCGGTTGCGAAACTGCCAATGTATGGCTGGTGTAGTATGCGGATACGCTTTGGCTGTTTGGGTCGAACCTGGGAGCCAATTGGGTACGATGTATCTAGTTCTGGTCGGTTTGAAAGGTTAGTCTGTAGTGGATGCTCTGCATCAGCCGGCTGTTCGGCCAAATCTCCACTGTCAGTCCAGACAAACTCTGAGTTAGCCGATGATAGCGAAGAACGCCGTCGACTTTCCCCCTCAGCCGCCGACTGCCCTACGTCGCCTGACGCAGCACTTGAAAATCGCGTTTGAGAACGTAGGTGCCGCAAGGGTATGCTCGAAGAAGTATGCCGTCGAGATGTTTGAGAAGGAATGTTGGCGGTGATGATGGGCTGGACGTGACAGCCCTTTGCCCCCGGAACGATTTCAGTCCTCTTCTCTATTTTATGATATAATTGACCGGTTTCCTTGACCACCCCAATCAAGAATAAAAAAGAACGGTATCAGGCGAAGCCCACAGACTAGCTGTGCACCAGCCGTGGTTCGCCTGTTGGAAAAAGGGGTTTAGAAGGCGACGCCTGGAGTAGGGCACGACCGTCAGTTCGCAGGTGGAGGTTAGAGTAACGAGGCACTGCACCGGGACTGAAGGGGCACGCCAGAGCGAGGAACATTCAAGTTGAGCGAAAGTGTGCAGCAAAAGACAAGTGCATGGAAAAGTACTGTGGGCGGAGAGCGGTGATGCACTGATTGACACTGGTCATAAGGCCACTCACGAGACAGTTACCAACTTGGTTGGTCGACGCAGGATGACGGAGTCCGGAGCCTGACAGCCGAGAATGGTAAGATAGCACGGAATGATGGCACGAGATCAGAGGGGGTAGATTAAACACAAGATTTTGTTAATAAGGAGCATACTAGCCTCACTGAGCACATCGATTATCAGTATACCATAGAAATCCCAAGGCTACTTTGGTAGAAATTCAACGGCTGTTATGTGTACAGTATGTGTACGTACTGTACCTATTGTCTTTGAAAGGTGGAGGGAACCCTGCAAGCCAGTCGCCAGACCTGGATGAGTGGACCCCAGCGTGAATGGACAAGTCGGTAAACGCGGCTAGTCTAGGCCGATGTCTACCCGTTAGAAGTGCGGTAACTAGTCTACCCGCTCGTTTGCCCAGAGTACTCAGTAATTACCTATAATATGCATATTTTTGTCCCAAGTTAGTTTCCACCGACAGCGCAATACGTAGATACTCATCGATGCAACACCCCCCCCCCTTTAATCAACGTTGGTCATCTCTATCCTGCAAATGATTATACCTTTAATTATAATAGAAATTCCGAATCAATTCTACTTCGGTTCACTAAATATCGGAAATACGATTTGAATACCAGTTTTTTATTCCTAGATTCATCTATTATGTAGCTTGGTGGGAACCTACAATTCTAGGTGATTCTAGTTGTATACTGTGGAAAAGGGCTCTAGTCAAGGAAGACTTACTTTTTTAATTACTCTACAGTAAGAAAATAGCTCGGTGTTTATGTTGGTAGTTGATCTATTATTTCATGGATTTATAAACTACTTCTGATTTTATTTATGATTGAGTGCCCAGCTACTGACATATCTGCGCAGGATGGTATGGCAGAACACTGCCGAGGCTGGGTGGCAGAAAGTCACAGGGTCATCGGTAGTGACAATAACAAGTAATCTACCGAGTACAATACTTTAATTCTAAATCCAATAAGTAATATCTATGTCATGTAAGATCTAAAAACAGTATATTTGAAGCTATTCCTATATAGTCTTATTAGCTACTTAAGCATTATCTTATATATAAAGAGATGTATAAAATTCAAGTTTCTACTAAACAGTCAATACATTACGGACTATTGTACACCGAGTATTATTCTCAAACTGTACTTATAATAGTTATATAGTTAAGTACCAGAAGTTTATCTCAATAGTCACATAGTCATTTTATATACAGATAATTCCAGACCAGCCAAGAAACCCCCAAGGGGCCATTTCCACCACCTACCCCTTCCCGACAGGGACGTACCTTACTTAGTAGTATCTTGCAGTAGCTAGCAATTTCCAACATAGCACGTATATGAATAGTATAAACTTATGCGCAGCCGAGCAGGCCGCCGTGCCACGTGGGAGAAGATACTCCAGAATAGGAATGAGGACGGTAAGCCGGAGATCTCACTTCGACCAAGACAATGAGAACATCGGTCAGAATGGCGATCCTTTTCATGCCACGAAGAAGAAATTATGTATATTATACCTAGAAAAGTCGAAAGCTATAGTTTCTCACGGCAGTAGGATACTATATCCATCCCTCTCAATATATACATTATCCGACATATACGCATATTTACGACGGACCAACTCAAAAATCACAAGCCCAGCACTTGTGCTTGGCACTTGACGTATAGCGTCTCTGGCAAATCCACGAAAGAGCCACTTCCTCCAGCCCCCGACCCTAGTCGCCTTTCGCTTGCATCTTTTCAATGTTTCCTGGTATGCATTGTAGTAAAGACGTAGCATTTGTCGCCTCGAAGGATAGAGACTGGCTTGATGGTCAAGATATTCCAAGCGAGTGACATGGATGCTTTGAATGACCGACAGCGGTCGTTGTATGGCTTGTTGAGCCACTGAAGCTATCACACCCGCGGCCATGAGAAAACATGGCTCCAATGCATAATGGGGTCTAATGAGGGGGACGCTGCGATTTCCGGACTGGACAGTGTGCACTCTCTGCGCATTAAGAGTATGCAACGACCCATAGTACCACGTGATAAATGAGTAGTACGCCTGAGATTTTATAAATTCGAACGATGAGAAGAAAAACGCATAGCCAAGGGAATCACGCAGGAAGGAAAGGCCCCAACCTGCGAAAATACCCCGAGCTCCAATCTGAGTAAGCTTTTGACGGCCATAATGCCACATACTCCGGTACTGCCCCTCAAGAAGATCACTTGTTCTTAGACGGACTTGGAGAGCATCAAGGGGGGCGGCTACTATAGACTGAATAGTTCCGGCTAGGAATCCGGCTGCGAATGTATTTGAAGGCGGAGGAGGGGGGTATATACGTTTGATGCCTTGCGACACAGGTTCGTTAAGACTCCCAAGAACTTGAAGATATGATGTGTAAAGTATGGCACCAACTCTGCGGTAGTTAGAGGATATGCACATATATGCGGTACAATGATTGGGAGAGCTCACGCGGCATTCGCTAACAAAGGGGGCATAACTTGATTGGGAATGAAGCGCCAACCATACGTACGAACGGCGTGCATCAAGAGCCCGGGTGTGGTCGTATGCAAGGACCAGCCAGACTTCGCTGAGTGAGGGTTAACAGCCCTGGCAAATGCCTTTGCAGATTTAGAGTAGAACCAGAAAATTCAGCGAAGAACTGAGATGATAGGGACGAGGAAGGCCAGGCTACACACCATATAGCTGCAAATGCAAGGCTTGTCAATATCCAACAGAAATGATTTGAGTGGGCAGCTTGAATTCATACTCAACTCGGGTACGGAAAAAGGCCTTTATAGGTGCCCTGAAATAAAAGGCAACAATTTGCGCACTCAGAGCACGAGTACCAGCAGCAGAGGCACCAGTTGCAGCATTGTGTCGAGATTTCCTTCGAGAGGTTGAGTCCGACTGAATCAGGTCGTCGATGCTCGCTTGATCTGTATGACCAGATGATAGATCATCTGTCATTTTGAAAACTCAGAAGAAGATCTCGCAAGGCCAGGCTTCGGATTTTGGCAAAAGAGCACTTGCGGCTAAGACGAAAGCATGGCAAATTAATACTCGATTTCATGAACGACTCAGTTATATGTGCATTGTGTATGAGTAGGAGTGTGACAGGTTGGTGAGAAATATTACAACGTTGTGCGATCAGGTAGTATCTCAGATGAAGAATGAAGAGAAACCTGACGAAGAGTCTTGAAGAAGCCGATGGGGATATCGGCCAGGCTGAGGTCAACACAAATGATGCACTGTACTCCTCAAATACTCAAAAGTATACTTATAACAGACGGTTCACAAAACGGAAATCAAACAGCTCAAACATGTCTTACTAATATCTTACTTAGCCTTCTGAGAACGCGCTTCGTCTCGCGTTAAGATTGCGCCTGGCTTCCTCCGCGACTGTTAATTAAATGCTCAGTTGCGGTCTAACACGCTTCTCTTCCAATTAATTTTTCTGCAACACCGGCAGCTTCAGATATCGTCCCCAGTGTAGTCTGTAGCTTCTCCTCCTACAGCCTATCACTTCGACCATTCCCTTTCCAGTTCCACCTCTGAACGTTCGTTCTAGTTTTGTCCGGGAGTTCTTGTTAAAGGACTGCGTGCTGCTACGTACGGCGAACCTCTAAGCGTTTAGCCCGCGCCACTGGAAACCCTACACCATGGCAGAAGAGATTGTGATTGATAAGAATACATTCTTCAACCGACTCACGAGCTTCTACTCAGCATGGAAAGCAGATAGGCGCTCCAACAATGCCACTTTTGGCGGCGTTTCATCTATCGTTATTCTCATGGGGAAGACAGACGAGGCTAACAGTTTTCAAAAAAACAACGCGATGCATGTGAGTTGTTGCTGAGGTGATAAATAGGCTGGCAGGCAACACACTAATGGACAAATGACTAGTTCTGGCTACTTGGCTATGAATTCCCTGCTACTCTCCTGGTATTCACTACTGAGGTGGTATATGTCGTTACAACAGCTAAGAAAGGTAAATCCTTCGGTCTTTTGATTCATCAAACGTTCCTGTGCCCGGTACTTCGATATACCTTTTACTGAGCAACATTAACTTACAGCCAAACATCTTGAGCCATTGAGAGGGGGCAAAGTCCCAGTAGAGATTTTGGTGACCTCGAAGAATCCAGAAGAGAAAACAAAATCATTTGAGAAGTGCATAGAGGTCATCAAGACAGCTGGTGTAAGTTATGCCACGGCTATAAAGGTGAACATCACATGCTAAGGTACAACGTGCTGCTTCAGAAAAAAGTTGGTATCTTGCCAAAGGATACAGCTTCTGGCCCCTTTTCCGAGGATTGGAGGAGGGCTTACGCAGCCGGTGGTGGAGAATTGGAGGAAGTCGACATATCTGGCGCCCTGTCAGCTGCACTTGCAGTCAAGGATACAGATGAACTAGTCAGTTCCTCCAAGCTGCGTCGTGTCAGCTAGAATTGCAATCGTTAACTGTTCTGAAGGTATCCATCCGAAATGCGTCAAGAGCCTGTAGTGGCTTGATGGCCGATTACTTTGTGGACGAAATGTCTCGTCTCCTCGATGAAGAGAAGCAAATGACCCACAAGGCTCTCGCCATGAAGATTGACGCGAAGATTGACGACGCTAAATTTTTCAACAAATTAGCGAAACTCCCAAGTGAATTCGATCCCCAGCAAATTGACTGGGCTTACGGTCCCATTGTACAAAGTGGAGGAAAATATGACCTTCGGCTCACAGCTTCTTCCGACAATAACAATCTTCAACCAGGGATCATTGTCGCAGGATTTGGAATTCGCTACAGGACTTACAGTTCGCTCATCGCGCGTACATACCTTGTTGATCCAAGCAAGTCTCAGGAGGCAAACTATGCTTTCCTTCTGAATGTTCGCGATGCGGTCGTCAAAGACGTTCGTGAGGGTGCAGTGGCTAAGGACTTGTATCACAAAGCGATCAGTTTGGTTCGGGCTAAAAAGCCAGAGCTTGAGACGCACTTCGTTAAATCGGTTGGCGCAGCTGTAGGAATTGAGCTCCGCGATTCTAACATGCTGCTAAATGGGAAGAATGACAAGATATTGAAGAGTGGCATGACATTTTCAGTCACTGTTGGGCTTACTGATGTTGAGGATTCCAGTGCAAAAGATAGGGGTAGCTCCGTTTATTCAATGGTCATCACTGATACAGTCCGTGTCGGCGAAAATGGGCCACTTGTTTTTACGAAAGACGCTGGTGTGGACATGGACTCAGTTTCCTTCTATTTTGGGGATGAAGAAGAATCTGAAAAGCCCGTTAAGGAGAAGAAGGAGGTCAAGTCAAGCGCCATTGCCAGCAGGAATGTCACTCGAACGAAGTTGCGTGCCGAGAGGCCAACCCAAATCAATGAAGGCGCAGAGGCGCGTCGTCGTGAGCATCAAAAGGAACTGGCCACCAAGAAAACAAAAGAGGGGATGGACAGGTTCGCAGGTACTACAGGGGATGAAAATGGGGTCACACACAAAAAGTTTAAGAGATTCGAGTCTTACAAAAGGGATAATCAATTGCCCACAAAAGTGAAAGACCTCACTATCTATGTCGACCACAAGGCTTCCACGGTCATCGTCCCTATCATGGGCCGACCTGTCCCATTTCATATCAATACCATCAAGAATGCCAGCAAGAGTGACGAGGGGGAATATGCCTACCTGAGAATCAACTTTCTATCACCAGGCCAAGGTGTTGGCAGGAAAGATGATCAGCCCTTCGAGGATCTCTCGGCACATTTTCTACGGAACTTGACTCTTAGGTCTAAAGATAATAATCGACTCGCCCAGGTGGCTCAAGATATCACAGAGCTTCGGAAAAATGCACTGCGACGTGAGCAAGAAAAGAAGGAAATGGAAGATGTGGTCGAGCAGGACAAATTGATTGAAATCAGGAGTAAGTGACTCAGAGATCATTGCCTACGCGAGGATTCAGGATAACCATTTTAGACCGTCGTCCTGTCAAATTACCTGACGTTTATCTGCGGCCACCTTTGGACGGGAAGCGAGTCCCTGGTGAGGTTGAGATACATCAGAACGGCCTTCGCTATATGTCGCCCTTCCGCAATGAACACGTCGATGTGCTTTTCAGCAATGTGAAGCATCTTTTTTTCCAACCATGCGCTCATGAGTTGATCGTCTTGATACACGTCCATCTGAAGACACCTATACTGATAGGAAAAAGGAAGACTAGGGATGTTCAATTCTACAGGGAAGCTACTGAGATGCAGTTCGATGAGACTGGGAACCGCAGACGTAAACACCGTTATGGGGACGAAGAGGAGTTTGAGGCTGAACAAGAAGAACGGCGACGAAGAGCAGCGTTGGACCGCGAGTTCAAGGCGTTTGCTGAAAAGATCGCGGATGCTGGCAAAGACGAAGGAGTCGACGTTGACATCCCATTCAGAGAAATTGGCTTTACTGGTGTTCCCAACCGGTCAAATGTCTTAATTCAGCCTACTACAGACGCTCTCGTCCAACTGACTGAGCCCCCGTTCTTGGTGATCACTCTTAACGAAGTTGAAATTGCTCACCTAGAAAGAGTACAGGTAAGTTATAATCTCTTCACTGGTCTTGTCGACTCTAATGTTTTTACAGTTTGGACTCAAAAACTTTGACCTTGTCTTTGTTTTCAAGGACTTCCACCGGGCGCCCGTGCACATCAACACCATTCCCGTTGAGTCGTTGGAGGGTGTGAAAGATTGGTTGGATTCTGTCGACCTCGCTTTCACAGAAGGCCCCCTGAATCTAAACTGGACCACTATCATGAAGACAGTAGTGAGTGATCCCTACGGATTCTTTGTGGATGGAGGTTGGTCGTTCTTGGCAGCAGAATCCGACTCTGAGGGCGGATCGGACGAAGAAGAGGAGTCCGCGTTTGAGCTCTCCGAATCCGAGCTTGCGGCTGCGGACGAGAGCTCGGAAGATGATAGCGAATTTGATGATGATGCTAGTGCTGAAGCAAGTGATGACTTCAGTGCGGATGAAGAGAGCGGTGAGGATTGGGACGAGCTCGAATTGAAGGCGAAGAAGAAGGACAGGGAAGGTGGTTTGGACGATGAGGAGCGGGGCAAGAAACGAAAGCGATAGTTGAGATGAAATGTTTGGCTTTGGCATGACGACTACCACTCCTGCCACTGCTTCTACTACTATCACTACTGTGATCACAACCTGATGTGCTACCATCTTAATGCAGTCACATATGGATTTCCCGCACCCATTGATCGGTATGACATTTACCGCAAACTCTTAGGGTCCGCTTGACACGCGCAACTGCGACCAAGTAATATAACAGCTGACGTTTCTAAAATGATACGTGTATAGGAGTAGCCCTGAGGTGCTGTGTACAGACTATATGCAGTAAACCTCGACGTGTCTCTACTCCTTCACTTCCCTGCCCTCATGGAAAACCACATATTCCTCATTCTCTCAATTTGATCAGGTGTAAAGTTCTCGTAGCAATCATCAGATGAATAGTCCATAAAATTGTGGATTGCATCCAGACCAGGGAGGTCTGGACATGAGTCTTTCTGAGCCGGACAACCATTAGTCGGTTCAGATTGTTGTGGGGTGTCGTCTATATAGTCGCCTTCGTTATTGGATGAGCAAGTGTCTCCTTCGAATGTATGGAGAAGTCCGTTCCAGTGCCCAATCTCGTGGACGGCCGTTCCTCCTCGGTTGTAATGCGCTAAGGAACCTCCAGGCATAGTCCTGGCCAGGACGTTACAGCCGTCCTTTATATAGGTGGAACGTGGGCTACTGGCATTCATGCTTGGGTCAGGCAGAGTGCAAAAGCCGAGTACGCTGGACGATAGAGTTCCCATCTGTCGCGCAGAGACATCGCGCAATGCTCGAGCACCTCCATCAGATGAAATCTGAAGATCTGTCTGGAAATAAACATTAAGAGTGCTGTAACTCCCACGGCGCAAAGCACTCTTCATGGCAATTTCATCCTGGTTGTGGGCCCATGTATCGTTCACATGACGAGTAATGCCTTTGAGGCGATAAGATATGGTGGCATTCTCATATGCCTTTTGTAGATAGATCAACTACACTCGAGTTAATTTGTAGGGACAGGGACCTAGGTGATAGGACAAAACAAACCTGGGAGGCTATCATCTGGTCCGAAACCGAGTTGGCTGCAGCCTGGCTGCTCACGATATGAAACCATGTTTCTATTTCAATCGTGCTTTCGGCCTCTCGGGGCTCATATACAAAGCTCGAGTTGGTTCGTGGTATTGACATACTCAGCCTCCTAAATTCTGCTTTCAGTCGTTCGCTGGGCGCAGGCGTGGCACAGAAGCCGCGGTCTAAAGACGACGCGCCGCACAAGACCTGTATACCCATCATGATGAGCACCAACAAAGGGCATATGAAATTCCGAGCCATACTGGTTTCTTGAGTAAGATAATAGTTTCCTTTGAAGGAATACCCGAGTGAAATAAAAGAACAGCAAGCTGTTACCAACAGCTACGTGGAATGTGTCGTTAGCCAAGTATAACAACTTGGTCACAGGAATCCTAGGTGCTCGAGAATGCCGTAGCTAGGGGTAGATGCCCGGATGGGGAGAACAGAAGCAGCCTTCCCAGGGATGCGTCTGATAAGAACAGCAACTGATTTGGTAGCTTCAATCAATTTGGTGTAGACAAATATGAGGACATGAGCCAAGCAACTCCGTGAACAAAGGCATCAAAAACATCAGAATCCGATTTACTGACGCGATTACCATGTAAAGAAAAGACAGTGTGTAAAGAAAAAAGGAAAAGAGACATTACATTCCTATGAAAGAGGCGACGAAACGAACACCAGAAAATCCCTATGGAGCATGGGATCCAAATCTGCCATCTCTTCCAGTTGAGGTAGCAGGACTGCCATGGTCGTTGTTCCAGGTCAAATAGGTGTGGTCACCGAGTTTTCTGAATTAAGCGCGGATTAGCAGTGTGGTTTTCGAGCTGCGGAATGGCCAATTGAGGCTTTAGTGCGTACCTGGGTCGTACTAGGTGAGCAATGGTGAAGAGCGCGCCGAGAACAATGCAGACACCACCGACGACTACATACGCGATCCCCATAAAGGGATTTTGGCCACCGATAACAGTTCGAGTGGAAATTAGTATCGACTTCGTACCACCGTACTCAGTGACGGGAAAGCCTACTTTGCCATTAGCAACCTTGGTAATTGCTGGGATACTCAAACGTACGGTCCTCAATGTCGAGCTGGTAACTTCCCGCAGCCATGGTTGTGGTGTCGTTTCGCCGCGACAATTTGCTAAAAGCCGGCAATGCTGCGGTTCTCATCCATACCATGAACTCTTCATCCTCGTGAAGATTGGGGATTCCGTCAACGTATCCATTAGGATAGCGATCATGCCAATTAGGCGGAGGGACCACCTGCCATTTATTGTACTGGGTCTTCTTGATCAGCTGCTTGTCGCTGTCCCACGCTATACCTTTATTCGTCATGTAATATGTCTGAGCATCGTCGCCGTTCAGGAGCTCGGGACTGCTAATTGTGTCATTGAATAGCGAATTTGCAATAAGACCACATGGATAATACGCTTTCCCAGAATGGTCAAGCTTGAGCGGATCGCAAGATCCTCCACTAATAGTTTCGTTGTCGACGGCCTTTCCTTTCAGCTGATCAATATCGAGTGATTTGACATATCTGCGATGATTCTGGTAGAAGTTGGTCAGGCGATAGTACATGAATACGGGCGGTTCTAATTTATCAGGAATTTCGAAAATCAAGCGACAGACGGTTGTTCCATTCTTGTTCAGGCTCTGCCAAGTCGGTGTTGATTGTTCATTGCTCGATTTGAACGAGGTTTTCACCCTATCTGAAATTGAGGTTGGTCGGGAGGATGCCTTGCTGGCGCATTCTGAGTAGTCTATGACTATCTCCTGGACCTGGGGGACTTTAGCCTCCTAGACGTAATAGTTGTTAAAGAAACCACATACCTGCGAGCTGGCATATAGTAGAAGACCACCGATCGGGGCAAAAATGACGCCAATGACAAAAAAGAGAGGCAACACGCTCTTAGGGGTCAGGATTGGCCTGCATGTGTCAGCTTTCTTAGCTGATTGAGTTTCCATCGGGTTTTATTCCTCACTGCCAGGCTTTTAAACGCTGCTGCCGGAAAGCGGTATCTGTTCATCTTTATCAGACTGAAATCAGGCTATCCCAAGGGTGGTGCTGTCCTCACTTGCTGGTCTTCTAGTCTTGGACTTCTTGTCATCGCCAGACCCCCCATGCTCTTCATTGTTGTACTCCGTACGAGTGGCTTCTGTGTGAGACATTTCTAATGAGATCGAGCCCATACGACGCCGGGCCTAAGACGCGGATTGCTAATGGATGGGTTCCTATTCAAGTATCCGTTGAGGCAGGCGTTGCACGATGTCCATAGGCGGGCCGGGTGGCGTGGAATTGAGGATCCGGGAATCGGAAACTGCGTAGTTGGCAGGTAAAGCTTCCCAGTTCCCATAGTCGGGTAACTGCCGTACTGCCGCAGCATCTGTGCATGGCTTGACTGGTCCTGAAACTAGTTTGCTTCAAATAATACATTTTGCTTGATCTGTCAGAATTACACAATGGTCTATGGTTTTTATACTAGATATGGGTCGTGGTTTGTAGACAAATTGAACCTAGGCACGATGCAGACAATTTACTGGCAAGATAATACAGATTCTTGATTCTGGGTTGAAAGCAAAGGCAGGTATGTGCCCTAAATGAACATGACCAACCCCGCGCCGGAGGCTTGAGTAAATCGCGGCACAGAGACTTGATTGTAGCAACATGACCCAAGCCGACATGAACATACTATTGCAGAAATGGAATGGGGAGAAGCCTGAAGCAATCGGGGTATTAATTATAAAACACCAATGGTTAATAAAATGCATAGAACACCGCAATGATCGCTGGGCGGCAAGAAGTTCTATGCGATCACAGGAAGGCTGCTATGTCTAGGTGCAAATTTAAGCAATATACCACAATCATGGTTAGTGAGTGATGAGGTTAACAAGCGCGTGAACAACTGTGATATAACATGATGCACTGCCAAACTTCGAATACCGGATTGCTTACTACCCAGGAGGAAAGGCGGTAGTAAGACGTCTTCGATGTAAGAGATAACTTGAGATTCCAAGCCCTACTGTTGTCGATACTGTTGAAAATGTTCTGGGTTGAACCAGCCCACGCGTTCGTAAGCAGTCCACAGTTTGCTTGCCTTGTTCACGTCGATCTTGCAGGCCTGTTGGGCGTCTGTCTTTCGAAACTCCTTACCAACATTTAAGGCCTTGACTCTAGCTTCGAAGATTCGCCGCTTGCTGCACAAATACGTTGCGCATGAGAGCCTCAAGGTTGCTGCCAGGCTAAGCTCTGCTGAACTGAGTAGATCCCTGTCAGGGTCGAGACTGAGGTCTAACACCTGCCCTTTCCAGTCTGCTTTCAGCGCCTTTGCATTGCCACCAAGAGTCTCTATCGAAGGAGAAAAATCTTGGATGGAGCTATAGTCGATATCGTCTCGATTAGTTCCTATAGTGCGAGCTTGCCTCGCGCTTGATGGCGGGAGGTCAAAACTCTCAAGGATTTTCTGCTTTGGTGTAGACTTCGGTGTTCGCTTTACTCTAGAGGCCCGTTGAACACGAGGCTGTGCAGCCAGCGCCCTTTTCGCTGGTGCTGGTGCCAGTGTCTTCAACTTGGACTCGATTGACCGTGGGCGACATCGGTTCATCAGTGACAACTGACGCTCTAATGTCTCTCGCTCCTCTTTGGCCCATGCTGCTGGATTGCGATTAAATTGCGAAGATACGATCGGTACGCATGAAAGAGCTAGAAGATACTCGTCGCGCGTCGGCTTATTTAGTTTGTTCTCGAACATCGCCATGTGAGAATTGATATGTTGGTTGACCAACGCTTCCGCGGTGTTGGGAAGCATGGGCCCAAACAAAGGTTCGTCAGTGGCAATGTCATTTATAGATTCATGTCGGGGGAATAGAAGAGGATCTCTGGAAGTGCCAACAGCATCTTTGTCAATTTGTTCGGAGACATATGATTTCCTCTTTTTAGTTCCAGCATAGGGCGTAACAGGAGGGGATGGCAAGTCCATTTCTGATTGAGTACGCTTCCGGTTGCCTGGGATAGGAGGAAGTTCCATACTATGACTATATGCTGGATCCTGCGACAGTGTGAAACTGGACATCGTAGTCGGATTGAAGACCTCCAGAGGTTTCGACTCTGGAGGCGACATCAGACTGGAAACGGATGGGAGACGACTCATTTTGGCCTTATCGCTTGGTTTTAGCGACGAGGCAGTACTGAGTGAGGTCATCACGGAGAAAGATTCCCAAGCCCCGGTCACAGGCACGGGCAAGGGTGAGTCAAAGTTTAGGGTTTATAGAAAATGTTGTTGAAAGCAGAGATCACTGCTTTTAAGGTCAGCCCTGGGTAAATGTAATCTTCGAGTACAAGGTGGAAAGGTGCTATGGGTATTGATAGGGTGTTAATGGAAGTCAATGGAATTGAGACCTGATCAATGCTGGCAAAACACACGTGCTGTTGATTTGTCAGGGCGCCCTCTTTGTCTGGTGGCAATAAGCAGGTATAATTTGGGTCTCGGCGATAAGGCTCACAATGGCCGAGATGAATGGATACTAGGTATAAGGCGAGGACAAATATTTCCTGCTGGTGCCTTGCGCTATGGGGGGGGAAGGGTTCGCAAAAAGAGCTCACGAGATCTTTAAACCAGCAGAGTTTGATCTTTCTTACTTCCTATGAACCTCTTTTCCAAAAACAGGCTAAGGTAAGTATGAGTCAACGCGCCGATGGCTGGGGGCTGAGGGACTAATAGAAGCAGATTCAGCAGCGCTCATGGGATTGCGGGGTTGGCGCGTGGCGGCATTGAGAGGCAAATATTTTATGTAGAGCCAGTGAGCCAGTACCTTGGTCTATGATAATCAGGAAGCTGACTGTGTGGAGGCTGTGAACCTGATGACCTGCAAAAGTCAGGGCCAGAAATCACTTATCACTGATATGTTATGTATCACTACACTCGCACGTTAGCAGCAGAAACGATGATGCTATGGGGCATACCATATGATGGGGCGGGTCGGTCGATGATCTGCCACATGACGACAACCACCTTGGAAAAGCGGGGTCATCATTGCTGGTCATATGTACTGTACTCTGTACTGTACCTTGTAATAGAAAATGTGTGTGCGCCTGAAGCTTTCACTTCAATTCAATGCTTTTTCTGATTTGGCCACTTCCAGTGAGGGGCAATGAATCCACTTGGCGGTGTGTGTGGTACCCGACAAAGCATGCATCATCTGAGCTGATTGGCGTAATCGCCGGGCTGCAGGTTTACTACTCGGGTTTCAAAATATGTACAGAGCATGGAGTAGGTTAGTAGTTTTGGGTGTACCAACCCACAAATGATCATTAGAAGTTATTCCTCTGCTACTCATAGTACTCGTACCATGTACTATGAGCATGTACTCAGTATATCAGACGAAGGCTTCCAATCACGAGTTATTTCGGTGATACAGAAACCACGTGAATAGATTTATCGTAATTGGAATGTACAAGTATATAGTTATCTATTCGTATGACCAAAAGCATACTAAAGGATGCCCTCCCAGCTCGGGAATCTATGTATATTGTCTCACAGGCAATTGCGGAGCATGATTTGCCCCGGGACCAGGATTAAAGACGAGCTAAGGTCTAGATTATACATTCATGATATAACTATATGTATATGTTCTGGATACCGTTTAACTAGATACACGTAATGATTACATATACTTGATCCAAGAGGTATAATGCTAGATAGTTGACAAGTGAGATTATCGCTCATAATATTCGTATAGGCATTCGCTGGCGGCTGACTTCGTAATCACCGAGCATCATCGCAGCCTGTGCATGTTAGGTAGTTCAAGAAGTTTTAGGTGCTCGGTGCTCTGCAATCTTAGTTGGTAATTGATACAGTAAAGTTGCCAGTTTCAACAACAACTGCGGCCAACAAGCTGGAAGAGAACCTTCAAAATTTGGGTAATGTCTCTGCTTTCTTCATTTTCACAATCTCGTCAATTAGTTGGACATTAAGTAATGCCTGTCGGGCTGCCTCGTCCCCTGCGATAGCCTTGTTAGTACCCTGGCCGGAACCGAGATGCTTGTTGTGCCAGCCCCATCCGGTAAGATATACCCCAACATAGAAGAGCTGTGTTCCCTTCCCTTGCGGCGAGGGAGCGCGTTCATCAGCGTAACGAAGCTTGACGCCCTTTCCCATGATCTTCTTAGCAAGCGCTTCCTTGGCATGCAAAGTAGACCTTTGGTCGCCAAGTCGCTCAAGCATCGGCAACCACAGCTTTGTCAACCATTCTTCAGCTATACCATAGCCGTCGCTTGGACTAGATAATACAAGGCCCGCGACATATGCTTCGAAAATGTCCGCCTTTGTTTTTGTCCACCTTCTTGGTTGATCCGCGTAGTGCGACGGCACAGAGGCTTTGGTGTCAAATCCATATCTTGTTGCAAACTCGGCTAATGTATCATTTCTTACGAGTGTCTCACGGATCTGCGATATTCGACCAGATGATATATCCTGAAACTTGTCCCAAATAAGTCTCGTGGATATGACTTCGATGTACGCATCGCCAAGGACTTCAAGGCGATCGTATGTGGCGCCGATGTCATTCTTCATGCCTGGATGCGTGAAAACCGCGTTTCGAAGGGCGCTATCCGAGATCTGAGGCAGATCCGGGAGCTGGGAATTATGCTTGTTTGCTATGATCTGGGAATTCTGATCCTGTGAACTGTTGGATGAAGGAACATGGACTTCTTCGTGACATAGGGCAGCATCGAGCTCTGTCAGAAGCCTCATGATATTTGAAGCTGCCTGACGGTTCGTGATCATTGAAAGGCTGCGGTTGTCGATAGCGTCGCGAACCACAGCCTTCAGGTCAGAAAATGCTTTATCATGCTGCCCACGCAAGATGGGTGGATGTTGGGCGCGCTCTGGTGCATTGCGCTGCTATTGTCAGGATTCAAAACATACAAGTCCGGTACTTAGAGCTGCGGGTCACCTTTATCTTTTTATCACTATCAGTTGATGCTGGGGAAAAGACAGACTTCCTTTTCGAAGGCATGTTGGGGAATTTGTGTACAAGCCAAAGATTGTGACTGCATAGATCATTTCGGGTTTGGAAAAATACCCCGGTCACGTGGCGTGGCTTCAAAAGTAGATACGGGGTACAGTCTTAGGCGCAGTTTGTAACTCCATCTCAGTGGCTATTGCCCGATTGCCCAGAGATGGCCACCCAATACAGCCGAGTATTAGAGCTGGCAAAGGTACGATGATTCAGGGAAGATATGAATTGTGCCAAAGATATTTGCTTCTTTCCTACCCCTCATCATACTTGTTGTGGACTTCAACTCACCTCTCGGCAGGTCCAGTGCCGGATTTTCTCACTAAACTTCAATCCGGAGAGGCTACGCCTGGGAAACAAGGTCCTACGTCAAAGACTGCGCGGTCCGAGTCTTTCGGCATGGTATCCCAAGAAAACTGTCTCTTTCCGAGATTTGCAAGCCACATACAAGCCCCTGGGCTTGACAATGTTTGATGAAGGGGAAGATGATCGGGAAGAAGCCATCCAGATGTATGTTCCCTGACAATCCTCTGGAACCATTCTTACCGGTTTCAACAGTGCCAAGTTACGAGGGAAAGGTAGACCAAAGAAAAAGAGAACCGCCGCAGGTAAGTCTTACCAACTTGATGGCTGCAACATGCCAGAGACACGATCTCATTCAAAACCACAGAATCGCGGTCCGCCAAGAAGAAGAAATAGTCTACCACTAGCACATATCGCAGACTGCACGTCTAGATTATTGGAATTGAGACATCCTGTTTACTTCCTGCCGTGGAATAGGCATGGCATCGTTCCGAGCCCGGTTTATTGTAAATGATTGCATGTGTGCTTGATTACTGGACAAAACACTGAAAAGACCCAAATCACAAACATCGGGCCTCTGGGGGTCTATGTAGTCGACAATAGATGTTCAATGGGTCAATCACAGTCAATCACGCTTTCAATCACAAACTCCATACATTTGAAGTTTTGGCGCAGCGCAGAAAATTGCGGCTTGAGATCCCAGATCATATCTGGTCTTTGCAAGGGAACCAGTGTCTTGTAGTCCCCAAGAACATATGCATTAAGCGTACAATTAGAATCCCTAGCTAGACTACCTCTTATCCGAGAGTGAGAATGCCACGTGATTCGAATTGCGTTAGTGGCTGGAACACCTACGGACCACGCAACTTCCTCGCCGCCCTGCTCCTAGGCACGAGAACCTAGCCTGTTGACCTACCTACCAATACTACGCAATTCACACAAATTTTCTAGCTTATCGGTTGTATCCCTTAGCAGTCACTGCGAAGCCAAGAGAAGAACAACCGAGTGTTCTAATCATACTGACAGCCAGCTATGAAAGCCAGTAAAAATCAGCTGAGAAGAGCAAAGAAGAAAGCTCTGAAGTCTCAGGTACGTTTTCGATTCAAAGCCTAGCAACGACCTTGTCAATTGATTCGCGCTTTGTACAGGCTAATTTGACCGACATTATCCGCGGCACGCCTAATGGGCAATCCGCGGGCCATGACGACCCTTCGCTCCCTGGACCCGAAGTTATTTCGCAAAACTTCCCAAGTATCATAGCTTCGGAGGGAGATGATTCACTATGGCATTTATATAAGGATGTCATTGGCAAATTTGAAGACTCCGAGGATGGAAGACCGGAAACAAAGGAGCTTCCCAGACCTATTATTTATTTCGATGACGATAATGAAATCCCGGACGAAGAGGCGAAAGAGCCTATTTTGTCAAGACGAAAACGGAAGGAGTTGAACAAACTTTCTGTCGCCGAATTGAAGGCAATGGTTCGAAAGCCAGAGATCGTCGAATGGACAGACACATCAGCGCCCGATCCAAGGCTGCTTGTTCACCTCAAATCGCATCGAAACGTTGTGCCTGTACCAGCGCACTGGTCATTGAAGCGAGAATATTTATCCTCGAAACGAGGAGTCGAAAAGGCTCCGTTTGCATTGCCGAAGTTCATTCAGGAAACGGGGATATCTGAGATGCGTGATGCTGCTTTGGAGAAGCAAGAGCAGGCGACTTTAAAACAAAAGCAAAGAGAGAGGGTTCAGCCGAAGATGGGAAGGTTGGATATCGATTACCAGAAGCTCTATGAAGCATTTTTTCGGTTTCAAACAAAGCCAGAACTCACACGTTACGGGGAGGTTTACTACGAGGGCAAGGAATATGAGACTAATCTAAGACATCTTCGGCCTGGAGAGCTTAGTGCTGAGTTAAAAGAGGCTTTGAATATGCCCCCGGGTGCCCCACCTCCATGGTTGATCAATCAACAACGGTATGGTCCGCCTCCGTCCTATCCTGCTCTCAAAATACCAGGTCTGAACGCTCCCCCGCCTCCAGGCGCGATGTGGGGATATCACCCGGGTGGGTATGGAAAGCCTCCGGTCGATGAGCATAATAGGCCCCTCTACGGTGGTGACATCTTCGGTGTTTTACAGCCTCAGCAGGCTGTCCAGCAGGGTGAGCCTGTGGAGAAGGATCTTTGGGGCGAATTGCAGGCACCGGAGTTAAGTGACGATGAGAGCGATGACGATGAAGAAGACGCAGCTAGCAGTGTTGCGGATGGTGATGAGGATGTGGACACGGGAATGCAAACTCCTAGTGGTTTGGAGACGCCCAGTGGGTTGACATCCGCTGTTCCAACGGAGACAGGCGGCCCTGAAAGCATTGCTGGTGAGTTCGACGTGCGGAAGCATTATCGAGGAACTCAAACAGAGGAATCCGCAGCCCAGAGAAGCGCCTTCCAGATTATCCCAGAGAGGCAGGCTCATGTCCAGGGATTTTTTGGGGCAGATAGAGTCTATGATCTTCACAAGACTTCGGACAGCCTACCGGTTCTGGGATCTGATGACAGCACCAGAAAGCGGAAAAAGCCGGGTGATGTCGATGTTTCTTTTGACCCAGATGCTTTGCAGACGGGAGACGGAATGGGGCAGGCTGATATCAAGAAACTCTACGAGTCACAGAAGCATCGCGACATGGACCCAGGTTGGAATTTTCAGGAGGACTTGAGTGACATGATTGCTCATGAGAGTCGTAAAAGGCTGAGAAAAGAGGATGAGAAACGTAAGAGATAGAAGGTACATTCTAGTACTTAGTCAGGTCATAAGAGCAAGGTGACTGAAGCCGACTCCATCATTGTTCCACCATTGCGAGTTCTGCTGTTCTCGACCGGGTGCTCTTATCAGTTGCTGGAATTAGATGTTAAGCTGTCCTGAACTCTCTGTGTTTTTACTGTTAGGGGAATCAATTAAACCTTTTCCTAGACCATAGATGTGAGATACTATACTTTTTTGCTGAGCCTCGGCTGTGTAAGGGCCCAACCCAGCCCTTGCAATCTTCGCGGTTATCGCGAGGAGAAATCTATATAGCAGGCCTCAGATATTAACCATATAATAATTAAGCGAGCCGGCCGCAGTTTTTACAAAGATAGCAACTGTCTTATAGATAAAAAAAATTAAAAGAATTAAGAATAATATTCTAAAATAATATATTATTATTTAGATCTTATAAATATTATTTATTTATTATATTATTTTATTATTTTAGCTTTTATAATTTTACTACTTATATTTTAGAAAATAATTTATTAGATAATAAATAGATGTAATATATAAAATTAAATTAAAAATAGTATTTTCATATACTATAAAGCAGATTACTTATTTTATTATTTTTTTAATAAATACTAAAAGTTAATAAGGTTTTGTTTAATTTAGAAAATATTCTAGCAGAGGAAGTTATATCTGAAATTTTAATAAAAATATATTTTCTTATTTATATAAATATACGATTGATTTAGCAGTTTTGATTGTTTCTAAATAAATATTTTAAATAATTTTATTAGTTAATATCTAAATTAGTACTAAAAACCTTATCCAATATAAATTATTGATTCAATTAGTTTTTTATTACCAGTTGGCTAGATTCCGAAAATATTAATATATATTAATTTTTAATATAAAGGATATTAATTAATCTATAGTTTAAGCAGATTCTTTTTTATATTAATTTATTAGTTTATTATCTAGTATATTGTTATAGTTTGAAAATTATTAAAAAGTGTCTATTAATTAATTTTTTATATATATTTAAGCTAGTAGATTTTTTATTTAATAATTATTTATTCTAATTAATACCGCGATTAGTATAAACTTATATAACTATTTGATTATTAATAAGAATTATTATTAACTCAGACTTAAAAATAGCCAGAGTTTATAATAAAGAAATAATCTTTTTATAAACAGATATATTAAAATTTTGTAATAAAAATTAAAAGAAGTTTTATATTACTTAGCTTGATAAAATAGATTATAAAAAAATTAAATTGATTAATAAAATTTAATTTTTCTTATGAATTATTATTATAATATTGATCCTATTAGAATAGCCGCTGCCGTTGTTATATATAAAAAATAATATTAAATAAATATTATACAATACCTTCTGCTACAGCATCCTAGACTAACTATTAAGATAGTCTGCTTCTAGATAAATATCAATTTACCCGACTTTTAATCCGAATATTTGTATTATTATATTATCTGTTTATTTTTCTATATAATATATTTGTTGGGCTTCGAGGCCTTAAGAAACAATAATTCATAGATAGATAGTTGTTTTCTTTATTTTAGCTATCTCGATATGTATATAAGATTATTTTTCTAAAGCAGTAAGAAAGAGCAGTATCCAAGCCGAGAAAAAAGATTTAAAATATCGAAGGTAATATTTCCTCTACTTCGCAAGTAAAATACATATACTAAGTAGAAAACTAAAAAATAAAAATAAAATTCGATGTTACGAAAAAAATAAAAATAAAAAATAAAAAAAAAGAGTCTATTTACTAAATACTAAAAATTAAATTAATATATATTTACAAGCCGATATAATTAGAAATTACTGAATATTTGATAGTCTTTATAGAATAGATTTATCTAAAAGCTATTTTTTCAGTAGCTTTTTATAGAAATTAACAGTCTTTTATATAAAGAACTATTTTTTGATATTAAAAAGAATATTCTATCTATATATTAAGAATATAAGATTAATATTTTTTTTATACTAAGAAAATAAGCCTCTAGTATAGTTATATAGAATTTTTAGATTTTATTAGCAATCGAGTATAGAAAGTAATATTTATTTTTAAATAATTTTTTAAAAGCCGGAGTATTTTTTATATCTGATAGTATTATAAGATTAAAAATATTAATAAAATTTTTTTTTATTATTTTAACTATAGGCTTCTTTTATATTAAATATTAGTTAATAATCCAGTTATATAACTTCGAAATATTAATTTTATTATTTATAAAAAATATTAATATTATAAAAATATTATTTTTTTTATTAAATAACAGGCGTATAAATTTCTTATTAAAATTAGAATTATTATATTTTTTTAAGTTCTATTTTTTATCTTTTTATTTATATAAACTTTTTTATAAAGAATATTACAGAACTTTTTTATATTTTTAATATATTAAAAAAAGATTTTATCAGCAGGAATAATATAATTCTTTATTTTAATCTAATTTTAGACTTTATTTACTTAGTTATATAAAAAGATTTTATTAAATAGCTTTTTATAGCCGATCTGCTATTTACTATAATTTTAAATTAATATTTTATTTTTTAACTTCTTTAGTATATTATTAGATAGATTTAGTATTATATAGAGAGTATTAACTTTTTAATTAATAATTTACTATTATTAGAAACTTACTATATTATTAAAGTTTTTAATAGTTTATTTAGTTTTAGTAATCTAAAGCAGAATTAGTTCTAGGATTTTTTTCTTAATATTATATTTTATTTTAAATTCTAATAAAGTATTATAAGATTTAAGATTATTCTTCGGAATATTCTTACTATACTAGTTAATAATTTAATAAAAATTTAACTTAATTTATAACTAATAGAAAATATAAATAATTAAATTATTATAAATTATACTATATTTATAAATATATTATTTATTTTATATCTAACTAATTATAAACTTTAAGAGTTTTAGTTTGTTATAGATTAGAAATAAAAAAAAGATATAAAATATTAGAAAAGTAAATCGGCCGATATTATATAATTAATAAATTAAATAATTAATTTTTTTTATTAATCTTATAGTTTAGATAATTAGGAGAAATATCCGGAATAAAATTAGTATTTTAATAGTCTAATATATTTTTTTTATTTTTTCTTTTAATTATCTTGGTTTTTAAGATTATTAGATAGTTGTCGAAGTTAAAGCTAAAAAAATAAATATATTTTTTAAAACTTATAGTTTTAGTATATTTTAAAATTAAAAAACCGATGTGCTTCTTTAAAATTAAAAAATTAAAATCAGAGTTAAAATAAAAGTTGAAAATATATTTTCTTAATTTTAGTTTTTTATATTTAAAAATATAACTAGCTTTAGAATCTAAACTATTTTATAATAAGTAATTAAAGATAGAGCCGAAGTCTAATTAAAAATAAAATATTATTTTTAAATAAAGCTTAGAAAGATTATAAAAAAAAATTATTAAATTAGATTATTTCTATATCTAAGATAATATTAGTTTTTTTAATATTTTAATATTCTTAACGTCGATTAGAATTTAAAATAAGTTTCTTTTTATTAAAATAGACATATTTTATTATAAAAAAGAATTAGAAAAAGTAAGAATTAATATTTTTTTTAAATTAGATATTAAAGTCCCGTTTTATAGAAATTATTTAAATATTTTAAAAAAATACTTATTTAGTTTTTTTTTATTTTTTTTTTTTAAATTTTCTGCTCTGCTTAAAAAACTTATTTATATTTATAATAAACTTTTTTCTTAAATTTTCTGAGGTATTAGTCTGATATAAAGAATTCGGTAAAAAAAAAGAAAAAGATTTTTGGTTAATAAATTAGAAATAAGAAGATAATATAAAAAATTAATATAAAAAAAAAAGTATATTAAGAGAAAAAAAATAGTTGAATATTATATATTATATTAATAAAACAAAATAAATAAATTAGTAAAAATAAAATAAATAATTATTATTATTTTAAATAATCTTAACTATATTTTAGAATATAAGTTATATATATTAGTCTTTTCAGATTTAAACTACTAATTAGTTAAAAATACTATTAGTTATATTATTTAACTAATATTTTTATATTCTACAGGTTTTATTTTTTTTATTAGATATTATATTTATTTATATATTTGAGCTACTTTATTAAATATTTAAAATTATTATTTTAAAAATATTAATTAAATAAGATCTTAATTTTATACAAGTTTCTAATAATTAAATTAGATTTTAATTATTAGTAGTTAAAAAATTTCTTTCTTAAAATATTTTTCGACTTTTTATATAGTTTTAAATAAATAATATTAATAATTAAATAAATCTGCAAATCTAAAAACAGCTTAATAAAATATATTAATACTAACTTTTTTTTTAGAATCTTAAAAGATTCTGTAAATATATTATTAAGTTTTTTTTTAATACTATTAAAGTCTTATAATTTTAGTAAAAATAAAGCTTTACTAAGTTTTTTTTTTAAATATTATATTCTTATACTAGATGTTATATCAATACTTTATATTTATTTATATTATTTAAAATATTTTAATTACTATTATATATACCAAAAAATTTTATAGTTAATTAGTCGACTGTATTATTATACTAAGATTTAATATTATTAATAATTCTATATTATATATTAATATATATAGTAAAAACTGAATAAATATATTTTTATAGAAATTAAGTATTACTTACAGTTATAAAAATATCTTAAACTAATTAGCTGTATTTATTAAAAAGATAATTATATAATATAAAAAGATTTCGACTATTTAGTTAGTTTTTTTATTTTATTTATTGATTTAAGCGTAGCTGATAATAATAAACTATTACTTAATATTAAGTAGCTTAAATAAAGCTATTTATAAATTAAATAAAAATTCTAAATTTTAATTGCTGATAAGAATTTTAAAAATCTTTTAGTTTTTAAAAATAAGTCTTTTAAGAAATAGATTTATTTATTATATTATATTTTAGTTATATCAGTCTAGTATAATCATAATATATTTTATATATTTATAAATAACTATTAAAATAATATTATAATCTTATTTATTTTTAGTATCGGGAAGTATAATTATAATATTAATAGTTAAAATATAAAAAAATATTAATAATAAAAGAATAGATTATAATTATTTATATAGTTAGTATTAGAAAACTTTCTTTTTTTAATATTTATAACAGTATATAATATACTATTTTATTTAATATCTATATTATAGAAATATTAGTTTTTTTAGATTTTTAATAATTTAATTTTTTTCTAGATATTTAAGGGTATTATGTATATTCTTAAAAGTTTTTTTTAAATATAAATCCTAGTATATATAAAAAGTATTAGATATTAAAAAATAAACTATTTTTTATATAAAAAAATAAGATAATTCTTACTTGGGCTTTATTATTCTTTTTAATCTAATTTATAATTTTTAACTATTTAAGATTCTCCGGATAGTTTTTATATATTTAATTTTTAAAATCTTTTATAAAATAAACTAATAATATTACAGATTTATTCTAAAGTATATCTAAATAAAAATTATTATTATTTATAATTCTAATAGTAAGAAACAGTAGTTTTAAAAATATATTAAAAATAATATATAATCTTTTAGATTTATAAATTACAAGTAAATAAAAAGATTAAAAATATTATACTATATAAATAAATCTTAGATTTAGTTAAGTTATTAATATTAATATTAGAAAGACTTACTCTAAGAATAGTTTAATTACTTAATAATCGGTATATACTATTATTTTTTAAATAATCTAAATAAAATATCTATACTTATAGATTATTTAAAATAAATCTAATATTTTAAGTTTTATAGGCTAGTAGTTATATTTTATATTATTAAGCTTTTAATTTAGAAGAAAAATTAATTAAATAAAGTCTATAAATAGAACGATAGTTAGAGTCTATTTTATATTATATTTTAAACTTAATTTATTATCTAAAAAAATATAAAAAAATATTATTTTTATTTTTTTTTAATATATTAATATTAATACAGAATATCTATATTTTATTTAAATATATAAGTACTAGTTTCTTGCAGAAAAAATTTTTTATTATATAAAAAAACTAAAGTTTTATATTTATTAGTTTTATTAGTAAGACTTTTACTGTATAATTTTTTTATATAATTTTATTAAGACTATTAGAAATTATTTTTATAAGTAAGATCTTGCGTTGTTAAAAAAAACAAATTATTTTTATATAAAAAAATATATAGTTTTTTAACTAATTTATTAAACTAATAAAATAATTCAACTTAATTAGAATCTTCGAAAATTTAAGTTTTAAAATTACTATTATTTTTACTTTAGTAGTTATTATATTAAAAATATTTATATTTTATCTAAAAATTTTAATAAATAAAAACCTAAAAAAAAATTTATCGGATAATAAAATAATTCTTATTTTCTAATATTTTTTAAAAAAGTATTTAAGATACTGAAGATAATTCTTAAATATTTTTAAAAATATAATAAAATTATTTATATAAATATATAGAAATTTTTTTATTTTTTAAAATAGATCTTTTACTTAGCGTTGGACATGCGGTATTAAATTAAAATAATTTATAAAATATATTTTAAGAAATTCTTATTTATAATAAAATATAATATTTATAAATTACTAACTTTCCGGATAAACCGGCTATTAGTAAAATATTTTAATTATATTAAATACTAAAAAATATACTATACTAATAAATATTATTATAATTTCTATTTAGATTAATATTAAATATATATTTAGAATTACTAATATATTTAGTACCCGAATATTAATTACTAAATATAGTTTTAATAATTTTTATTTTATATTATTAATAATTATTTTTATAATAATAAAGACTAGAATACCGAAAAAAATAAAGTTTTTTAATTTATTTATATAATTAGTTTTTAACAGCTTGTCGAAAATATTATTAATAGCTTTTTAATATATAAAACTAAGTTTATATATCTTTATTATTTTACTAATTTTATTTTTTTATTTTTTATATAAGAAGATGCGAAGCTACTGGTTTATTAGAATTTTAATAATATTATTATTTATTTATATTTTAGAAAATTTGGTTATTATTTTTATAAGAACTTTTTACTATTTTAGTATATTATAAACTATAATATTAGTTTTTGAAGTTTTTATTATTATAAAATTAATATTAAATTTTAACTTGTCTTATATTTGAAGTATTATTAATATAAGATTTTTAAGTAAGTTCTAAAACTTAAAAGTTATATAATAAACTGCTGTAATATTAAATTCTAAGATATTTTTAAGCTTTATATAATAATTAATAATAATTAGTTATAGTAATAGGTTTAAAATTATAATAAAAATAAAGTTTATATTAACTATATAAACAAAAAAATTTATATTAATATATTATTTAAATTTAAAAATATAGTCTTTATTGGCTGTAAGATTAAATAGATAAACTAAAAATATTATTTTATTATATATAAAAATAGCTATCTTCTTCTTAATAAATACCGGTCGGTTTTAACGGTGATTTAGTTTTAGTATAATTATAAGTAGAAGAATTATATTATAATAATATACTATTTTAACAAGCCGGTTTTTAAAATTAATTTTAAATCTATATAATCAGAGAGTATTATAACTAATAAAAAGATAGACTTTTAAGTTCTAGATTAAATATATATTTATATATATTTATATATATTAATTTATTATTAATCTTTATAGAAAAAAAAATAAATAATATTATATATTTTGTATTATTAAATTTTTATTTAATTCTATAAATATAAACTAAATATATTATATTTAATATTAGAATATCTAGAAAATTAGTTGCAAGCCAGACTTTATTAACTATTAATATAATATATTTAGTATTAAAATATATAATATTTATATTTTTATTAATATAAATTTTAACTATTATATATTTCTACTTTTTAAAAAATTCTTTTAATTTAGAAGACACGAAAAACTTATTTATATTAATTATTAGAATATTTAGATTTATATAAAAAGTATATAGTTTATAATTTATAATATATATATAAAGTATATTATTAAACGTAAATAATATATAATGATCTGAGTATTATAAATAAAAAATATCTTAATATTTATAATAATCCAAAGTATTCTAATTTTTATAATTATTATCCGAGTAATAAATATTATTATTATTATTATAATATTTATTATTATAATTATTATTATAATATTTTTGAATACTATAGAATTAGTTATATATTTTATTAATCTGACTACGCCGGGAATATTTATTATAAAAACTATTATTATTATTACTGTTAATATTATTATAATATATTTTTTTAAAATTTATTATAATTATAGTTATTTTAATAATTATAATTATAACTACAGTAGTACTTATATTTTTAATTATTATAATAATTCTTATAATTTTTTTTATAATTATAGTTTCTTCTGTAATTTCAGTAGTTATTTTAATTATTATAATAATTATTATATTTATTTTTATATTTATTATATTAATTATTTTAATAATTATTTAGTCTATAAAAGTCTATTCAGTCTTTATAATATTAGTTTTTATTCTAATTATTTAGACTATAATCGAATCGATTAAATTAACAGTTATATTAATTATATTTTTAGAAAAAGTAAATATTATTATAGATATAATTTTAAATTTTATTTTTTATATTTAAGTTTTATTTATTTCTTTAGATTATATAATATAAGTTTATTTTATTATTAAATTTCTTAAGTATAGTTTTATATTTGAATTTTTTAATATACTTTTAGAGCTCGGAATCAATATATTTTTATATTTAAATAACTATATTATATTAGTTAAGTATACCGTAAGTTTATGCTAGTCCTGATATTTTAGTAATATATATAATTAAAAATCTGTTATAATAAATATTTTAAACAGTATAATAATAATTATTAAATTATTTTTAAAATTAATTATTTAAAATTTTTTATCAGACTTTAATTACTATAATCCAGTAGTTAATATTTCTAAAGTTAATAAATCCAATTTATTATATTTTATTAATTTATTATATCTACTAAGTATTTATATTATTTTTAAAAAAAATATCTATATTTTAGTTTATAGTAATTATATCTTATAAATATAAGACGACTTTTAAATATATATAAAAAGCTTAGACAGTTTAATAATATATTTTTTTATTATATTTAACTAAATCTTTATGTTTCTAATTAAAAGGTATATTAAGATAGAAATATTTAATATTTAAAGCTTATTATTATATATTATTTAATACTTAAAATTTATTTTAATATTAAGAAACTGTCTTATTATCTAAAGAAGATAATAAAAATAGTAGAAAAAAAATAAAAGATTACTATTATAAAATCTGTTTTTTTTATATTATTTTTATTTTTTATATTTTATATATTTTTATTTATAAGTATTAAGTACAGTTATTATTATTTAAATAAATAATTATATAAACTTTGTTTTTTAGGCATCTGTTATTGCTTTATTTATAATTTAAATAAATTAATTAATATACAGACTAACTATTTAAGTTAAACTATATATATATAAATTATTAACTTGAATAAAGTTATTTTTATATTTTTATATTTAATATAAGACTAGTACTAGTATAGTAAATATAATCTTAGCAGCTAGATAATAAATAAATAAGTTTATAAATAAATTAATTAAAACTTCTATTAAAAGTAGTATAGAAAAGTCGATTTTATTTATTTTATATAGTATATATACTGGCTGTATTAATATTAATAAATCAATAAATAAATCTAGTATAAGTTTTAGCAGTAAAAAAAATAAATAAATTATTAGAAATAATTTAGAAGTTAACTCCGGTAAAACCGGTATTAATAAAAGTTTAGATATTATTTTAACTAATATCGATGCTTTAACTAAAGTAATAGTTAAAGTTTTTAAAACTGTTATTAATATTATCGGTAAAATAAAAATAAAAAAAATATTAATATAAGAAATTATATTTATTTCTGCTTCTTCGAATGTTGTCAGTAAAGCAGAAAATATTTATAAAAATATAAAAATTAGTAAGTATATAGAAAAAAAAGATATAATAATATGTTTAAATTACTAAATTACTATTTTAAAAAACCTTTTATTTATTTATTTAATAAAATAATTATATTTATTTTTAATAATCTAATTTCAGCTACTTCCTCGGCTACTTTAAGTTTTTGAAATATTTATAGATTATAGTAATATTTAGAAGATAATTATTTGCGCTATAGTAAGAATTTCTATAAAAATATTTATAATATTTTTATATTCTATTTCAATAAAGTAAAGTAGTTAATAGATAATCTAAATAATATTATTTAAATATATTAATATATGTGCCGTTCAGAAGTACTTATATATAATTGATTATATAAAAATAGAATTAAGAATTACAGTTAGTTGTGTGATTTATAATAGTTCGGCTTAGTAAAAAAAAAAAAATATTTAGTAGTAATATTAAAGGAACGTCTCCGGCAATACAAAAAGCGGTTGGAAGCAAGTAATAAGATATATAAAAAATTAATAAATAAAATAATCAAAGAATTAATAAGTGAGAGTATAATAAGTAGAAGATTAGAAAAAAATATATTGGTAGCGGTGTAAATATTTTATTAATAAAGTATTTATTCAGATAAATAAACTAATATAGGATACTTTTTTAGTAATTTAATCGAGTAAGCAATTTTTAGATAGACTAAGAATTATAGCAGAATATACTACTAATATTAGGTTTTAAAACCTCGAGAAATAATAATTTATAAATAAATAATTATTTTCTTTATTTTAGCTATCTTAATATATATATAAGATTGCCTTTCTAAAGTAGTAAGAGAGGGCAGTACTCAAGCTGAGAAGAAAGACTTAAGATGTCGAAGGCAACAATATTATTCTACAAAATTCTATATAAATAAGAGTTTTTAAAAATTAGTTTTAAAAGAAGACTGTTCTTAATTATTTTTGTTCTTCTTATTTTAACTATGTTATTTATTCTGTCTAACCAGTATATCTACTATATTAAATAGTTTCTAATAATTTCTAAATTTTTATATTTTTAAATATCTGTGAATAAACCGTCAATAACGAAGAGTGAAAGTATAGAAGTTGTTTATCCAATAAAGGGCCTCGGAGGCCGAAGAACTAAGTACGTCGCCTATAGTAAACTATAGATATTAATACTATAAATAGTAATATAAGAAGGCACAGAAACCTTAATATATTAAATACAAAAAACAGCCGTTACAGTTGCTTTTGCCGAAAGAACATATTATTCTTAATATTATATATAAAGACAGAAATATATTAAGCTATTAGATATGTTGAAAGACATAAATATCAAATATAAATAAGTATATAAAAATAGTTAAAAATGAAAAATATAATATAATTAATTAATCTCTTTTTTATATATATAAACAAGTTCGGGTAAGTTAAGATTATATTTATAGATTTATTAATTGAACTCCGGATTATATCCAAGCTGGTAAACTAAATGTTTAATATATATAGAATCTTATCTATACTCATATATATATTTATTAAAAATATTTGATTATTCTATTAGTTTTCGGTTTTATCGACTATAGGCGGTTCATATAATCGGTAGTTAAATATATTAATATTATAAAAACAGACTCTAGCTGTAAGATAAAAATAATAAAATATATTCTATATAAATTAAATAGTTTAAACAGTATATATAATATTTAATATATTTAATAATATTAAAAAAAACTAGAGAACTAATATTTTAATTTATATAAAATATTTTTAACTATAGATATATTATATTTTTTATATAATATTTAAATATACTTTATTATTTGTATTAAAATATATAAATTTATATCTAGTATTAAACTTTTAATTTATATAAGTTATAATTTTTTTAATAGTATTTTTAGTCTTTTAATAGACAGATATAAAGTCTTAGTATATTAATATAAGTAATTTTAATAAATTAAGCAGCTGGTTTAACTTTATATTATATATAATTTTATATAATATATACTCTGTTAAGAATAAAAAGATTTATTAGAAATATAATAAGATTTAGTAATTATAAAATATAGAAAAGTTTTCTAATGATAATATATTATAATATAATTTCTAGTAATTAAATTATATACTCTAAACTACTGTTTGTCTAAAAATAATAAATAATACTAAATAGCTATTAATATTTTAAATTTTTAAAAAAATCTTAGAATATATTGATAATAAAGTATTAGTTTTTGTTAAAAATCTACATATAAATTATATTCTAGTTGAAAGATTATAAATATATTAAATTTTCTTTATTTAGGTATCTTTTAGTCGGCTTTATTTATGATATATTTTATTTTTTAATAAATTTATCTACTGAAATAAGCAACTTATTATATTCGTTATATAAAAAACTAATAATAAAATTAAAAATAATAATATAAAATAGTATAAAAAATCAAATAATAATTAAAGTAATAATATATATAATTATATAAAAAAATATTAATGATAATAAATCATTAATTTTTCTTAAAAGATTAAGATGTCTTTCTAAATTTTAATAATATTAATTGTTATATACTATATAAAAAATATTTTAGATAAAACTATATAATAGATATAGCTAGAATTTTTTAGTTAGTATAATATCTTTATTTTTGTTATTTTAATATACACTATATTTAAATATATATAAAAATTATTATATATAATATAAAAAAACAGCAGAATTTGCAGCTTTAATATTATTATACAATATATTTAAGATTTTAAAGGTATAAAAATCTAATATATATAATTTGATTTAATATAGTCTTTAAACTGCTCGAATAAACATAGAAATATAATAAATAAATATTTAAACATATAAATAATAATTATTTTAATAGAATTAAATGTCTTAGTACTTATGTTTTTAATATTAAAAATAGATATATTTTCTGTATAATTATTAAAATTAAAATTATACTGTAAGAGTTTTTTTCTAAAAAGAAATAAGATAAAATATTTACTATAATATTTATAACATCTAGTTTGTAGTAAATATACATACTAAATTATTATATATATTATTTTATATCATATATAATATAAATTTAACTTTTTAACAATAATAATAGTATATAAAAATATACTATAATAAATATATAGTTGGTAAAAATAATTGAAAAATCAAATATATTTACTAACTTAATTATATAATATAACTTATAAATTGTTAGAAACTTCTTAAAATAGTAGATATACTTGTTACATAAGATAAATAAAATAATTAAAAACAGTTTTCTATTAATTTTAAAACTAATTTTTAAAAAATATTCTTCTCTGAAGGATTTTAGAATAATATATTATATAAAAAAAAGAGATAAGTAATATAATAATAAAAATATTCGGATTAAAACTTAATAAATTTAAATTAATTTAGAAATAAATTATTATAATAATAAATATAAACTATTATAATAATAAATATTATATAATAATCATATTTTTTCATTAAGCTGGACTATTTAATATAATAATATAATTATAAATAATTTTATTTTTTTTAATTAAAGATTTTTATTAATAATATTTTTAAATAGTAAAGTTCGGTACTATAATAATAAAAGAATTATCTAATAGATTATATATTATATAAATAAAAGATTTTAGAATAATAAATAAAGTATATATTTTATTATCAATCTAAATAAAATCTCATATATAATATATATATAAATAAAATAATAAATATATTTTTATTTATTTCTATATTAATAATTTATTAAGTTTTTTTATTTATATTTCTTTTATTATTTCTATTCTAATTTTTTTATTTATTTAATATTTATTTATTAATTTATTTTTTTAAAACTATTTTTTTATTATTTTTTAATGTAATATTAATAACTACTTGCTATTATTTAACTAATATATTTATTATATTTAAGATTTTTTTATTTATATTATTTAAAAATTAATAAAAAAAATTAATATTATTAATATAAAAAACTTTATATCTGACTATATTTTTAATATTATAATATTTAAAATATATCAATAATATTTTAATAAAAATTAAATTTATTATTAGATATATTTTAATAGTTTTTTAATAGTTTTTTAATAGATTTATTAAACTAATAAAAACTAGATTTTAATTAATATATTAAAAAATATTATTAAGTTCTTATAAATTCTCAACTAGTTTCAAAATTCTTTTATTAACTATACTATCCCTAACTAGAATTTAGATTAGAATTAATTATTTTTTATTTTGGATTAATTATTTAATTTTAATTTTAGTTATTAGTTTTAAAGTAGTTGAGCTAGTTTATTACTATAAATATAAATTAACTAATATTAATAAATCTAAAATTATTATTAGTTTTTTTATTAACTTTTAATTAACTTATAAACTAATTTATTAATTTAATTTATTTCTTTATTATTTTTTTATTATTAGCTGTTATTTTATTATAAATAATCTAATTATATTTTATTTAATATTTAAAAATATAAGATTTTTTTAATAAATTAAAATTAAGTAAATATTTTTTAAGAAAGTCTATTATAAGATATATATTATATATAATAATAAGATTTTTTTCTAGAATTTTTATATTGAAAAAATAAAATAATTTTAATTTTTTATTATTTATTTTCTATAAAAATAGTACTAATTAGCTGGATTAATCCAGTAATATTTAATAAAAATCCAGCTTATTTATAAAGATTTTTTATTTTAATTATATATTTTAATATTAAATTTTAAATATATATAATATAGCAATTTAGTATAGATTTATTTTTTTTTAATTTAAAAATAAGATATTTTTATTATTATATTTTTTTTATTTTTTATAGTTTTAAATAATTTGCTAGATATTATTTATAGATTCTTTCAGAATTATTATATAATACCTACTGCTACAGCAGCCTATATCTATTACTATAGCAGCCTGCTTCGGAGTCGATATAGATTTATTAGATTTTTAATTTAGATATTTATATTATTATATTACTTATCTCTTTTTTTTATATAATATATTATTCTGAGATTCTTTAGAGAAAAAAATATCTTAAAAATTAATTTTAAAATTAATAAAAAATTATTTTTAATTATTTTACTTATTTTATCTAACTAGTATATTTACTATATTAAATAGTTACTAATAATTTCTAATTCTTTTTACTTTTAGTTATCTTAAAAAAAGTAATATATTATTTAACAAATTCTTATTAGAATTATTTTAAGATATTTTATCTGCTTTTAAATTATATTATCTAATTTAGATAGATATTTAAGAAGTATAAGCTATTATTTACTAATTAAAATAATTAAAATAATTAAAAAAATAGATTTAAATATTATAAACAAAATATAAAAATATTAAATTTTTAATAAAATTATAATAATATTATACTAGTTTAACTTTATCTTTTAAATATAAAAACAAAATTAAACTTAAAAAAATCTTTATTTTTATTTTTTAGTTTATTTTATAATAGAAAACAGAATAGATTTATAATTTATAATATATTTTTAAAAAAACTTCTCGGAAGTATTATATAAGAAATTAAAAAATTTTAATTATAATTAATTATTTAAATTCTATTTATTAGCAGAAATAGTATTAATATATTAATAAAAAATTTCCGAAAAACTGCTAAAATACTAAGAAATTATAAAATTATTTTATTTAATAGACTTTTTTTCTTATTTAAAATATAGTTATTTTATAGTCTGATATTATAAAATAGCTTAAATAAACTTATTAATAAACTAATTAAAATTTAAAAAAGTTTTATTTTTATTTAAATATTTTAGAGTATTACTTTAAATCTAAATAAAATAATAAATGTATATTAATCTTTTTCTTAAAACTAGTACTAAAATTTAGTTAATATATCTATAAATATATATTAAAACTACCAGACTTTTAAGAGAAAATAATATTTATTATTATCTATTATTAAAATATATTAGATTAAAAGAAGAAATAAGATTTAAAAAAATAAAAATACTATTTAAATAAGACTTTTAGAGAATCCGGATTTTTATAATCTAATAATAAGTTTTTTCTATTAAAATCCTCTTAAAATAGAAGAAATTAGAAAAAAAAACTTATTATTATTATAAATATAATAATAAATACTATTTAGCTAACTAATATTCTTATAAAAATAAAATTAAAATTAGACCAGAACTAATTAAAAAAAATAATAATTAAAAAAATCTTTATATTTTTAATAAACTGGTTTAAAATAAAAACTACTACTTATTTTAATATATTTATTTATTTTAAAAATATACTTAAAATCTATACAGACTTAGATTTATATATAAAAATTAATTTTATTAGCTATTAATTTATTTAATAATTATATTTAAATATAGTTTATTTTATAGCTTTATTAGTTGCTATAATTAATTATTATATTATAAATATTTATAATATATAAAAAATCTTATTATTACTACTAATTTAAAAAAAAATATATAATTATTTATAAAATATTATATAATTATTAATTATAATTTAGATTTTTTTAGAAGTTTTATTCTACTTTTAATAATTATTTTAAAAAATTTATATATTTATTTATTTATATAAAATTAACAGTAGTAATATAAAACTTAAATATTAAAAATTTTATTTTTTTATAAATTTATAAAAGCTTACCAAAATTTTATTTATATTTATATTATAATTAAATTTCTAAAGAATATCTAGCTACTAAAAAATAAAGTCTTTTTAAATAATTTATAAATTAGATCTAATAAGATTATATTATCTTTTAAATTTTTAAATTTTATAAATATATTTTTTTTAATTATTTTTAATAATTTTCTTTTTATAAACTCTCGGACTATACTGTTAATTTAAAAAATAATAAAAATCTATTATATAGATCTATTTATTTTTTATTTTAAGTTAAGCTTTAATCTTTTTATTATTATATTAATAGAAATATTTAATTAAAATAAATTTAATCTTCTAAAAGTTCTACAAAAGCTTTTATTTTTTTTATATTAGAAAAAATAAAAATCTCTGATTATATATAAATTATAAAAAACTTAATAAGATTTTAGTTAAAAATTACTATTTTTTATTTTTAATTTTATAAATTCTAGACAGAATTATAGAAGCTAAATATTTTTTAAAACTAGATATTTAAAATATATATTACTAAATTTATATTAAATAATAAGATAAATAAAAAACAGTTATTTAAACCTATTATAAATATTATAAATATTTAATCATATTTTTTAAATTAATTAATACTTTAGTTATATTTTAAAACTATATCTATTTAGCTTTTTATAATATATTAGATGTTTTTTATATTATTTATTTAAATAATATTTTTATTTTTTTAAAAAACCGCTCTTTTTATACTCTTTATTTATATTAAGTATTAGAATATTTATAAAAAATAGATCTTTATATTAAGTTATTAAAATATACTTTTTACTAAAATTATATTAAATCTCTAGAATATATTATATTTTTATATAATATATTAATAGATTTCTGATAAATATTTAATATTTTTATATAGTTGATACTAATTATATATTATAAGATTTAAATATTCTTAGAATTTTATAATTTTTATTAATATTTTATTAAAAATTATTTTTTAATTATATTACTATTAACCTCTTTTTTAAGAGATATCCAGAATAGAAAGAAGCCTAAAAAAATAATTTTAATTAATAAAAAAATAATAATATTCCGACAGCTTTTTTATAGTTTTAAGATTATATTTTTATTAA